>NC_057868.1:31503966-31823284 GCF_019740435.1 Gambusia affinis | reverse complement strand
AAGTGCAAAAATTGAACAGTTCTGTGTGAGAAAGAGTTAATGAGATAAGAAACAGAAGTGTAAATAAGTAGTTAAATGCTAAAACCTGGAAACAATCTTTAATGTACTGGATTTTAAAGTAATTTTGACTACGGGATTTTGCTTTTGTGGGATTTTCTGGGCAATTTGCCAACTGACACCTAAAAGTTTAATCTTTTGAGTAACAACCTAACGCTTTTTTAAGCTCTATCCTTCAGCCAATAAGACTTTTTTTCTTTATTTTTGTGTTTTAAAAAATGCTTACAATGTCAAAAAAAATCCTTGTAATGTTAGCTTTAAAAATGGTCTCAGTATGATTATGTTTTAAAGTATTACAGTTTTTGAGTTGTTTTTCACCAGCTTATGATTTTCAAAATCCCTTTTCTCAGTAGGCATCTAGAAAACCTTGGGAAATTCAACCTTTCCAGTAAAACTTTAGGTGATTTTTCACACTCTAATAGTGATGCTAATAGCCAACTGAACAACCTTTTTCTTCTTCAAACCTAAAAGCAGATACATTGCAAGTATAAAATTACGGGAACTTTTGCTTTGGGGTTAAGCACAGAAAGAAAACTCCCCCTCTTCCGAAAACCAGAGCTGTCACACATTTTTCAGTGGTTCAGAGTGGCGATGTTGATAATGTGGGGACTAAAGTCTGTCGGAACGGATGACTCATGGGAAACAGAATAAAAGAAGCCATTTGTTTTCACATCCTCTATAGGGATGGACAGTACATGAGTTTTTTCTTTCCCTTCACCCTCAAACTGAATTAGATTGTTTTTGATTTCCTATTTACCTCTTGCCCCAAATCTCATGACACATAGCCTGCAGTGTTTTCTGGGTCGATACCAGATAGGGGCTCCTAATGGAGATTTGACATTGTTGGAGCCAGCCTGTTGTGCCGTGTACTGCATCTGCCTAAATCATTTACATTATTTTCACTTTTGTCTTTCTGCTTTTGGATCATTACGTCTAACTTCTTTTGTCATTTTTTAAGAGAGAGACCGTCTCCCTGGATTTTGAAAAGCAATTCTCTGCAACCCAACACCATACAAAGTTTAAACTCGGCTATGATGCAAAAAAAGCAATGCAAATCCATCTTCAAGTCATCTGTTTGAGCCATTACATGATTTAGGTCTTGTTTTTGTAAGAATATGTTGTGTTTAACACAAGAGCAGCCACATCTGCTTTCACTGATTATTAATCAAAGCAACATATCTAACAGGCTCCTGTTGCATCTTGCATGCCAGAAACAACTCTAGAGACTTACTGAGGTGCTGGTTAGTGCTTTTTAGGCCAAAGGCTAATCTTGCCTGAGAGAGGTGTAGCTATAACCTCATGTATTATATGCTGAATATATGAGTGCAGTTGACTTTAGGAATTTCTGATGACTTTCTAGCTAGGCCAGTATTGATGATTTATCCACATGGTTGAGGTTTTCTTTACCTTTTAGGGGCAATTCATAAGTGGTTTATGTGATAAATGAGACAGAGAAGTATGTAGGGACTACGACTGCAACAGTACATTTGATTAATATTGCTAGGATCGGACAGCCACGTCCCTGTGAGCCTTTTCTAACTGAAAGCATAATGCACATTGACATAGTTGTCTAGGAAAACGGATATTGTGCAGACTTTTGTAAGTCAGTCACTACAAAGTCAAGATTGCAGGACGAAAAAGCAGGTGGAAACCATTATTTTTACTGAATCTGAAGATGAATGGGAAATAAAAATGGTGCAGAAGGTAGGGGAGCAAATGAAAAATGTTGGACACTTCCTGCAGATTAAGTTACTCAGCTGCTTGTGTGAACTCTGCATACTTGTCATCTGCTTGGTACATTAAGAGACCCCTTGCCTCAGCATGATGAGCCTTCTGAGGTTCTACGGGACGAAGGTTATGGCCCTCCTGAAGACATTAAACCCTATTAAATACTTTGTCTGGACTCCAGCTCTTCAATGGACAGATGGTCGGTGTAGGTTTTGACAGCTGTAGGATGACAAGAGGGCAATATTAGCACTCTCTCATATGCCCTTTATCTTACAAGCACAAATACGCATACATTAAAAAATAAGAACAGGTTTTCCTCTCTGTTCTTTTGGTAGATTAGTGCTGCATAGGAGCTGATGGGATTTACTTGCAGATTGTTTGGTGCATTGATTTTTTTGTACTTAGCAAAAATGTAACTACTCTTCTGCTTGAAAATGTTAGGCATGGATTGTTCCCAAATAAGTCTTTTAAACTACCTCACTTTGCTTTAACTTTGCAGTTATGCTATGTAAATTAGCTTGATTACTGTCTGAAGATAACAGTGATTAGAGTAGAAGGAAAGATGTACTTTTTCTCTCATGAGTTTTGGAGAAATCAGGAAAGACCTTGTTATCTTTTGTGGAAAACACAAATTGTAAACATTGATGCTAATGCTGACTCTTGCATATTGAGGTTTTTGTCCCCAACCTCTTGATACTGCCTGCAAAATACTATATCATTGTGCAGTATTTTGAGGTATCTAAGAGGTTTTCTTCCAGTATGGCAAGCTCAGTGAACCACTTCATCCATGGTTGCATCAACCAGGTTTACAATCCATGTTGAAGAAAAACTTCACCAAAGCAGCAGCACCACCATGTTCCACCGTGAGTGTTCGCAGGAATAGGGAGTATTGTTTTTTTGCACAAAGGGTCAGTTTTTACATTGAACTATTTAGTTTGCAACACGTAGCTGACAATGCTGAGTGCTGTTGAGTGAACGTTGAGAGTCAGAGCAACCAGACACAAGGAACGTGACTGCCACTCTCTGTGCAGCGCTGACAGTCGTGCGACTGCTGCCCTGGTGGAGAAGAAACGAGGCTTTGTGCCAGATGAGCTCATTAAATTTGCTAGTATCCATTTGGATTATTGGAAATGAAGAAATCTGTCTTAAGAAATGTAGGCAATTGGTACACTCAACTGTGAAATCTCAACTGTCTGTGGAAATGAGTGTAGAGTCTGCATGGTTCACAGAATACACCCAGCCCTAGATTGTACAATATTCTGTGAGATGCTGCAAGAACTGAATTATGTTTTTGATCACCTGTTTGATATTATCCTGGGTCTCAATCATACTGTTTGTTCACAAATTCCTCTGCAAAAATATTTTCTGTGCCAGGAGGACATGAACATTACACTTTGAAATAAATGCACACCACATTTTTTAGATTTTTGTGCAATTCCTGACTCACTGTGTCATTTACTTTAAGCTTCATCTTAAAAATGTTTGAGGTTTGTGGTTGCATTATAACTTATAACAAAAGATTTTTAATCCATATTATGGCATGAGACCAGAAATACTGACTCACTGACCATTATTTTAGTAAACCTTAGGGCTGAAAACAGAAACGGTAGTATTGGTAGTTACTGATTTAATACTGTTTCTCTGGCACAGTTTTAATTATAGCCTCAGTTACAACTAAAATCAATGTGATTTTGCTATTGCAACTACATTACCTTCAGTTTTGTTTGTGTGTTATAGCTAATAAAGACAAATGATGCTGGATAAAGGGACAAAAGTAACAATGTCTTGTAGCTATAGGTTTTATATGTGCCGTTGTTTCTCTTAATCTTTTTTTTTTTTTTTTGCAGAGCAAATTAAATAGCTCTGAGCTTGCTGTGGACAATTCTCTTCTAAAAAAATACTTTACTCCGTTTTCTTAGCAAAAACATAATAAAAAGAGACACGGTGAAAATCTCATTTGCAGCCATTGTCATTAAAAGTGCCTCATAACAGTGGTGTGAAAAATTAATGAAATATGGTTGAGTATTCTCACCTCCAACCCTGCCCTCCATTATCTCTTTGCTCTTTATAGTTTCCAGACTAAAATCAGATCATTATATTTAATTAATGAAACTTCTGTCCATTTCTCATACTTTCCTAATCAACAGTGGAAGTGTGTGATCTGTCTGTGGGCAGGAAAGATTCAGGAGCATTACAGCCTCATATGCTATTCCCTTTGCTTGAAGCTCCCTTGTCTTTGTTAAGGGAGGATGAAAAGAAGGACGGAAGCCCTCAGAAGACATAGCTGTCTGGTAATCACTAATTGTGTCCTGAACTCCTTTGTGAATGTTCGCCCGTTTAGTTCTTAAGTTCACCACAGAGCCAAATTATTGTCTCTGTACAAGGAAGCTCAAGAAGGATACAAGAGACTGAGGGAGACACAGATAGAGGAGTAGGGGTTTTTTTAAAAAAAAAAACAGAGTGTCTCTAATGTTAATTAATGAGAAGACAATTTTGAGTCCCATGGTGTCTCGCCCTGTGCTATTCAATACGTGAAAAGCTAATAAGGGGGAAAATAAAGGTCCTCCAAACAGGGCACCCTTACAAACAGATGTCAGCAGCCATTAAATATTTATATTAAATGGTGACGTCATACCATGTGTATGATTACTTCAGATCAATTCATCTTTTAAGTCAGGTTAGTTATATAGCTCCAACTGACAACAAATATAATGCCAAGGCACTTTACAAAACAGTAATCTAAGTTGTACACAGAAATAAATAATTACATCAATCTAATCATACAGATAAATTCAAATTCAATTAACTACATTCTAGTAGCAATAATACAGTTATATCAAATTTACTTGATCTAATGACTTTTAAAGAGAGTGAAAATACCCCCAGGATTTTATGAATTTTAAAAAGGAAGAAAAAATGAGTGAGTTTATATTTTGACTCTAGCATGGTTAGATAGTGGTGTTGCCCAATGTTACTAAAATGGCAGACTGCCTCCGTAAAGACAAAACAGTGTTGCGGTTGCACCCTGAATGAACAGCAGTTGCTTTTCCAAATATCTCAGCTTCTTCTAATGTCTTTTTTTAAAACTCTTTTTTGATACTGAAATGATCTTGGAATCTTCCTTATCTTTTCACAGTGAGGGTCTTAGTGTAGAGCAGTGTTTCTCAATTCCAGTCCTCAGGCCCCCCCTGCTCTGCATGTTTTAGGTGTGCCTCTACACCTGAACAGCTGATTCAAATGATTGCATGACGTCTTCTGCAGCCACCCAGTACTGCAGAAGCCTGTTAATCACCCAAAGATTCGATCCAGGTGTGTGGCAGAAGGGAAACACCTAAAACATGCAGGGCAGGGGGGGCTAAGGACTAGAATTGAGAAACACTGGTGTAGAGCCATGGCTCCTCCACATCAAAAGGAGCCAGTGGAGGTGGTTCAGGCATCTGGTTAGATGCCTCTCTGGTTAGATGCTCCAGGCATGTCCCACGGGGAGGAGATTCAATTGTCATTGTTTCGATGTTTCTCAACTGACCTGGGAAGACTTGGGGTTCCCCCAGAGGAGCTGGTTCAAGTGGCAGAGGAAAGGAGAGTCTGAACCTGTCTGTAGGTTCAGAGCTGCTCATCCAGGGCTCTCAACCTGAACCATGGGTAAGCAGAAGATAATGGATGGATAGATAGATCTTCCTTACCAACTAAAGGTTATCACACTTGAAAAGTGATATTGCCAGTAAGAGCTCGTAACACTTGCACATAGTACATTCGGTGATTGGGAAGATTGGATTGTTGAGTGAATGGCTGGCCGGTCATTTCAGTAGATTCTAGTTGGCCGCTGATTTCTCTTAGATTCTTTATGTTTGACAGGGCGATAACAACGGGATAATAGTTTGAGGCTTATACTGAAGTTATATAATTCCTTGGTTTATTACTGAATACATCAGGGTACTAGAGCAGTAGAATTTATGAAATGGTAATCCTTATTGCAACACAAAACTGTAAAGAACTAGTTCACATTGTTTAAGTGAATAAATCATAACATCATGATTGCAATACTTGGCAGTACCACCGCAAAAACACATTTTCTCATACTGTGCAACCCTACAGGGATCTATAAGCTAAAATTCATGCTCCTTCAGTGGATCTCACTGACAGGTTTTAGAGCTCCTTTATTAATTTGGGCTGGAGCGTTGGAGACCTCTGCTGCTAGAAGGAGCGGCAGAGGTCCTTCTAGCAGCAGAAGGTTTGTGAAACAAAAAAAAAGAGAAAAGGAAGCAGCTGTGCCAGTTTTTGCTTAATCACCCATTTTTTTTCTGTAAATAAGTGGAGTATTTTTTTTTTATTTGTGTTTTTTTTTCAAAGTCTGTTGGCTAGCCAGATTGGTCTTTTATGATTTCATAGAGACTGAAAGACCAAAGCATTAACTCAGTGTTAGGAATATTTCCAGATTTTGTTTATTTACAACAGAGGGTAAGTTCATAGAGGCTTCTTGCAGGTAGATCTTACAGCAACTAAAGCAGAAGCCAGGTGGGTAACTTGTGAGTTCACACAATGAGTCTTGATCATTTTGAGTGAAGCTTGCAAGCAGGTTGGCACAGAGTTCTTATACACAGTCCAACCTTTTTCTGGATGAACAAGCTTCCATCAGATTTGCAAGCAGCTGGGTAACACAAAAGAAAGATCGACAGTAGTGAAGAAAAAAAAAGTGGAACAAATGGAGGATGGAAGCAAGATAAAATGACAAAGATGATTTGATCTTATCACTTAATGTGGTTGAATGAACTGACACTGAAGAAGGAAACGTGGTGTTCAAATACAACAGGTGGTTCAGGTCCATAGATCCCAAACTGCTGCACTGGGAGTAAACCCTTCCAAAACAAAACTCCCTCTAAATAACTACCGAAGGGAACAAAACAAGAAAAAAAGGTCATGAGTGAAAACATAAGTAAACAAAAGAAAAAAAAAAAACCCACAAGGAAGATGGAAATACTGGATTCCACGCTCCTTGAAGGAACACTTTTGTTTTGTGTGCCTCAATTTCAAATAAGAACAATTGCTTTGGCTCCCAGCCCTTGACAACATACCTCGAGATATTTTTAAACTGACTTTTCCTCTGTTGGTGAAAATGGATTTTAATCAGTACCTCTAATATCCTTTCTGTGCCAGCAGAAGTCAACCCAGGGCTATTATATCCTGAACATACTAAGCATAGCACTTAACGGTTGACTTTTGTAGGGTGAACTGGCTTCCCTACTTGTGGTAGAGGGAGGAGCAGTGCTTTTTTTTATCATTTAAAACCAATTGGACAAATCACTCTTAAGTTTACTGCAATAGAATACATCACTTTACTTTACCCAAGGAGAGTTTGTTCTGTTAAGACTACTTAGACAATCCATGAGTTTATTGATTTAGAATAGGAGATGGACAATGGCCTTTTTCTGTGCAAGGTTCTAAATTGGTCCCACTGCAAACAACGTAATATGATTTGATAAAGATATCTAGAATAGATACAAAAATATTTGCTCTAGAATAAATGTCTTCATTCACAAAGCAACATGGCCCTTTAGGGAAAGTGTACTGCTACTAAACAAGGAGATCATATTAATGGTATAGAAATAAGAAGTTGTATTCAGGTTGGTTCTTGGTCTTCGTAAATAGTTTTGTTTTGAGCATGAAATCCCTGGTAATGCTAGTGTTGAGGCTTACAAAATCCTGTGATACTTTTTGTAAAAAACATCATGAATTGTAAGCTAGCCGTCTGAACCCTAGGGAGGGGCCCCAACAGCACTTTGAAAAGCACACTGGCTAGATCTTCTTTCTTCTCCTTCTCCTTATCTGACTATTGTCTTTTTCAGCACATCAGAAGATGAGGCATAGAGTGAGGCTAATAAAAGGGTCCGTTTTCCTCCTCTGGGCCTGCTAGAATGTAGAAAAGCAGATAAGTTGCCTGGCTTGGAGAATGATCAGAACAAAGCGAATCCTGTGGCCACAGAGGGAACAAGCTCTTGCAAGGGAGTGTGAGTGGGGGTGGGGAATGAGAGATGGGAAGGAGGAGAAATGTTAGAGGAGTGCAAGCGCTAGAGGACCAGGCGAGCTTGAGAGAAGAAAATATTTGCTCACTAGAATAGGATGAAGGACTACTTTCTTGACTTAAAGCTTGAATATGAATTGTAAGACTTTTTTTTATTTTTTAGAACTTTTGATGTGAAGTATTGGTGGCCTTTCCTGATCATGGGCATCTTGGAAGCTTCTGCTTATAATGAGCTCTTTGTTGCCCTCCCTTCAACTGGGATTTAGAAAATTTTAGTCAGTCACACAGTTTTAAATGTGCTTTTACTGAGTCAAACATGGACATACATGGGAAGTTGCCCTTAGACGGAAGAGGCAAGCCTTTGGTCTGGTGCAGCCGATTAACCTAAACAGTCAAATAAAAGGATTACAAAGCAGTGTTGTAATCCAGCTGTCAGTGCCACAACTCATTAGGAAATGTAAGGTACAAAACTAGCAAGGGCACAGGGTGAAAAGAGGAGTATAGAGTTGTACGAAAGAGTGAAGAGATTGGTGGAGTTGGAAGAGAGGGTAAAAAGCTCAGTAAGGGAGGAATTACAGGGATATAAGAGAGTGGGAGGAAGAGGAAACCAAAGAAATGTTTTGTGGGTGGTGGTGCTGGTGGTAGTAGGGGGGTGTCTAAGTAACAGCTTCACCATTCTGCTCAGGGGGCTCTGCGGAGAGTTTTTATTAAGCTTTCATCTGCCTTTCCTCCTCTAGTTCTCAGCTATTCCGCCCCAACAGCACAAACATAAGCAGATGCAAGCAGCACTATAGCCATGTCAGTCACGTCTCAAACCCACAGTTCTGCTTGTATTTCCCAGATTAATTAAGAACAGTGATTTGTTAATTTAATTGTAGGTGTTAGGTTGTTTTTTTTCCCTCTCTACACCCCCTCTGTTGCTTTCTTCTACTGCTTGCTCCCTATCATCCACTTGGCAGGCTAATTTGCCCTGCAGCTTTGAGGAGGGGAAATGAAAGGTATAGCAGAAGAAGCCTTCGGTTGGTTTATTAAGAATTGATTTGCGACAGTGGCAAAGAGTCAGACTGTAGGGAGATACATGCTGACGTGCCTCCCAGGCAGACACCCTCGGGCTGTGGTAGAGTAGGGGGTTAGAAGGAAAGGAAAGAGAGGGCAGTACAGGAAAAATATATATTTTATTGTTTGGGTGACTTCACCTTGTGCATTTGCATACCACTGCTTATGGACCACTAGCCCCTAACTACATCTTTGACCCTTGAACTCTCAGCACTGGTATCAATCAACCAATCAAATTTTATTTGTATAGCTATTTCAGCAGCAAGGCATTTCAAAGTGCTTTACATCAGATCAAACACAAAAATACAATGCAACATAGGATCAACAATAAAAACACAACATCAAGTCAGATTCCGTCAATTAATTTGCAATTGATTAAGTTTCAAATACAACTCTAAACAAGTGGGTTTTTAGTGGAGATTTAAAGGAAGTCAATGTTTCAGCTGTTTTACAGTTTTCTGGAAGTTTGTTCCAGATTTTTGGTGCATAGATGCTAAATGCTGCTTCTCCTCGTTTGGTTCTGGTTCTGGGGGTGCAGAGCAGACCAGAACCAGAAGACCTGAGAGATCTGGAAGGTTGATACAACAACAGCAAATCTTTAATGTATTGTGGTGCTAAACCATTCAGTGATTTATAAACTAACAGTATTTTAAAGTCTATTCTTTGAGCTACAGGTAGCCAGTGGAGAGACTTTAAAACTGGTGTTATGTGCTCTATCTTCCTGGTTTTAGTGAGAACGCGAGCAGCAGCATTTTGGATCAGCTGCAGCTGTTTGATTGATTTGTTGGACAGACCTGTGAAGACGCTGTTGCAGTATTCAATGCGGCTGAAGATAAACGCATGGATGAGTTTCTCTAGATCTGGCTGATACATTAGTCCTTTAATCCTGGAAATGTTCTTCAGGTGATAGAAGGCCATCTTTGTAATTGTCTTTATGTGGCTCTGAACGTTCAGGTCAGAGTCCATCACTACTCCCAGGTTTCGGGCCTGATCGCTGGTTTTTAGTTGTAATAACTGAAGCTGTGCACTGACTCTAGATCGTTCCTCTTTAGGTCCAAAAATAATAACTTCAGTTTTGTTTTTGTTCATGCTTTGGTGTTTAACATATCGCAATCCCTTTCATTAGATTAAGCAGTCACATCTAGTGGTAATAAAAAAAGTTGGAAATTGCCGGCACACCCCGCTGTGTAACATCTGATTTCTGTTGTTTGAACGTGCAAAAGCTTTAGATTGGTGTGGCTGCCACATCTTGCACTGCTGCCAGCTACCATTAAAGTGTCACATCAGAACCAAGTTGTTAATGAACCTGCATTAGCACTGGAGACAGGCCTGTAGCCACCTTTACCATCCTATGTTTGCTCCAGTGTTGTCACATCATCTTTCTCTTGAGTAGATGTGCATTGGACAGCATGTGAGGCAGGAGATATTTGACGGATCAGAGGCATTAGAGCTTCAAAGCCTGGGAGAGAACAGAGAAGCAGAATCCCCTGCAGCTAAGAGAGATGGTTAAGAAGTCAGTGCATCTTATCTTTAGCAGCCTATCTCTGCATGTGCACACAAGAAGCCCCTGCCCCATTGATTTACAGCTGGTCAGACATCAGTGCTATGATGGCTTATTGACTCTTCAGTTATGGGTTTCACTCTGCTCGTTTCTTACCAGATGGGTTTGTTGATTCTTTTTCCAATGTTAATGATTTGATTGGTCACTGTAGTTTTCATTTTCATCTCCTCAGAGAAGCGTGCCATTTCTCATTATCCCTTGGCTAAATTTATATAAAACATACTCATAATTTGGTAAATTAAACAACTGTTTAGTTAGTTATTTGATCATTCAGGGTGTATTTTAATAGAGTAGATTAGAAATGTACTTTTTTGTTTTTTAAATCCATTATAGCATCCTGGTATGTATGAAAACTGTTGCAAATGCAAAATCACAGGGTGTTGCCTAAGTACCCATACATTTAATGAATTAAATCACCTAGTTAGCACAAATAAAACTTTTTCTAGGCCTGAAATTAAGCAGAGTAAAATTATAAAACAATACCCACAGCTTTAAACACTTAATGGAGCACAACACAAACCATCATTGGAATTTGGATGAAGACATGACACAACTGGAAAAAAAAACACTACGTAACTATCCACCTAAACTGACCACCTAAGCAAGGGGAGCAATAACCACAGATGTAGCCATAAAGACTACTTCATAAAGACTACCATAAAACATTTACTCCAGAACAGCTGTGGAGATCCACAACTCAGGTGGTAAAAAATTTCCCTCTGAAAAATAAATATTTGCTCTGACAAGAAGAAAGCTCATATTGAAAAAAAGTCAGAATAATTGTCATTTACAGTTCCACACAAGTATGTAGATGACATGGCACACTCAAGGAAAAATGTGTTGTGAGAAAATATGACCAAGAACTTTTTGGTCAAATTGCAAAACAGCACACTTGAGACAAAGCAAAAAACATGATATTTCTGGGGCAAAATAAAGAGAAGCGCAGATGAAGCCGCATCTCCCATTGTGTAGCATTTAGCTCTATTGTTATTGCAAGGTGAGCATCATAAATTAATGTTTCAATAGGTGCATAATATTGTGGCAGTTAGAATATGTGTAAATGTATGCCTTTGAAAGGGCAATTTGTGTCTGCATTTGGTAAATTTTTAGTGGTCAGATGTCACTCAAATGACAAAGAAAGTGAACAAGCATTCTTTATTAAATTCCATACTTTATATGCTTATCTATTATTAATATGCTAGTATTTCCTCAGCATTCATTAGTCTTATTTGTGTTTTTATTTGCAATATGTATTACGTCTGTGCTGCATGGCACACTGTCACACACTGAGCGAAATGAAGATGAATTGAGTTATCTCTAAGAGAACTGCAAAGAGAGAAGACAAACGTATTTGGTGAATAAAATATTTTGTTTTGACGTGATGGATTTTCGTATTAGCATTTATTATTTATAATAATTATCAGATGAAGCTGGCATGAATTGTTAGTTGCGGTTCCATTATATTTTCACAAAGCAGAAAATTAGAGACTTCAAATGAAGCTATGCCACAGGGAAAAAAAAGTACAGATAGGTTGTCTTTAATGTTTACTGTTTTTGACACAAATGATTGCTGCACTTTGAAAAACGACACCATTTTACTTAGCACGAGATTTCTAGTGTAGACCCGTGCATGGAAAATAGAAGGTTAAATGTTATCTTATTTTGTATTCATCAAGTCAGATATTTTTATTGTTTATCTCAGTGAGTGAGGCACCCCTAGTTTTCCTGCCTCATCTTGCTTTCCTGTGTGTTGCTTTTGTCTGTCAGCATGGAAGTGATTTGTCCTGCAGATGTAGACTAATGAATGAGGCGTCCTGCTCATGGGCTGATATTAGCCCGGGTAGCAGTTCTTTTGATGTGATTAGCTCCATGCACACTTTTGACAAATTGGGCTGTCCTTTCCTCACAGCTGAAGCACTAATCAATGCCAAGAAACAAAGAAGCCCCTTCAACTTATCAGAACATGTAGCTCTTCATACTTGTGTTTTTTTTTTTTACATGTCAACAAGGAAGCCTGGGAAATCATCTTGTTGGTCTCATATAAACTCCTTAAAAAACATCCATCAACCAAAATTTGAAATCAGTTTTCTAGTCATAGTGTGAAACAGAAAAAGCAAATCTGAGAGAAAAAAAGGCTTGTTTTGCTAAATACAAAACAGTTGCATAATACACACTTATCAAGTGTAATTTTGAAATACCAAACCCAATTTTAAGAAACTATAGTATGAAAATGTGCTTTGCAGATAAAATTGAGGCCAAATCAAGTCATTTAATAACAATCTCAGTCAGTTGCGAGACCTGTTGTGGCTGAATATTGGTCCATATGTAAGGCTCACTGTTGGCTTTTGAGAAAATTGAAGGTTTTTTGGTGCGCCTTATAGTGCGGAAAATGCAGTATTTTAGCAGCAGGAACAATTGTTGCTTTTCTGTTTAAAGACAAAACTAAAGCTTATTTGCTTTAGCTTTAAATTTTTGTGTAAACTTGTAAAACCAGAGTGTTTTGCCAGAAGGTGTAATACAATAAGATGCCCTCACCAACTCATGCCTAGCTAGCATCCTTGGAAATTTTAATTTGCGCTGGTGGCATGGCAACATAATCAGACAGTAGGAAAACAGCACACATGGGCAGTTTAGTTCCTACTGATTGTTTAATAAAATGGATACCAAGGATTGATTTGGGAAAGTTGTATGCCACACATATGCTACAGAAAACCTATGTACAGTTGAACAGTGTGTAATAAAAAATTAAACAAAATGAAAAAAAAACTATTTGCCAGCTAAGCATTTGAGGGAAGTGTGTTGCTAGGATGAGTTCTGACTTCATGGAAACTTGCCATTTTGATCTTTTCTACATGATAAGACCATGTAAACCATACAAATACCTCTGGCCTACCAAACCCCAGTGATCAAAATTTGTGGTATGCGGCATGTGAGTTTATTAACTGCAGTCTATCTGATCTGAGTAAAGAACTGAATGGCAATTACCAACTTAGTGGAATAAATCAATGAGTGGTTGTTCTGGGTTCTCTTTCAGTGTTTTTCTGTATTCCTTGTGTTTTCATGGTTTAATTGTTATTAGCTCCGTGTTTTAGCTCCCACAGTTGCAGGATTTAGTTCCCTAACATATCAGTTCTTCTTCAACAATACTATGTAAGATTCATAATTAATTCAGAAGCTGTAAAATTTGAGTAAAATCTTTGAGTGCTTTCAATTCTCAGAACATGTGTGTGAAAATCTACTTTGGAAGCATACTTTAACCGCAGAATGTTTGGACAGAGAGCACTGCAGTGCTTGCAGACCTCAGAACAGACACGTAAAAATTATTTTCTTCTTTGTATGTTTGCAGTCAGATTTATCTTGGAAATGTGCACACAAAAAATCCGTCGCAATCCCACTTGAAGCCGTAGAAAGATTTTCTAAATATTTAACTTTAATTTAGATACCAGATATAATGAAATTGAAGGTTCTCTGAAACTTTCTTCTTGCAAATCCATCAGTTCAGCTACTTAAGATAGTGTTTAATGAATTAAACATCCCATGGATGACTGACCTGGTCTGAGTCACAATGTGGTTAAATATTACACAA
Organism: Gambusia affinis; assembly: GCF_019740435.1. Classification (NCBI taxonomy): domain Eukaryota; kingdom Metazoa; phylum Chordata; class Actinopteri; order Cyprinodontiformes; family Poeciliidae; genus Gambusia; species Gambusia affinis. Next base: position 31,809,277 of record NC_057868.1, on the reverse strand, counting down.
CTGATTGGATAATTGTACATGAGGGATTCTCATGTCATCAACAAGGGAATAAGTATTTACATATCTTGGAATTTTGGAAATTGACTTTCTTTTCAGTCACTTAGCACATAGTCACAGTGACAACACTCTCTGAAATTCTAATATCTGTTCAAACATGAACAGATTATTTTTTTTGTTTTGTCAATAGTTGTTTTAGAGATAAAACATTGGTACTGTACCCGCTATTATTCCTACACAAACTTCAGTCCTTTACTGTGTCAAAGGGAGACTCTTATCATTGATTTTCTTTTTTCTGTTCTCTGCTTTGCTCACATGCTGCAGCGCTTCCCAACTTATCTGGCTCTGACAGAACAATGCTGCAGTAGGAGGGCACTCAAGGACAGATTAGATTGTTTGGGGATTCTCATTCCTCACTTTTTCATAGTTTTCCATCAATGTGTTCCTGTTTTTGTTGTAACATTCTTGCTGCTGTGATGGTTGTTCGTCCACCCCTGAAGAATTGTCTCTGTCTTGTTTCTCTGGATTTTACTTGTCTCCTACGATTAATTAAAAAAAAAACAAAACAACAAAAAAAACCCAAAAACTTTTTCAAGTTCTGGTATATGTCTGCCTTTTTTGATAGAAGGTGTAGGTTTGTTTATAGAGTGCTGAATGTTTTTGACGGCAGCACCTCCTCCGTCTGAGCCATGGTAATTACTGTGCTTCACTGCATCTGTAGAAGTCAATGAAGCTGAACTCATTGTCTCTCTACATGGAAATCAACAATTGTGAGAATTCCCTGGTGACATTGCAACCACTACAAACTGGCTTTGTGAATTTTTTATCATTCACAATGTGTTTCAGTTTGCTCTTTGATTCTCATTCTATCCCTCTCTTTCTGCTTCAGTCTTCTGGTGTTGCATCTGTGTTGGCATGTACCTCTAGGTGTGTGTGTGCGTGTGGGTGTGTGTGTGTGTGTACACAGTTAGGTCTTTCCAAAAGTATTTATCCCTCTTGAACCTTTTCACATTGTGCCACATTACACTGGCAAACCTCAGTGTATTTTACTGGGATTTTCTGGAATAGATTTTTTTATTTTCTGGAATAGAAAATAATGCATAATTATTTTTGAAATTATGAAAAATGAAAAAAAAAAAACAAACAACAACAATACACAGGGTTTTCCAATATTTTCACTTCTAGAAATGTGAAAAGCAATAAGTCACATTTTATTTCATAGGTTTGCCGGTCCTGCCGTTTATAGTCTAGTACAATTTATATGTGCTTTTTTCTTATTTATGACATTTTTTGACTGATGTTAATTCACACTGATGGGCATGAACCGAGAATTAAACATTAGCATCTACAGACGTAAAGAAAAGTAATCACGGGCTGAGAGCAAGATGGCCAGTAGTGGAGGAGTCCACAGTTGGGCGCAAAAAGTGAAAAAAGGATTTTCTCTTGTATGTGTCCTGTACTTCAAACAGTGATTTGGATAGCATGCCGAGAGGTTTTAAAAGATTGTAATATTGTTTTCAAATCTAACCTCAGAACTTCTTCTCAACTTTAATTTTAAACTATTTGTTGTTCTTCATGGGATTCATATCGACTTATGTTCTCTCACAGACGTCTGAGGTCCTCAAAGACAGGATTACTTCAAGGTGGACTCCATTTACCATTTGGTTGAAATGTAAAGGCCACTGACAGAAATCTACACCAAACCATTCAAAGTTTCCTTCCAGCTTTCCACCACTATCTCAGTTGATCTACATCATAAAATGCCAATAACATACATTAATGTTTGTAGTTGCAATATGTCAATGGATTTTGCAAATGATTGTGTTGTCCTGGTAAAATCCATTTTGTAGACCAAATGTTTGTCATTATTGTATCAAAGTAAGATGTTCTATCTCCTAAATGTTCATTCATTTCAGCCAAATAGGAGCTGTTGCTTTTACCGTTAAAGCAGAAGGCAGCTGCAAGGTTATAAATGAACATCTGAATGACGACATACACCATCCATTTGGTATCTTTCTTCTAGTTTTAGGATCCATTTAAAATCTTTTTTGTCAATAAGAAATTCAAGTGTTGTTCTTCCTGTGCTTAAATCTTTGAAGATGTAGAGTTTCACACCACTTCACATAACTCAGAGATTAGTTGTGGTGACACAATATTATTGTAGCAGCAGAGATGAAAGATCTTTTTAGGCTATCCTCCATAAAAGGCATTTTCGCCATCTTTTGTGTTTCCTTGATGAATATTTAAAATGCCACATTTTAGTTTCGACATGTTTTTAATTAGTTATGGTTATGTAACTTGTGAAAGTACAGAACAGGTTAATATTGTAATCGTGACTGATACAATATTTTATGAAGGTCTAATTCGTATATGCACCTAACTTCACAAATCAGTTATAACCTGCTCTCTACCTAGCTTAGCAAAATTCGTTTAACTCATCTAAATCCTTAATCAAAAAAACCGTGCAATATAAAAAAGGAACTATGAAAATTACACTATATGCGCTCAGAAGATAAATTGCATCTAGATTGTACAAATCCTTGTGGACACGGCTTATCAGCAGGTGTTTGCTCAACTTCCCAGTGGGATTTCCTCCTTGATTCTCCCAGTTGGGATCCCACTGATCACTGTCTGTTGAAAGTAAGAAGAAGAACTGTTTATAATTAGCCCACACAAATATAGTTAAAAAGGACAATCCCTTCAAGATTACTGTTCTCGAAATACCTCATTTTTAAGAGATAGAAGCCAAATAGGTGATGCTACAAGAGGAGTATGGTGCTGTTTTTCAAGATGGACAAATAAGACTAAAGGAAGGTATACTTAAGTCTGGATTTTAAGAACATTTTTGCTTTACCAAAACAGGCAATGTATTGCATTTTCTAGAAAATTAAAGGAGAATGGTTTGGAATGACCCCATGAGAAAAAGTCAAGTGTTCACTAATTAAGTCAGTCTTGTTTTTTTTGAGGACACTTTATTTTGAAATCATAAACTCAATTACTTTTCTCTCAATCAGTGCTTGTTTTTTTTGTGTGTTTTTTTTACGTTAAAATTTTAGTTTTCATTTGCCTTTCATGTAGCACCAGCTGGTTTGGTTGGTTTCTGAATCATTATTTTTGTCTGATTTTATTGGAGCTAAAACATTGAGTGCTCTTAAAAATGTTGCCTCAAATTAAAAGAAGTGAGAAATCCCTTTATTGTCAAAGTTGGGCAGGTTTACTCAAATCATGTGTCTCTCTGTGTGTGTTTGTGGTTATTGTTCCCCTCCTCTCATTCCAAGTGGTAATTGAGCCTAAGAGTGTAATTTAATTTCTGTGTATTTTTTAGTATTTGGTTTGAATCAAGTGGCCTATTCAAACTAGATTGTAGTATTTTCCAAATAATAAGTAGGCTTAAAGAGATATAAGTAAAACTGCTGTGTTTTTAATGGATTTTATACATTTAAATGATTATCTTAATGCTGAATTGAGCTAACAAACGGCATTTGTTTCTGCTTATGTAATTAAAAACGGCCTCACAAGTGCTACAGCAGTGATTGCAGTAATAGCTTTTCAGAAGAGCATAAATGGAGAGAAAATCAGCTGTGGTATCCACAGTCGCTGCACTGGCGTCTGAGTGGGTCTTTTTTCATACCCCAGATATCCTTTTATGATGTTTAACCTTCAGTCAGAACTGCAGAGCATATTTAGTGGTGAAGAGGTTTGCTTCAAATCCTCAACAGAGGTTCTCTGTGTGTTGGGGTGTACATCTCTGTGTGTGCATACATGGGATGGGGCTGCATAAAAAGTGGGTCAGTTTTATGGAATTTGGGGAAGGGGAATGATGAACGTAGACTGCGGCCAGGGGATGATGGTTGTGATTAGGGCTGTTGCGGCGTGGTTTCGCTAATTGCTGTTTGGAATTAGATGACATAGTAAGATGCAAAGCCACTGGAGCTGACTAAACACTAAGCTGTACATTAATGCGGCAGTGGAAAGCTGAGTGCTATACCAGCGCCTCCTCTCTATAGCTTGAATAAAAAAATTTGCAAAGCATTAAAATTCTCATGCGGTCCTTAGTGCCACTAAGCTAAAAAAAAATTGCCTCTGACATCATCCAAAAATCTGGAAGAAAACAATAGAAACAAAAAACCGAACAGCGTTTCTCCCCCTTGTGGATAATAATGTTTCAGTTCAGAGTGTGTGCAGACAGACTCACAGATAAACCAATTGTCAATCTGTCTGTGACAGACAGAGAGAAAATAATAAAAGAGAGCAAGATTAAACAACTCTGAATCTGGATACGTAGATAGAAATGTAAATACAATTTTACAAATTTCATGGAAACACTTGTGTGGTCCTTTAATATGCTTGTATTGCCTATCTAGATAAAGTTTCAGAACTGAGAGCTTCACATTTACAGTAAATATTCAGTGAAGGGTGGAACAAAGCCTCAATGATGCAAAGAACTAAACCAGAGGTTACAGTGCATATGTTATAAAATGTTTCTACTGTCAAATCATTTGTCTTGTATATACCTGTGGCTATTTAACATGACATTAATGCAGAGACATAAAAACAGATAAGTAAGTGAATGCCAGGATACAAGGCACTTGCTTTGTGAATCATTTAGCACAAGAAACCTTCCTCTGCCATGTGTAGAGTGTATAAATTGGTCCACAGCTGTGTGCTGGCTCAAAAACTGCCCTCCTCTGTGGCCATTTGTTTCTGTCATTATGGCTCCTTAATAGACCAACTGAGCCACTTTCAGAAGTTTGTTTATATATCAGTATAGACAGCTTTCCACTTTAGGAGGTCTATTTCACCACTAATGTGCTTAGATAGTGTTTCTGCAGCTGTTCACTTTTACTAAGATTACAGCTTAATAGTGGATTTCTAAACTGCTTAATATAAAATATACTCTAAATACTAAATACACTTTAATAACTAATACATGTAGGAAAGAGAATGCCAGATATAACCATTATGTCAAGGAATCCAGGAAAGCCCATACAAATACTCCTTCAGGAGATACTGTTATTTACTATGGCCTTCACCAGGAAATGTCACAAAGCGCACTCAGGCATTAAGAGCCACTTTAAGGGAATGTCCACAGACTGTAGCAGCCAGGTGCACAGTGCTCTGACAAAACGTCATAGATGTTTGCACAGGATCTCATATACGCATGCACACATATATTTTTTCTATGGTTCTAGTCCTCTTTGTTGTGTTTAATGATGTCGAGGCTTGGTTCTGGAGATGAGAGCGTCTGGTTTCTAACCTGAGGGTCTCACCTTTGCATTTTGCAGACCATAACCTTCAGGATGCAACCTCCAGTCTATCCAGACTGGAGTTTATTCTCTGCTTCGAGTGCAGGAGCTCATGTCTCTCAGTGTCTTGTTCAGACATTATGGTAGGATAGTGCAGGAGAAGATTAGTAACATGTTTGTGATAATGCAGCTTCAAATAAATTAGCTCTATGTTTACCCGTGTGTATAAATTTAGACTTGTGATAATAAGATATGAATTATGGCCAAATGATTCAAGCGGCTGAAAAGAGCTTTCTTCACTCTGGTTGGAAATTGGGTGAGAAAAGCTTTTGATGGAGCAGAGTGAATGGCCATAATGTGTTTCTTAAATTGGATCCACTTTACTCCTGTATGTGCTCAGTACACCTAATTACAAGTTAAGATGTTTCATCATATAGACAAAACTAAATTGGAAAATGTGACCCTGGTATGTGATAAATGAAACATTGCCTGTGTTTTTACTTCAGATGTATTGGTTATGTTCCTCATTGCCCTGGTTGTGGCCTTTAGCCTTAAAACGATTTCTGAAATTCTTAATTGTCTAATCAGACTCAATCCTCTACCAGTTATTTTTGATATTGTCCAACACTCAAACTTGCCCAGATCACATTTAGACCTCTTGTTGTCTCCTTTGTGCTTTGTCGAGCAATTTTATTTATTCTGAAAAATTCATTCCCTCCTTCCAATTCCTGCTGGATCACAGATATGACTTTCATGAATCTGATGAAACTTTCTTTTACTATTGAACAGAATGGAATGTTTGCTCTACAAACTGTGATGACCTTTTAGGACAATTTTTCAGAACTCAAAAATAACTTTCTCCGAATCGTACCTCTCCTTACTCTTTTTGACGGTTTCGACCATCACTCTCTTGACTTCTTTTAAGTTTTCTTCTTTACGAGTTCTTCTCATTTTATGATTAGATCTTGTTTTCTGTTATTATCAATCTCTGTGCCTCCATGTATTTACTTATTTTATTTTATTATTATTATTGGCAGATGCTACTGTCTGTCCTTATTTTATCTTCTGTATACAGAAAATAGCTGTTCTTTACTTAGAAGACCTTTGCAAAAAAAAAAAAAAAAAGAGTCTGAGGAGACCTGTCATGCAGGGAATTGGTATTGCTGTGCCTCCTCTGCCAGGAAAGCAGCCATTTGAGGCAGATTGAGCATTTGATCAGAATAACTCAGGCTGACCAAAATTGGACAATAAGATATTGTAAAAAAACAGCAGGGCCTGATGAGTATTGTTTTTAGCTGCGATACTTGAACGTTATGGTGATAATTTGGAGTAAGCCAACCTTTCGTCTACAATTCAGACTGGTGTGTGTGGTGTAATGTGTGGAGAAACATTATTTGGCATTCTTTAGCCCCTTAGTAGTAATGAAACATAATTTGATCAAGACAAAACCCAGCTGGCTGTTGTTAATGTCCAATTGCATCCCTTTGTGATCACAGTGTACCCAACTCCTGATGCCAGCTTCAAGCATAATAATACAGTATGTCATAGAGATCACATAATGCCCAAAATAATTTTCTAACCCTTTACTCACAAAGTGAAGCTAATAAAATAACTTGAGGAAAGTTTCATAACACAGACTCTTATCTGAAGAAATCGGAGACATGTAAGTGCAGTCCTAATATCTATAAGTCTATATGGAAATGCACTTGAAAGCTTCCTGCCAAAAAATTCTTATTTAGTCATAAAGAGCTGAGAGTTATCTATTTTTATCTATTTACCTAGGTTCAGCTTCCCATGAAATGGCATCTTTCTGATTCCCCCCCTTTAGTTACAGAACTGGCTGTCCAAACTACACAATCAGTACAAGATCTATTTGAAACAAAAAGTGCAATTTTCTGAAGCTGCCTCACATGACATTTGTCTTATATTTTCTGCTAGTGTTTTTAGTTTTGCACCATTGTTCTCAAGAGTGAGAGAGGAGCAGCCTGCTGAACTAGGCCAGAGAGTGACATTTAAACTTAAAGGCTAATGGGATGCCTGTTCCTGCCTTGTGCTCTCTGACTCTTTGTTGGGGTCCTCAGATCCGAACTCACTTGTGCCAAGGCCTTTTTCCAGACTGTCCGGAGGCTCTAATATGCAATCCCTTCCTGACGCAGCGTCTTTGAAATGTTCCAACTTTATTTTATTCCGTCTTCTTCCCCAAATAGCCTCACTAGTGGATGCAGCTAAAAAGTCAACACATCTCACACTGAGAGAGGGCCGTGGGGAGGCCGCAAAAGAGAATCCCATTGTCTCCTCTAATGGAGGCTGGGGACTTGTGGAGTTCTGCCCTTACAGTGGTAAAGCAAGCACTCTTGAAGCCAGCCATTTATTCTGTCTAAAGGCTCATTTATTCTATCCCAAGGCTATGTTGTGAAAACATCTCTAATGATGATAGGGATACCCAGTGGGTTAAGATGTAGGAAAGATATTTCATGTCCCGTGAGATGTCTTAGCTTGACCTACTCTCTGACCCTAAGGGCCTGCGCTGCCTAGTGGAGCCAGAAGACTCATTTGACATAGCTCAAAGGCTGTCTTAACCCCCATGGTTAACCCATATATCACAACTGCATATCGTCAAAGTGTCGGATTATCACACAGCGCTTAACTTTCTCTGTCTAACATACACTGACACATAGGGTAATGGATTCAAAGTTTTAGCCCATTAAAGTAAAAAAAAACAACAACAAAAAAACAGAGTTTGGAATGCAATACAGGTGCCATTTTCCTACATTCTTTTTGAAGCAGCTCTTATTTCACTTTGAGTTGTAGATTGTCAGAATCATTTCAACACTTACTCTTCTCATCAGGACATTGAAACCCTACAATGTTAAGAGCTGGTTGTTAAACAGTTTTCTTAAAATGCTTGATCTTAGCTATTTTCTGCCCCAATGGAATTGCTCTCCTCCTAAAAAGGCAATAAAGACTGAAATACTAAAAAAGATAAAAGAAAATCAGACCTTTTTCAGTAAGAGGTTGAGGTAAAGAGACTTAAGTGAGGGAAGGAAAGAGACTTGTTTTTGCTTCTGGAAATATCAGTACAATTAGGGGCAGCATATCATTACAAATCAGCCTCGACATTTAGGATACAGGCGAGTATTAATGGAGAATTGTATTTCACTTGAGAGAGAAGAAATATGTGTGATGAAGCCCTTCCTCCCAGGTGTCACATTCAGTACTGTAGTACTAGATAACACATTTGTCCTTTGGCCCTTTTTGTTCATCCAACGTGTCCAACCAAGTTGTCATGGATTCTGTAGGTTTACAAAAGAGAAAGTTGCCTTTTTATCAGTGTGATAAAAACAGACTTAATTTACTAACCTGATCAAAATATTGTGGACAATTTCTTTGGGTTTTTGTTTGGTAAACTTTCACTCAGAATATAAGAAGACACAAAAACAGCATTCAAAATTTTTTGCAGATCTTATGTTAGCAGTCATGAGGGTTTTACTCTTTTAAAACAATGTTTGCATTCACTTGGGAATGTCGATGTTTTCCAAAATGCTGACAACTTTTTCAAGTCATGTATGTCCCATGATAAAGTTTGAAGCATTCCTGTTGTTTGCTGCTAATATTATTTGCTCTTGCAGACTGAATGAACAGCAAACATGTGTTGTCATGTCATAAATAACAGTTAAACACCTACCTGAAAATTATTTTAACACGACATACGCTTCCAAGCTGGAAGGTGTCTGTGCGGTGTTCCTTGATCAAAACGGGTTTGGATTTATTAGTTTTTCAAGTGGCAGGTGACTGGTCATGGTGATTTAGATGAAAATAGTCAAATTCTGGTGAACAGCTGAGTTCTTTGAGGTTTTCAACTCTGTTTTTGAACAAGATATTGGTACAAAATCAACTCTGTTCTTCTATTTCTCTGAATAAATCATACTCCAAATAGGTAAAAGTGCCTGCACTAAAGTTGCTGCCTTATTCAGATTCAGTTGTTAGGACCTGTTGGTTCTCACTTGAGAGTGGTGCTGTGTACCACCTGTCCTTTTGTGTGAAATTATCCTCTTAGTTTCTTCATTGTTGAAGAGCAAGAAGTGTTGTTTCACCACAAGTCCTACTTCTGTATGTTTGCAGCATTGAATAGCAAGTCACTTAACTTGTATTTGAATATATCAGATTGTTGTCCATATGTATGGCAGTAAAGTAATTGTTCAATTAATTATTTAGTAATTATTTAGAAAAAACCTAAAGAATCCCACCTGAGCATTCAGTTTTACTTATTACTCAATCATGGTATTAATATGCTAACAGCATTCATTCACACCTGGCATTTAAATCTATCCTGGTTGATCAGATGACTACAGGCAGATTGTAGTAATCTGCATTACTATTGATATTCATAAATAAATGTTAGTTATGATACAGAATGCGCTGTCAACTAACCAATAAACAGGCTTGCTGTTTCTCTAACATCACAGTCACTTGAACTGTGTTAATATTAAGACCTTTGACATTCAAAGTCACCTTTCTGTGGTTTAATTTCAACTAGAAACTCGGTGCACTTAATTTTATAGATGCAGGGGAATGAAATGGGAGAAAAGAGAGGGGGGAAATAGAACTATACAACTCTTCATCAATTCGCAGAGCTTTTAAATCAAAAACCATCATAGTCAAACAGTTGATGTTCACTACCACATAGTGGCTTAGGCACATTGAGCAGAGCGGAAATGACTGGGCAGTCCCTTCCAGAGAGACTTTGTTTGTAGAAAGTTATTATTCTTAGCATTTTGTCAAATGCAATCATCAAATTCATGAAGAATAATTATCATCAAATATGTAGATGAATGTTTTATTAATCAAAGACATTAAACCAGTGTGAATTTTGTCTTGTGTATTATAATATTAAAATGTTAGAAGTATGTCGATTTTTCTTTGACCAAACTTTATAATGGAAACTGCTCTTCTTCTTCATTGCGACCTCAAAAACTATTGACATTTTTGGAGGAAGTTAAGAGAAAAAAGGCCGTTTTAATATTGAAACTGATGCTTCAAACATATCTTCAGGAAGCTCTGACTGCTTTCACTATTTTACTTTGATTTTCTGCCACATTTTACTACTCCTGTGGATATTTTCAGTAAAGCAGTTCAGTTAGCGTCACCTTTTCTTCCTCACAGTCTGTTCTTGGTGTTTACAGGAAACCTGAGGGGTAAGGACTGAACCTTAAACCATCTGTTCCAATAATATCATTTCATCTGTGATCTTGTTAGGCTGTAGCGTGTTACTAAGACATGCGCCCCAGATAAAGCATAAAGCATCATTGCAGTGCTACATCTGTCCTAGGCACGCACTGAAACAGAGTTGAGGAGACAAGCTACTTCTTTTTTTTTCTATTAAACACTCAGCCAACTGAAGTAAAGGCTGTGCTTTATGTGTCTGACTGCAGCCACTAAACATCTTGGAAATTGCCAGCGTGAACAAGAGTTCTCTGAAAAATCCTAGACTTTCTTGAAAAAAATGTTGAGTGGACACTGAGACAGACCTTTTCATCACCCTGCTTTAAATGGTTCAAGAAATAAAATCTGCTGGCTATCTATGATTGCTATCTGTTGTTCTCTGCAGATAAGTGGGATACATATAGTACAGCTCCCTAAGAAGTATACAGAATGAGGAGATAATAAATAAACATACCCCCAGCAGCCTGAAAGCAGTTCATACACATTACCCAGAATTACTAAACTGCTTTAGAACTAGCAGATTTACTAATAACGATGCAGTGAGTCTTGTCATGCTGTCTTATTATAATTTATTATAGGTTCTTTTAACACATCTGCAGAAAATGGTTATATATGACTGGTGTGTAGCTGATATGCATCCCCAGAGAGCAATCTTAACTTAATACAAATCTGGCATGCTTTTTTGCTGCTTGTGATGAATGTCCTCTGATCATGGATTCTGAAAGTCTCCACTTGGTGGTTAATCTCGGCGTAAAGGAAATATGAAGAAAAGCTGCATAGCATGATTTGTTACCCGTTTTATCTACTGAGCCTGCAATATGGTATTCATACACCTGCAGAACTGGACTCATTTTAAATGACAGCTATAAACTAAGCTTGCACAATACTTTCTGGTGCACTGGATTGACAGATTCAGCATTTCTCAGACAGCCTCACTGGACACATAGCCAAGCTCTGATAGGTAATTTCTGAGGCACAAGTCTTATCTGTCTTCCCTCCCCACCCTTCACAGAAGTGGAGAAAGTGGAAAAGAGATGACAGGAGATGAGAGTAGGTGTGAGAGGAGGTAGATACATGTAGTGTGATCTGAGCTTGCTGTCTGCCATAGTCTGCTGCTTTGTCCTGTAGAGGCTGAAACAACATAGCCAGACTAATCTGGGTCAGCAGTATATATCAATCCTGCAGCATACAGCCAATCACCATTGTGTCCTATTAAAAACAATGAGCAGTTATTAAGCTAACCATACTGTTAGAGGTAGGTCAAAGTTGTGAATGAAACATTTTTTCCTTGCATAGGTTTAATAAATTATTTTATGCAATATAATTGCTTATTCCTTCCATAGTTCTGTGTAAACAGTAAGCACTCAGCTAATAAAACTGTATTTTTCTTGCCAATATATAAAAAAAAAACAGTTAAGGGCAAAGGGCTGGCTGCCCACACAGAGGATCAAGTGAACATCTGTCACAGCTTGTTGCTCAACTGTTTGTGAAGCAATTTCCAAATTGTTTGTGAATCAAAATAGTTTTAGGAGGGACATATTGTATCATCTCTGCTTTACTCAAATCTGTGCAGAGTGTGGTTGAATGAGTAGCATAATTATAACAGCCTCATAGTGGATTGCCCTTTTCTTTTTAATGCACTAACATGGTTTACTGCTGTGCCAAAACAAGAGAAACTCTAATGCATAGAGCAGAATATTGCACTGCTTGGATACCCACATTGTTCTTAGCTGTTAACACAAATAACAAGAGTCTATTGTTCATTTACATGCCAGTCTTTAAGGTATACTGTATGGTATTAAAACCGTATGATGCACTTTATTGCAAAGATTTGAATATACTATTTTGGCAGATGTAGTCTTTTATAACATTTGATTATGTAACATTGTAAAAGGCTCACTTTATCCTTGTATGCCTTTATACTTAATGGCTAGAAAGATATTCTGTTTTAGCATAAAACTTCCAACAATCTGATATTTTCATTGGTGTCTAGATCTTTATGGCCCATTCAGTGAGAGCTTATACAGTCTGTCTTTGTTTTTGTCTTGTTTGTTTGTTTACGGATAGTTTGTTAGTTTTTGCAACATTTTCCGGTAGCCACAGTATAGAGGGGCTGAGATATTTTTATTGTGTCACCATACAATTCAATCATTTGGCCTTCATCAGCAGCTCTCATCAGGCAACAAAACACCTCTGTATTAGTTAGCTGATATACATGCTACTCATGCTCTCATGGTGTGTAGTGTGAACAACAGAAGTGAATAGGTCGTAATTTATTCTTTAAATGACAGAAGATCCTGATAAAACCTATGGGATTAGAAATGTTACAAAAAGACTTTATTATGCAGGAGAGCATAATGACCCTTTCAAAATTAGTCATTGACTGATGTAATTATTGACCATGATTTCTTCTTATTTCCATGTCAACATGGAAAAGGTCTGACATCTGTTTAGGCAACACAAAGGGGTATTTTATGGATGCACCTAAAAATTGTCTGTTGAATTGATATCAAGCATTTTGAGCCACATTGACTTCAAAGAAGTGTTGGCTATTTTAAGTAAAGTGTATAAATAAAGTCAAAGTACACCCAGAAATGTACACAGCTGTTTGAAAGGAAACTGTATTTTCTATGGCATGTTGAGCCATGTTGAAATATCTCTTTGGTTAATCCAACGTCCATAGTGAGACAAAGCAATCATTTCAGCAGACAACAGGAAGGCCAAACAAAGTAGAACAAAATTGCTCTACTTTATTCTTTTGACCTTCATAACCTCTATGTGTTATGGAACTGCTGAGTTCAGAAATGTTGGCAGGCATTTGGATGCTCAGGGGAAAGTGAAGTATCTATTTCTCGCCAAAAAGCAACAACAACAAAAAAAATTAAGATTGGAAATTGGCTTCCAAATCCTGAGCAGTGTATCTTGTGAGTATATTCGTGGTGTCAGCACAATACTTGTGCAAAGGTAAACAATAATGCACATTCAACTTTTTGTTTGGCCGAAAAGTCATGACAAGAGAAAACACTGTTCCCTGTTGACTGAGGTGTTTCTGAGGAACTGATAGTTTTGTTATCTGTGAGAAGAGGAACAACAGGAATAAAAAAAATACTGTTGGGACATTTATATATATCTATGCCTATCTATTTATTTCCATTTCTCCTCCCTTGCTAGATCTATCCATGCACATGTCCAGACTCACTCTCCCTGGCCATTTATCATTGTCCTGTGTCCAACTGCATGCTCATCACTTCTTGGCTTCCAATCTTTCCACTTTTCTATTTTCAACTTATTAAATCTCCTTTCTATGCTTATCAAGCTGGCCTCTGGGTTTCCTTGTCAATCAGAAGAATTTCACTTTTTATGGTCCCACTGGATTTCTTTTTACCTCCAACAGTCTTTAGATGTGATGAGGTACGCTGTGTATATCCCATCCTTGTGATTTGCATGTTGTGATGTTTAGCGTGTCTGCATCTGTGATCTTATTGACCAAGAGAAGAAGCACTGATACCAATTGCATGTGTGATAACAAAAGGAGAACCATAAACAAAGTATTCCTCTACAGCAGGGGTCTCAAACTCCAGTCCTCGAGGGCTGCTGTCCTGCAACTTTTAGATGTGCCTCTGATGCACCACACCTGAATAGAATAATTAGGTCATTAATCTACACAAGAAGGAGGTAATTAAGCCATTTCATTCCAGTGTTTTGTACCTGTGGCACATCTAAAAACTGCAGGACAGCGGCCCTCGAGGACTGGTGTTTGACACCTCTGCTCTACAGACTTTTTTTTCTCCTGATAACTAATGATAAAAAATAAAAGTGTGAGTCCAGTGAAAATACTTCACAAGAACAAACCGGGTTTAGGATCAATAGATGGAGGAAGTGCATGGAAGAGAGAGGCAGTGAGTGAGTGACAGTGGCATAAAAAGCATGTTTGATGTTTCTGTCAACACTCAAGTGAAAGTATTTCCTCAAGAGCTCCTTTCTGGGCTTTATGTCTGCCCTCTCTCATCCCTTTTGCAGTCTGGCATATTGAAAGAGTTGGAACATAGAAAGACATGGGTGAGGGGAAGATGGAATAAAGAAGGTGGTCATTAATACTAAGGGAATTGATCTGCTCAGGTCTCCATGGGTTTAGCTGTCTGCAAGTGACTGTAGTGAGCTCATTATCCATCTCTGCTCCAGGTAATTACTGACTTGTTTTGATCGAAAAGCATTTAATTAGTTGCTCATTAGCATTGTTTAATTAAACTCACCACATGCCTTTTATAACTCAGGAGTGTTCCTTCCATACTTCATTAGTTGGTGTTGGGAAGTGTTTATATTGGGATCCAGACAAAGTGTGTAGGCATGAGCATGTTCTTAACCATCATTTGCATTTAGCAATAGGAAGGAATTAGGGTATTTTTTCCAAGTTTTCTTATTTTGAGAAACATTGATGAGGCATAACAATATGACCAATGAAAGGTCATATTGGCAAATCACCTTTCGTTGAATAAATTTGCAGTTTTATTTTAATGATAAAAAAACATTACTTTATTAGCTAGGGCATGTGCCGCAGTAGGGAATCAGATTTAAAATCAATCAAGCAAACGGCTGTTTCAGTGGCACACAGAGGAGCTTCAGTGGCAGGAAGGGTAAAGAGTCTGAAGAGCTGTATAAATATGAAATGAGACAGTGAGAAGGATTCAAAATGGACAAGTAAAGACAGCCTCTCAGGTTTTACTGCACATCTCTACCCTTTCTTATTTTCTGTCGTCTGTCTCTGTGTCTCCTTCTGTTTTAGACTGTTTAAAACTTTATTCATGTTCTTTAAATCTCTTCATGTCATCATAAACCTCCCATACTGCCTTCCCCATAAATTCTCTCCTAAATATTCAATGCAGTACCTGAACTATTCTCTTTCTCTCTGTCACTGTCTTCCTGTCTATCTTTTTCCTTCGCTTCTCCCACTGAGCAACAGCTGACACACTATTCTTCCAGCTGAGTGGTTTATAGAAGGTGTGTTAAAATGCATGTGTGTGTGCATCAGCATATGTGACGGTACATATATTTGTTACCACATATGTGTCTGTTCACACGCTGGGATAGTGCTGGGATAGTGCAATGACTGAACAGTCTTAGTTTTGTTTTCTTAGCACGTCCTGGCGAAGTGTGACAGTGAACAAAGTGTCAGTGTGTGAGGACAGACTGAAAGCCAGCCTAGAGCGTCATAGCATGAAGCAGATCTGAGCCTGGGTTGGTAGCTTGGGACGAACGCTATCAGTCTGTGTTGTGCGGATGTCTCAAAGTAGACCACATGAAGAGACAAGGGTGAAGCCAGTGAGGATGTAAAGACAGGGAGGATATGGCAGACTTCGGCGATTTGGCAGTTAGTTCTGTCTGGGCATCACATTACATGACTGGGTGCATAGATGAAAAGATAATGAGGATGTGCCTCTTTTAAAGGCTTTAGTAATGATTATTTTCAATTTCATCTTCAATTCAACTGAGACTTGCTGATTCTGCAGTTCTGTACATGAGTTAAAACAGATCAAGTTAACTTCTGTTTAAAATGACATGCTTCTTTTGTTACTTTCTGACTTTAAATCAAACTTAACCCGTCCTATCTTGGGTTAGTTAGAATACCAAAATTATAGGTAATATATGTTTTTCTTAAATTTTATTCTGTGAGAAGTTCTTTATGGAACTAAAATAATACTTTGTAATGACCACATTTACTTTGTTACACATTCACAAGTTCGACAGTATAATTAAATCATCGTCTATCAGACATTTTTTGTCCATAACTTTGACTTTATGATAAATGTTTTCTGATGTTGCTTCAATATTTTCAGACAATTTTCTTTCAACCAATAACAAATTTTTATTTAGATTTTTGCGGGTCTCTTCTTCTCCGATAGCATGAGCCTCCAAACGTCAGTGTTTTGTTGAGAACCAATGTCCATTTTCATCCATTTTGGGAATCAGTCACGTGTCTCAAAAAGGGGAAATCACGCAACATCGCAGAAGATTGTAGTAGCAAGATGGGAGCATCCGTGACCCCTGTGCACCACCATGCTTGCTGAGACATTTTGCACCACGAAGGTTTCATCTCTGGGACACAGAACCTGCTGTCCTGAATATATTAGATGGTCTTTCCCCATAGTGTCTAAACTGTGCATAATTGCTTGAAAAGAATCATTTGGAATCTTGTATTGTACCAAATCATAAATCAGAATTTTTCCTAGTTAGTATCTTGCCTGATTAGTTTTGTTTATTTCATGATGTTGTACAAGGAACCACTATACTTGAGGATTTGCCTAAATATGTCCCAATTTAACAAAGATGTTGTGGATTAATTAAGGTGCATAGATGAAAAGATAATGAGGATGTGCCTCTTTTAAAGGCTTTAGTAATGATTATTTTCAATTTCATCTTCAATTCAACTGAGACTTGCTGATTCTGCAGTTCTGTACATGAGTTAAAACAGATCACGTTAACTTCTGTTTAAAATGACATGCTTCTTTTGTCACTTTCTGACTTTAAATCAAACTTAACCCGTCCTATCTTGGGTTAGTTAGAATACCAAAATTATAGGTAATATATGTTTTTCTTAAATTTTATTATTTAATTTATCTAACTATATTAAAATCAGAAACATTCTTTCTGTTCAAACCTCAAACAGTGAGAATAACTAAATATATATTTATTAGATTAATCACTCTCTACAACTGTGATTAATCATCGATTTATATCGAGTGTATTTATGTATTTCAAACAGACAAAAATAAAAGCAAGAAAGATGAAAAAAATTTATTAAAAAAAAATATCATGCCCAGTTGACTTGCAATTTTATATCATGTGTTCGAAAAGGAGTAGGTAGAAGATACGAGATCTTCTGATTTCCTGTCCCTTTCATACTCATCCACTTATAATCAAGTAAATATGCAAATATCAGATAATCATAATTAATCACTTATATAATAATCACTTTGTAAGCTTATAATGTTAGAATGCACATTTTCAAGAAAAGTTTCAGAAAATGTCTTATTGCCTTAAACATCTCAGTTTTCATTTGTCTTACATCTGACAAAAGCCTCTTGCTGTAGTTCTTCACTTTACTAGACTGGCATGTCCTTTCCTTCAAGACAAATCATTCTATCTCACTTGGATTGCGTCGTTTTGGAACAAGAACATTGACTCTAAGCACCTGCCACAGATACTCCACAGGACTGAGACCTGTGCTCTGTGATGACCACTTCAGGGCTCTGACTTTCATCTCCCTCAAATGGTTTGTGGTCAACTTTGCTATGCTTTGGGTGATTATCTTGCTGAAAGACACAACAGCTACCTAAAGCAAGACTTACAGCAGATTTCTTTAAATTATTCTTAAAAATGCCAATACCCTGCTCTTCTTTTCATGATTCCCTTATTACAAATTAGCCTGGTGACATGATGCTCCCACCACCATGTTTAACAGTGGAGGATTCTCCTTCTCTTCTCTAAATAAAAGCAACATACTTGTTCCCAAAGAGCTCAAGTTTAGTCTCAACAGACCAAAGAACAGGCTTCCAAAACACATCAGATGTTCATGAGTTCCTTATGCAAGGTTTAATGCCAATTCATTACCCAGGTGTGTTGTGAAATTTAACTGAATATTAGAGAAGGCCAAAATTATTAGTCCTCCTGGGCTTTGTCATTTTTTCTGTTTTCTTGTTACAATGTTGAACATCATCTGATCAAATGTTGTTGAGATTTTGTCTTTGCCCTTTTAGAAGCAAAACAGTGTATAAACAGTGTGTGATTTCATTAGGGAGGCCACCTCAACTGGCTCCTCTTGACGTGGAGATGCAGCAACTTGACTCTCGGCCCATCCCGGATGAACAAGTTTCTCACCCTCTCTCTAAGGGAGAGTCCAGAGAAAACTTATTTGGACCGCTCGTATCCGTGATCCCATTCCTTCACTCGTTACCCAGAGTTTGTGACAGTAGATGAGGTTTGGAAAGTAGATTGAGCAGGAAACCCGAGAAGGCATTCTACCCTTTCCTTGCTCTACATTATGGTCTCAGATTAGAAGATTCTGATCTTAATCTCCATTTATATATGCATATATATGTATGTATGTGTGTGGCTAAAAAATTTAACTAAACCAGGATTTTTGACATACATTAATGCTACCTTCAAGCTGCTCATCTAAACTCTGATTCACATTGCCTCTGGCCTTTAAGCTTATATGAGGGAAGCATCTGCAAATCTATTTGTTTGGAGTTTTTGAATAATAGTTTCAGCAAAAAACAATTGAATGTTCTTGTTTTTATTTGCGTATTTCTTCCTGTCATTAGAGATGAGCTCGTTGTGACCCCTCCAGCAGTGGCAAACATTGAGCCACAGCATGCAATCCTCAGCTCTGTGGCTCCACGTTGATGCTGGAGTACTAATATACAATATCAAATTACCTAGTATTATGTCTCTACTGTTTAGCTTTGAGGAAGCCATTATGATCCCCCACGCAGCAGCTGCCTTCCCTCTCTCATCTCTCTCGATCCCTTTCATTTATATACATCAAGCTGCCATCTCCTCAGAGTTGAATTAAATCTTTGAGCAATCTCATCACTCTCTGCTGTACTTTGCTCTTTACTTTTTGCAGCACATTTGCCAAAGTTGCTTACCGCTCCCACAGTGGAATTTGTCTCCATAGGGCAAAGGAGCAGGAACAAATAGAGAGCCATGGGCATTGTGAATTCCTCCTGACAGCAAAAGGAGTTCTCCTTTTGCAGTGGTACAGATGCAGAGCTGCAACCAGGTCTAGGAACTATAAGACCCATCCAGCTGTTGTTAGGGAGTGTTGGAAGTGTGCAGAAGTAAGCCTTTGGGCAAAGAAGCGGGCTGCATGTTAAGCATAGTCAAAGAGTAGTGAAGGGAAAACAGCAGCATAGCTTGTGCATGTGCAGATGCAGATGTACATACAGGCAAACATACTGATGTGTATGAATACATGTCAGCTTACCAAATTTGTATGTACATAGAAAAAGTGGGCACAGCGAGAATACCACACTCCTCTGCTTGCTCTCCAAGTCTAATGGAAAGAGAGCACATTCAAACCAATTCAGCAGGCCTCTTCACATACTGAGAGAGGAAAAGCAGAGAAATAAGTTTGCAGAGGGGAATAAAAAAGAGGAAGGTGGAAGGAAAAAAAAAATCTATGGTTTTACTCGTTCGTTTGAAATAGAAAGGTACATGGTGTTCGAAGAGCGTTGTGGCCGACCTTCAGGTGCCCTGCTGCTTTTCTTTCATGTGCAGAACAGATTACCAAATGATTTTCAGTGGGTAAAATGAACTCACTGATGCATTGCACTAATTTCATTTAACATAAAAAAAACAACCAAAGAACAGTTCCTACTCACTTGCCATGGGCAAGGTGAAAATACAGGGGGATGGGGGTTGGTGTCTGAGTGAGGGAAACCTGGTGTCAGCACTTTGTGTTGAGTGGAGTGAGAATAATAGATAAGCCAGGAGCCATCAATTCATTCCTCCACATATTAACTGTTTTCATCTATCGCTACATATTCTGAACTTCAGTCTTTTAATCATGTCTCGATCTCTCCAGAGGAGGGTTTCAGGAGAAGTTGCTGTCACTGTGCTGCTTTCGATGACAACACATGTATGTGCAAGTTTACGAAGCCATAGCTCATCATCGTAGAGCAGGAATCTGGATTTTTCTTGCAACATCAGCACAGCTGTATTGGCTGTGGAAGAGATGCTTCTTAGTGATTTGTACTGCAGAAAGAGTTAAGATGGCCGTACTCTTGACTTCGACTAATCCTATTACTCGAGAGTGGTGCTCTTAGAGGGCTTCAACCTCACATTTATTGGCAATCCTTTGCCGTCATAAAGCCTTTTAGCCTTTGGCTGGGCCATTGCTCTTATAAATCTAGCCGATTTCCTGATGTTTACTTGCAGACATTTGTATGCTTACCTTTTTCAGCTCCTTTACAGTACATACAACTTTCTACTACAAGCTTCCAAACACTCCTTGGATTTTAGGTTATTTTACTGCTAACATGTAGTTGTGCAGTTTCATTAACACCATCCTGACAGAAAACAAGTAAAAGTCAAAGAAAAAGAAGGTTCAGAAACAAACAGCACTGGCTTTAATGCTTCTAATTTCCTCCTTAGCTGATCTCTAAATGCTTGTGCTTTGTCACTGCCACTAAACCACCGAATAAATGCACTGTTTCACCTCCCTCTGCCTTCTTCTTCTTGCTCTCTAATTCATCTAATTTCCGCCTTGTGGTTGGTTCGTTCCCCCACCTCTTCTAAGTACGTACTGGCTTCTTGAGTGCCCGGCTAGTGCTGCTACTGCTCCGTATTCTGGGGCCGTCGTGTCTCCGGTGGAGAGTGATTGTGCCAGTGGCAGAGAGGTCAATTGGAAAAAATTGCGTTGCAGCCACCGTGGAGCTGAGGCGGGGGAGAACAAACTGGATATTAGCCCAATCCTTGTAGGCTGGCGTGTTTACACCATCTACCCGAACCCCATTCCCCCACATCCCCCAATAGATACACGTGCACAACTACTTGCATTTCCTCACTTTAGTTTCGTATCCTTTTCAGAGAATCTTCAGTTGTCTTTGAACACTATCTTACATTTAAACATAGATCCATTCCACATGTCCACGCAGACACGCTGTGACTGTGGTGACACCACATAACATTTCGGCAGTTCCTGCGCGTCCTTGCAATCTTGTTAATAACGCCTACAGGGTAAAGCCACACAACTCAAGGTTTCTGTTTCTTAACACTTGTAGCATCAAATGATCAAAAAGAGGTTAATTTTTGTTTTTGGTGGCACTGCTTGTGTGGTCTGCTGACTTTGCTCCCACCCCAGTCGACAAAAGCACTTCTCAAAAGGTGTTTATGAGTTCACATGTGTTATTTCATGTTTTGTGTGAATGCAGGCAGTTTTATCGTGTCAGTTTAAATCACAGAAGGTAGACAAAATTTTTGCCTTTTTGCTAAATGTCTCATTGAATTTTACCTTTGAACATCAACTTTCTTTTGGCAAAGGATCTTATTAATCTGCAGGTGACTCTCAGTTATAAGGTTTTCATTTAAAATGTTATTTATTGTAGCAGTTCATATCAAAAGGAGTCAAACATTCAGCAGTTGTTGAGACTTTCTGCAATTAATGGAAGCCACAAAGCACACTTGGTAAAGATGGTGGATGTTCATAGTGTTGTGTGTGCTTGGATGAAAAAGGTGTGGTGGGAATTGACGCGTAAGCATCAGGGATAACTGCAGTTGTTAGAGGACAAAATGTTGTTTATAACACTGTAGATACTATTCGTAATTAAACTTGATGATTATGTCAGCTAGACAACTCTTACCAAGACTTTTTATAATTGTCCTGTCTGCCAAATTAAGTTTCACAGATGCCAACTAGGGCATTGTAGTAGTATTTATTCTGTATAGAAAACCTTCCAAAAAACAATGCATACGTCTGCCAGTTTGACAGCTCAATGTTTTTTTTTTCTTTCACAATCAACTGAATAAGTTCAGTATAACTGATTAAGTTACCCAATGTATCATCATTTTACTACCAGCATAAAATCCAGGGCATCTCTGCCAGGGAAAGGAAGCTGTGCGCCGCCCGTTTGATCTGATAGCATTATCAGTAAGCTTCATACACATTTTAATAGAGGTTGGCAAAGGCAATTTCCGGCTTAGACCTTTTGTTGTTGTGATGAGTAATTAACAATGGCCTACAAAGATGTTGATGTGAATATTTAATAGTTACAAAGCAGGGGAGTGAACAGACAGCGTTAAAATTACAACACATGTATAATTCATGCTTGCTGACAGTGATTGGACTGTCTTGCGTCTCGTTTCTTCGTGCGCACCCTCCCACTTCTCTCTTTCCCTCTCCCTCTATACTCCATTGCATGTTGGTCTTCCCATGTACAGAGGAAAATGTAATATGCCACTTTATATCTTGTTGCACATTTTATTCTTGGTAATGATTGGTTTTAATGTACTGCAGAGCAGAGAGCTGAGGCTGTAGTTGTAACACACCACTCAGCAATGATCTGTGTGATGGATTAGTTGAGAAATGGCTCTAATTCCGATTCAGTTATGCGGGTGATTTTGTAGGATAAGATTTTACCTCTAATGTTTGTTCATGCTCTCTTTCTTGGAGCCTTCACAACGAGCTTCATTACTTTTACACAAAAGCACAAATATCCTGCCTTCCTCTGAATTTTCTTATGACCAGCAATCATTCAGACCCTGCTATCTCTTTTTGTTGATCTCTCTCTCTCTCTTTTTCTCTCCAACTGTACCTTTTTCCATTGCTTGCTCTGAGTTGCTGTTTGCAGTGGCTCCCTTATCCTCGTGCCCCAATCATCTTAGTCCTTTCCCAGTCCAGGAACACCAGGACAGTCTCTGATTTGCAGAACTTTCTCCAGTGCACTTTTCATTCAACTTTTTGAACATATTTCACACGTTTAGATGATCTCTGTTCCTCATCCACTCAGCTGCTTCACAGAATAACAAATGCATTTCCTCTCGTGAAGCTGGATAGAGTGAGCTGGGTCCAAAGACCAGATTATACTTGATTGGTTTCCACCAGTGTTCTCACACATACAACACAGCAAGTGGAGAAAATAGAATAAGATGGATGGAGTAATTAGAAAAGAACATAAGGTTTGACATTTATTACTTGCTTCTTAGTTCACATATTTTCTAATTTCCTTGAAGCTTGGGTCTTTGGTTCACTTTTTTGCAACTAAAATTGATTGCCTCGTTGCACAGCATCTCGTTTTCACACTTATATTCTCACCCTCTCTTTCTCCTTTTGTCCCAAGCCAGTTGGAGGAAGTAAATAAATATTGATTTGATCCAGCTAAAGCCAACTATCTGGGTTGCTGTTGTACAAACTGTTCCCTTTTATCTTTGCTGCCTGCTGTATTGCTTGCATATGTTTCATTTTGTAGGAAATTCAATATGCACTGTTACAAAGATGGAAAATACAAATAATCATGCTCCGGTGTTTTATGATAATTTCTCATGGTTGGTTGTTTGTTTACTTGCTGCAAAGGGGAATGCAAAAATATGTTTTCTTCTGGTTGTGTAGCAACATTTTTTTTGTGGACGTTTCAAAAAGTAAAAATTTGTTGTTTCAAAAAATGAAATGTCAAAACAAGTCAATTTCTTACAGAAAAAATTACATTTTGTCTTGGACACTGGGATCGGAACTACAGAACACACGCCAACTTTTTTAAGTTTCATATATTTCTCATAGCAGTGAACTAGTACAGACACTGCGGCAATAGATATGGGCCAAACACAGATCGCCTGAAGACATGCAAAGAGAAAATGCAATAACAGAATGGTATTTACCAGTTTAGACTCAGTGGTTCATTGGGACTGTTTATTGAGGTCATCCTGTAGTCATGTAAGAGATTTTAATTATGTGGGTTTTTGCAACTATGCTATTGGAAGTTACAGAAATAGTGAAAGTAAATGCATACAGAATTTAAATGACATGAATTTCTATTTCTGTTTGCTAATTGGTGACATTAATTAATACTTTAATTGTTCATTTCTTCAACAACAATCTGCTCTATTATACACCATGGGAAGAAAGGAAGTCAATGGAGGCAGTGTGGTGTTTAATTGTAGGCCATGTACACTCTTTAATAAAAACTGTTCTCTTATATTGGTGCGGACATCAGGAAATACATTTCATAAACAAAATCTACAGTATTCCAGTATAAAAAATGTCAGGATTTTCTTGAGAAGCATTATAATAACTTTGAGGTGTGGACTTGACTATAGATCTTAGTCCAATCAAGAATCCCTGGGATGTGCTGGAGGAACTAATTAGTTGAATGATCTCAAAAGAACCTGCTACCAGACACATTAGTAGACGTTTAGGGGTCTAATGGAGGCCATTCCTCAACAAAGTACTTTTTTGATGAAAAGTAGAACAAAAACACAATTGTGTAAGTGGTTATAATGCTTTGCCACAAACTTTGATGTTTCAAAACATCTTGAATTTTTGTACATTTATTTCTTTACACAGTAAAATCTGATTGCAGAGATTTTATGTGCATCAAACTAAAGGGTTGTGTCGACAAAGTACAGATGTCTGTGCAGATGTTTTATGTTGAGTGTGCCGATGTGCATAATGTGCTCATTAAATCAACGACAACAACACATGTGTTTCAGTTCATTCTGTCTGCATGAGGCAGAATCCTAATTCAATCTGCTGCCTCCCTGGTTAGCCACATGTGCTAATGCCTGTACCAGACCTTGATGCAGCTTGACACCGCTGTGCTCAAGATACAGGCTGTTTTGGAGGCTGTTGCCAGTATGGCTTTCTGAGATAGTGATCCACTGGGATCTTTAGCACGGTGGGTTTTTATGTAACAGGTGTTTCGGTAGAGGTGAATGGGATTTTTAAAGGTGGTTAGAGACTGGAAAATATTTAGGCTCATAAGCACTCTAGGGAAAACTTGGTGACCAAAGAGATAGAAAATTCATTAGAGTTTTCATTTAATTTTTAATCAGTCAGTTCAGTGAGGTAATAGAGCTAAAGTAACAGTTATTAATGAACACAGCCGATGTCCATCATGATCTGGATGTTGTACTGTCACAACAAAAGAGCAGGCAGCACAATCTGAACCTAAACAAAAATGAAATAAAATAAAAACTAGTCAAAAAGAATTAAACTATTAGTGGAGAATCTAAATAGTTGACGCTTTTGTTCTCAGCTTAAGAGGGTAAGTCATCCTTGTTATAGTGTCAACGCTGTCACCTTTGGTTTGGTGGAGACACAAGACAAATCTGACCCAGCACTTGCCTCCCTGACACACTAACAATTGAGACAAAGAGACAATGGGATCAGAAGACCGTTGCTGGATTCCTGTAAGAAGAAAAGTCATCATTAGAAATTGAGTCACTGACATTCAGTCTTCGGACAAAGGAATAATAACCCCAGCTCAATGATTAAATCAGACTGCCAACTCCTCCAGTTGTACTTTTATGAAAGTGGCCAGCAGATTTCACCATAACTCCACAAACTTGGATGGAAGGGTCAGAAAAAGCTTCTGTACATTTCTGAATTATTTTTATTAGCCTAATGTTAAAACTTCAAGTGGGAAAACTTGTTCTATCTATTTGCTTGTTTTGTCATGATAAAAATACTTATGACAATTTTTTTCATCATAATTGAAATACTTTTTATAAGTATTATCATAAGTATGATGATATATAGATTGTTTTAATCATTCTAAAAATAATACAAAAAGGCTGTAAAATAATCTAGAATACCTTTAGTATAATTTTGACTCTACTAATCTCTTTAATAAATATAACGTTTCTCAAAAACAAACATAAATTACTTTTTCTTTGAATGCTGATAGAAAGCTGGCTGGCTGAGCTCAGCTGCACCAATCAACCCACTCATAATCAGCTTGTTCCATTTGTATTTTTCTATAAAGAGTGTAATGGTAAAAAACATGCTGCTTGCATGAAAAAAATAGCTAAATTAATGGATAGGCCTACGTAGATTTCTTTTTTTAATTCAGTGTGTTGATTGAGTATCAAAAGTAAAACACCAGTACATAGAAGAAAACATATACCTGTAAAATGTAATATGTTCACATGATAAAAAAGATAATTGTCTTTTTTTATTGCCTAATTGGATAATCATACAATTTAGGTGCAATCATGCATATCCAGCTTATTTTTGCTCATTAGGTAAGAACCGAATAATGTTCCATAGATTCGACTAGTAAAATAGTCAGAGCCATTTCTTACTCAAGATTGACTCCAATCATTTGAATTTATTTTGCTTAATGAAAGTCTATTTCCAAAATGTTGCTGATTAAATTTTGTAGACGTTTAAATGTTTTCTTTTTTTCCTTTTAAATATGTAGATATTTTTTTCTGCTAATCGGCATCTGGTTTTGCCTGACTTGATTGTAGTACATGTACTCTATGTGTGCCTGTTCATGTGCACATGGCCGTCTGCATGCACATGAGGTAATAAAAGGCTAGGAATGGATTAGTCTTAAGTTGAACCCGGCAGAAGCAGATCTGTCGGGTTCAAGTGAGGAATGTCTTCAGCCTGGCTACGACTGCAGAGCAACCATAGACCAGCATGTTCTCAGTGTCTCTGCCTCAGTGTCGCCATAAAATGGACAATATTAATTCACTCCAAATATTAGTTTTCCTGCTCATTACAGAGTTGGATGCTCTATAACTGAACCCACGGCAATCCTTCAGGATGGAGACAGCAGGATGTGTTTATGTGTGCATCAACCCAGCTACACTGCAGTGCCTCTGGTTTTGTTTTCTCTTTTTTTTGGCTTTAAGAGAACATTTTGCCCCTGTGCACTTGTTGTTGTTTATTCTTAAGGACATAAGTAACAATATAGTGCTTTTGACGGATTTGTATGATTACGCCAAGTTGTGTGCACTTGTTTGTGTTTGTGCAGACGAATATGAATGTGTTCAGACAAGAGCCGTGACATTCTCGCAAAAAGAGTTGTTTCTCGCTTAGCCTTACTGGAGGAATAGTAAACAGGAATCGAGAGGAGGGCTGCGCATTGTGAAATCCCCATCTGCTGTAAAGTGGGGCGCTGACACTTTCAATCTGTTCTCTTTGTGTTTGTCCCTCCTTTACCGTGCTCTCTATCCTCTACATCATTGCTCTCATTCTTAATCCTGCCTCTGTCTTTTGCCTTTTGTTCTTATGGATAAAACCTTTGCTTTTAAAAAGCAGTGATGGAGGTATAGTAATGACATTTGCTTGTGTCACGTTGTGGCTTTTTATATCTTTCTAATATAGTGAATAGATTATTTTTGTGTGGGTATATCTATGATGTCCTCTCTGCAGAAAGTCACCAAGCATTGGTGTGGGATTTTTAATGGTTTCCCTTATTGTGAAAACATTGTGGTTATGCAGTTTTCCTTGATGGATCGTGGGAATCTTTTTGCTCTGTGTGGATTTGGAACAAGCTAAAATGACCACTTCCTTCTGGGACACAGTGACAGTCAGTGGGATTGTTTTCCCAGGTTTTTTTTTCTTTTTTATACATTGGCTAGAAACACAATGATTAATAAGTAAAGGCATTTATTTGTAAAAGGCAAACTTTTTCTGTCCAACATGGAAAAAGTTTGACTTCTGCCCTACAACACTATTGTGAATTAACCTTGTATTTCAATGGCGTATCAAGAAAGAGCTTCAAGTATAGATGTTCAGATTTTTTTTGACAAATTATGTCAGCCAAGTTTTTTTGTGAAATGTTGAACTACAAATAGTGATTTTACAGATTTTTCTTAAAGAACAATAGTATTTTTTTTTTTAGCCTTGCTTTGAGTGACAGCTAGTTATTTACTTCAGGTTCAGATGTCAAATAAAGCTTAGATGAGAGCAATATTTTACTGTAATATAAATTCAGGAGCAAATGATAAGGGACCACATATTTTGAACTGGCTTTAGCATTTCATATTAGTAGTTAACCAGGTAAGTAGGGGGGTAGCCTTACACACCAGCAGTGTTTGTGTGTATTCCCTTGAAAACCTAATCCTTATTTTGATTCTGAGATTTCCAAAAATGTAGGTCAGTTATTTTATGAAATGTTTCTTCTAACTTAATTTACACTTTCAGAAAGTGCTGTGCGTCTTATACATCTTTTCTTCCCTTTTTTCTCATGTGGAGAGCATGCAGTATGCATGTTCATTCAATTATTAGTCTTTTAACACATGTTGGGTCAGAAAAACTGTTACATTTAATCACTGTGAAAACAAATTAATTTTCTCTCAATTCATTGGGTTAAATGTGATTTCCACACATATGCAGGTGCACACTACAACTTATGGAGGTAATTTTGACATTTTGGCTTTCCCCAAATAAATTGTTTATGGAGGAAATCAAGTGTGGAATTGGAATATTAGACGGTCAAAACTACCTGGGATTAATAAATAAGAGTTGATTTTCCCCTTACAATATTACCACAGAAAAGAAATGAATGTGTAAAATTAAGAAAAAATAAAGTGAAAATACCTAAAACAAATTGTTAAATAAAACCACATTATTTTCTTAAATGGTGATATATTTATTATGTGTTTTCCTAAGGAAGAATTTAAACAAATGGGTTTAGAAATATTCCCACTCTACGTTTTCCCTTGTCGCTCATTCATGTCTGCTACCCTGCAGTGTCCATGTGCTTCTGTGGGTAAATGTCCTCCTGGGTTTGAGCGGCACTCCTTTGGAGATAAAGAATTATTAAACCAATACTGACGGGAAAGTTCAAATAACTTTTTCATCCTAATAATTACTCCGGACCTTTTGAGCATTTTTACAACCACACTGCGACTGCTATTCAGGGGTGGGGGGCATTTACAATTTTACCTCTCTCTTCTTAGCTTCTCAGCTCTTTTGTATGTGGTACTTAAAAGAGCAACATAAAAACGGTGTTGCAGAAATGTCAAAGCCATTACTGTATCACTCACACAGCCTGCTCTTTACTTTGCTCTTTTCCTGTTATTTAAACTTGCCAGTCTTTAGAAGTGCCCACCACTTTGCATGCATTCAAGTCAAATTGTGCCTTTGTCACCACCACCTTGTCTTTTGAGCAGAATTATGCTTGAATGACAAGGTGACCTACTGTGTCCACACCTTCTCTTACCCCTTTTCCTCCTTTTAATTGGTGCTTACAGCTTGCACAAAGAGAGAATTTTTAGCTGACAGCAAACCGTGTATGTCTATGGTCCTAATCCACTATATAACAGATGGATTATTTACAAATGAATTACGCTCACCATCATTCACTTTAGGGTCTTATCAGTCTTTTGATGTCTTTCTTTTCACCCTGCATTATCTGGTGTCCTTTATCAGACCAGTTGCATTGTCACTGCTAAGGAAAAGCATACAGAGAGATACACAGCATGATACTGCCACTTCCAAATTTCACCAACTGTATAGTGTGTTCAGAGTGCAGTGTTAGTTTGTCTTTTAACATGATTTTTCTTGCCACTCTTCTATAGAGACCCAATATGTGACTAATAGTTATCATGTTGACTGATACACCTGTCTGAGCTGAGCTCCTTTTTTCATTTAGAAAACAGCTAAACAAAGGTTTGTACTCTAATAGTCTGAAACATTAGTTTCATATCTAGAGGCACTTTTATTTGAGTAGCCTACTGCTTACAAGGGGAACTCTGCACTCTTTTGCTTTTGACAGAATATTTATCATATTTTACCTGATCATCCTCTGGTAACAAAACAGCATTAACAAGAAAATATGTCTGATTTCACAAAATAGGCTTTCACTGACTCTATCTTAGTCACATTGTTTCCTCATATTGTAAAAAAAAAAAAGTAAAAGAAGAAAGTATGGAAACTTTTGGAAGGAAAAGATGTGTATGGGAAAAATGTGATGCTTTCACTGTGTCTATGAAGTCTACAATAAGCTCTTTCTTACTTTAGAGGAATATAACTCTTGATTTGTTACCCTGTCATATATTCTGTTTTTGTTTTGTTACATAATAGTTGGGTAAATGTTGGTCCTAGTTTATTTTTTCCTCGACAGTAAACTTGGACTGTCAGAGTAAAACGTAAAAAAAAAAAATGTCTGCTTGACCCAGTTTATCTGCGAAAGAGGACTGTTATGGACTCCGATACAAAATTTCTCACTTGTTGGATCAACATGCAGGGATAACTGTAGAAAAACAATTAAATGAATGGTAATGAAAACAGTAGCAAACCCTTGCGCTACAAATACGACCCTAGAATTTCAACAAGTAAAATAAAATTATTTCTACGGCATCAAGGCCAAACACCTTTTTGCAAACACTTGTTCTGCTGAATCAGAATGCGACTGACCAGCTTGGTCTGCTAAAGGACAGCAAAGTAAAAGGTACAACTGTTTTGCTTGCACTTTCTCTTCCAACTCAGAGTGATAAGTGTACATTTCCTCATGCCCTTCATTAAAACACCCTCAATCTGCATTCTTTCTCTACCCTTTCCCAGTGTATATTCGAATCTGTATGTTTGAATGCATCGGTGTGTGTCTGCTTGCGTGTGTGTAAGCTGGCTCAGGACTCGGCCCAGGGAGAGATAATGAAATAATAACTCTTATCAAACCACAGCAGACTGAGTGGAGCTCTCTGAGTCACTGTTTTTTCTTCACTTTTCCACTGCCTTGTCTTTGCTGCCTCTCTCTCTGCCTCAGCACTCTTCTCTCAGGCTGATTCGCCGTCTGATTCCTCCTGCCACTCAGATGATGCTGCCGGTGCTCATGACGCTGCTGCCGAAGCATACGGTGCTAATCCCGCTGTGGTGTGGCATGTAGCAGTGATGATAACTGGGCGGGGTGGCTTAGTTGAGCTCTGGGGTATCCATCGGTACGTGTGCTTGAATAAGTAAAAATGTTGCACACAGAGACAGGTTTTTATTTGTTTATTTTAATGTTAAAGGATGACAGTGACTGATGAAAGTCGTACACGGTGTCATTCGCCTTACTAAATGTTTTACTCCTCTCAGACTTTGCAACATTTTGACACATTACAATCAGAAATATTTTCTGGGAGTCTTATGTAATGTACCAACATAAAGGCTCCCAGATCATGATACTGCCACCACCTGAGGATGGTGTTGTTGGGATCATAAGAAGTGTTACTTTTCTGTTAAACATAATGTCCTTCTGGCCTCATCTGGCCAGAGTAACTTCTTTTATGTGTTTGCTGTGTTCCCCACATGGTTTGTGGGATGTTTCAAATGGGACTTTTTATCGATTTTTGTTTTTCCAAAAGTGGCCTTTTTTTCTTGGTATTCTTCCATATTGTATGTATTTGTAGAATACATGCTTCATATTTCGCCATATCAAAAGACTCTCTTCCAGTGGAGCTGTGGTTGCCATGGGGCTTCTCATGGCTGCTTCTTTGTTTGCATGGTGGAGAGTCGTGTCTACGTTTCAGTTGTGTCAAAATCTTTCAATTTTTGTTTGATTGATTTGAGTGAACAGTGGTGGGTTTTTTCACCAGTGTTTGCTAAAATATTTTTTGGGCTTCCAGACCACCTGTTTTTATGCTGACAAAAAAATAAATAAAACCAAAGCACACATAAGTCACACATTTGGTGGATTCTGAAGGCAAAGGATTGCACTGGATTTAATTTCGATTCAGTATTATTTTAAAATGGGCTGAATAAATTTGCATGATGCTGTGTTAACTTAACATTTTGGTAACCAAGTCTTCCACTTTTCAGTTGAGCACCACAGTACCATATCTGTGTGTTGTATTGATCGTTTAGTAAAGATCAATACAGTAGTGTGTATTAAAGTTTATAGTAGTAACAAAATGAAAAAAAGCTAAATTTCTTTTCTCATTTTCAAACTAAATAATTCACATCAAGGCCTACAATCCTCTAACCAGTCCAAATTATTCATTAAAGGACAGTTTATTCCAACGAGTCTTGTACATTATCCTCAGCTTTCTCTGGTCTCTCCTCATTTGTTTTTAAATGCTGGTTTAAAGTCTGTCTGCCACAATCAAGACATTGTCCTCCCCTTTTGTGTCTTGTCCTTCTCTCGCTCATGTTTCTCAGTTCAGCTGCAAATAAATTCTCTTCACACAACTTTAAAGTTTCTTTCTCTGTTCCTCTCCTCTTCTTTAAGTTCACATTATCTTTTCCGTCTTTATTCTCCCATTCGCTGTCCACCTCTATCTGTCATATATGCGCAGAAGTGAAGCTTTTAAAAGGAACATTTTGAAGCGATAGGAGGGACAAGGTGGGAGAAGATGGAGAAGGACAAGGAGCAAAGTTGAGGGAGGAGGAGGGGGTGGCAGAGGTGTGAGGCAGAGACCAGCGGAAGCCTAAGTGATGCTGACAGGGACACATTTGCTCCAAAGCTCTGGAATTGTGTTGTGTGAAATTGAAACGGCGGAGCATCAGGAGCAGTTATTTGCAATAAATTTCAACTGCTGCAAGACTTTCAAGGCACTCCCCCCCTCTTATCTTTCCTCCACTCAGTCATCTATTATAGTTACCTCTAACTGTTTTAATTTAATTTCTTATTCTCTATATGTCTGTTTCTAACTTCATCTCCCTTCTTTATTTTTCACTCTTTTCCCGCCGTTGTCCTATTCATCTTTGTCGTTTTTCTCTCCTCGTTCAGTCTTGGCTCTGTTGGTATCCATCAGACCTGCTGAGCTTCATGTTCTGGTTTGACAGTTAATGTTCAGACTTGGCTTCTCCACCACAGGGCTTCTTCATCTCCTCCCTCTCTCTTCCATCCTAACATCACATTAAACAGCAGTGACAGCCACTGAGTCTGTCAGCCAATCAAAGAGAAGAATTAATTTGTTTAATTTCATACTTTTCTTTTTCTTTTTTTTTTTTTTTCCATTTAGCCACCAACCCAGCCAAGGCACAGAGTGTCAACGTATCCAATAAATTTAACACGCTCTCTAGATTTTTGAAGCTCTGGCTGGAGGAGCGAGGAGAGGTCGGGTGGATGCCAAGCGAGGGAATATGACGATGGGGAGACATTAGCACCTCTCACACGGTGCGGTTAATGTATTTTTTACAGGATGTAATGGAGTGTTTCTAATAATAAAAGGCAATTTGCTAAATAATTTTGCTAGCTGATTTTCCAAGTCCATTTAAGCTCCAAAGGTTTTAAGATAGCGTTGCTCATGGACCTGTTACACAGGAAATGGGAAGTGACACAAAGTTAGAGCACTGTGACCTGAGAGGATCCTGTCAGATTTGGATAAACTTGGAGCCGTAGAGGTGGAAATATTAATTATTCTGACTTTTCCTCTTTGTGTGCCCTTCACCCCATATCCACCTACTCCTATCGACGTAAATGCACAAATATACTCTTTGTATGCAAATGAACTCATGTGTAAATCTGAACAAATAACGAGAAGTTGTGCGGAACCAATCAATGCTGGGCAGAAAAGAAAAAAAAAAAAGCTTTAATGCCTCTCCAGAAACACAGTTAAAGCAATATCTAATCAATCTGAATTTTTGTGCTGCTTCCAGCAGCATACAGCCACAACTACCTGCTGAGCATCTTGGCAGATTTAAATGAGATATAATAAATATGATCTATTTTAACACAGGGGAATCCAAGGATAACTCAAAATGTTTAGCATCATTTTTTGATAAATGCTTATCAAGACTGATAGATCTGACCA
The DNA here is from genome assembly GCF_019740435.1 of Gambusia affinis. NCBI lineage: Eukaryota > Metazoa > Chordata > Actinopteri > Cyprinodontiformes > Poeciliidae > Gambusia > Gambusia affinis. Next base: position 31,775,621 of record NC_057868.1, on the reverse strand, counting down.
TGAAGGGTTTCACTCTAGTAGGAAATGAATAAATCTCAACTCAGGCTGTTTATTTACTTAGGATGTGTTTAGATGCAGAAAGCATTCATTCGTGTCTTGAATACTCTGTTAGGTTACAACAGTGATAATGCATTTTCATTTAGCGTGGTGGCTTTGATGGAAAAAAGTGGTGATTTAAAGTATTCATTTTTGTCTGAGCATGAGCTTTTGGGTGTAAAATTCAGTGGGCAGGTTGTCAATCTATTGTAGAGCAACTGTTGGAAACAACCAATAATTATTTCATGTTAAATGCTGTTTGTTTTAATCCTGACTATTTAAAACACTTTTCCAAATACCTTCATACCCTGTGAACTTTATTCTCTTTTATCCCTTGCTTCAAAGTATTTAGAATTTTACTTTGAAGAATTTTAAGTTATGGGCAGCTATTCGTTATGCACTCAACAAATCTCTTCTTTCTGGAAAAGAAGCAAACAGAAATTGTTGAAAGAAAACCATAAAAAGTCTTCCTTTCAGTTTGACTGTTGGGTTACGGTGGATCTGAAGTTGAGGTTTGGAAAACTTTTCCACTCAATTACAAAGAAGCATAATGATGATTTATTTACTTGAGGAGGATTTATCACTTTGACACATGCATGGAATTATCACCAGGAGATACAATGCAAAAATAGAATGATATATGAGATATCTGATACACCTATCTTACATACATAATGCAGATTTCAATTGATATCAGTAATGTAATCAGTTCCATCCTCATTTATTTCAATGATCTTTTTCAACACAGATGGAGCATAAGCGACTGCTCACCAATTCATGTGCTCCTGCTGTTTGTGTGTTTTGACAAATGTGTTTGATATCTTCAGCAGACAGCTGGCTGACTATCGTTAGCTACGCAGCAGGGACAGACAGAACAAAGTACAGACCATACACTGTTCAGCTGCTTCCTGCGGCTGCACCCCTTGAAAGCAGATAGTCCGTTCCCCTCGTAGATGTAATTGTTTAATTCACTGCAAGATAGCTAGAACCAGCTAGCCACCTGGCATCAGGAGACACCTGGAGTTATAATAGACCAATAAACATCTGCAGGTGTGCACATTATTTAACTGGATGGTGTCAAAAGGACACAAATTTACCTCTTTTAAAGTGGGATACCTAGAGCAATTTTTCTTACTTGGGAATGATGAAAGATAAAAGTTTGGTAGGAATAAAAAACTCAAATGTGTTGCTACCCACACACACGAGTCAAGAGTGGACAACTTTTCTATGAGTATTCTATAAAGTGTATCAACTCAGAACTTGTTTTTTTCTTATCCTGCCACTGCTGAGTCAAAACTGCTGCAAAATTAACCTCTGTTTTGATTAGCTTTTTGTATAACTTTAATAATTCACCTTTAGGTTTCCTTTTGTGCTCTCAGTTAGTTACATGGAAGGTTTCTTAGACAGCATGCTAACATTCTTGACATTTCCTTACGGTTTACCGTTTCACTGTACAACACTTAAAAGGGATTTCTTTGAAATGAACTGCTGAATTAGAAAGCACAGATCAGATGATGATTCCAGTATCTTTGCTGAAATGAATGGGATGTTTAATAGTTTACAAGGTGTGTGTGGAGCAGTATTTCCTCAAGGATAATCTCCCAGGCCAAAAACAAATGATAGATTGATTAAAACAACAGTCTACTTACACCCGAGCTGAGTACTAAACATTTTAGTTCGTAGAAAAGAAGTCTGCACTCTAAAATCTGTCAGCAGAAACAGCATTGATCTTTTAAATTATGAAACAACCAGGACTATCCAAAATCTTTCCAAGTATGTCATAAAAAAAACTATCAGGTTAACTTTTTTTTTTTTTTTTTTTTGCTGTTATTGATTAAACAAAAAGAAAGAGTGTAGAAAGCAGTTTTTCCCCCCCAAATTAAATTCTCTCGAGAAACTAGCTGACAAAGTAGATCACTGGATTATGTTTTTATTATTGATGAGCGACAGAGCTGCTGTAAAAAAATGTTGAATGAACTCACCTCTATCTTTGTATATTAATGGCGATTTTTAGATGGAGTACATTGTCTAGGTCTGCTTGCACTGTATGTTTGTGGTCTGATTTTCTTGTAGCTTAGCACCTGTGCAGTTCTTTGGTGACATCTGTTTTGCTCATGCTCTATGAACTACTGGATCGGATATGATTTGACATTGATTCAAGACATTACTGTATAATAAAATGAGATAATCTTTACATTATTAGATGCTTGTTTTCTGATGTACAGGTCCGTTTTTGCATTTTAAGAAAAAAAGTTATAGTTTTTTTTTTTTCCCTCCAGGGGGTCTTTTTTATGGGCTCTAGTGTCCCTTATATGACAGTGGGCTGACAGGAAAGGGGGAAGAAGAGGGGGGAAGACATGCGGCAAATGTCGTCGGGTCTGGGAATCAAACCCGCGACAGCCGCGTCGAGGACTGAAGGCCTCCAAGCGTGGGTCGCGCTACCCCCTACACCACCGCAGCACGCCCCAAAGTTATGGTATTTTTCACTGCCTGGGTGTAGTTAGGCTTTCTGATGTTTTGTAATATATAATATTATGAATTCATGGCATTTAAGAATCAAAATGCTCCAGCTTTATTGCACTGTATTTTGAACAAAACTTTCAGATTGTTACTGGAGTGAGTAGATTTAGTGTTTAGACTCAGCAGTAGAGCAAAAGTTGTGCAGTATTGGCATGGTGCACATCCTTTACACATACAGTTCATTTCATAAACAAAATTTAGTCTGTGAGCTTTTTTTTTCTGTTTTAGATACTTAAGCTTCTACACCTCTTACCTCTTTATGACAATTTGTAATTTACGCTAAAACATTGACTGTTTGCTTCACCAGACAAGAGAATGGGGGTGTCAGCAGGCATTTTAAGTTGTGTTAACATAAGCCTCTGTTTTTGTATTAATATTGATGTATTCATAAAAAGCTGATTTGTTGTTAGAGAGACCTCCAGGCCTTTGATAGCATCTGTGGAGATTTCTGAGAAATGTAAGAAACATAAAAATAATGATAAAATTAATAACCTCCAAGCGTACACATTTGACTACAGAGTGCTAGTGTAAAATATTTTTCATGCACTATATTCTCTAGACTTTAGCTCAACCTTTTGAGAAACTTTGTGCTCTAATTAAAAGCCAGCACTGGGATGTTCAACTGAAGGTTTGTGAACTTCCTGCTTATTTTCTTAATCTTTCTTTGAACAAAAGTGAAATCATCTCGGAGCTCAATTACCATTTCTCCCCAAACATGTTCAAAGATTTTAGTCACTTTTCCCATGGCGACTCTGAATACGAGGCAGAGGTGGCGCATCCCTGTCAGTCCGCCACTTGCAGTTTTCTAAAAGCGCTGCCCTCACTCGGTGCTGGGAGCTAATGTGTTTGACCCTTCTTTCCCAAAGGAAGTGCTTCTTCGCGCTTGCAGATGAGCGAATCAGCATGTTTATAGGTGTGTCTCATCAGTCGCTCTAGTCAAGCTTGGTTTTTTTATTTTACTTTTTTAAAAATATTTGGTTTTGCCTTCACGGTTGCTTGACACTGATTTAATAAATAGTTACTAGCAGAACACAGTCTACTGTCAGGAGGATTAAAGAGGCAGGATTAGTCTTTTATTCTAATATAACATATAAAATTATTGCTGCGGTTAACTGAACAAAGCTCAAAGACATTGTTCAAGTTCCTAATTACTTTACCATAAAGAAAGTTAAACGTCAGCATAAAGAATGAGTGGCAGCTCTTAAAATATTTTCAAATAAGGATGTTGGGATGAATATCCAGTCATAGTCTGTGAAACCTTCAGTATGATCTTCAACTCCCCATTTTTTGTCCCTTTGATAGATTTACTATCTTTTGTGTTTGTCTTATTCTCACAGTAATTAAATATCCATTATCTTTTTGTTCTCCTCCAATAGCTGTAGACTATATATTTTTTTCTTCACAATATGGCGGGGGTTTTGTGATAAAGCTATTTGAAGACTTGTGTTTGTCTTTGCATATTTGTATAACACGTGCGTGTGACTATTTTTTCTGGTACATTTATTTTAGACTGTGTCCATTGGTAAGCCTTCAGTAATCCTATTTATCACCTTGGTATACGGTAGTCTGGGGACTCACATCCCCATAAAATGTGATATATGATGCTTTCAAGCATTTCTTTTTAGTGCATCCGTTTCTTTCAGCAGCCAGATGCCCATGTTTCCCTGGGAAACATCAGGCTTGATATCTTTATTTAAGATGTTTCGATTAAAAGAAGCAGAGCTAACAAATGAGAGTGAGAGTATTAACCTGCTGTTCAAATGCTGTGTTTCTTTGTCACGTCAATCCATCAGGAGGCCTAAGATTGATTAAGTTTATAAAAGTAAAATATCTTGAAATATTGCAAGTTTGGTAAAGATATCTAACTTGTACACTCCACTGTTTTCAGTTGAGTTTCAGACTTTTGCAGGAATTTTCTTTTCATCACTATTCTCAATCTATTTATGTTCTTTTAAACTAAAGGCACACACAGAGTAACTCAGGCACATCTGTCTGATAGATATGCCAGCTAGTCTTTGTCCTAAACTTTATTCCATCTAGAGGTTTTGACTTCTTTGTCCCCTACCTTCTGTATCCGGAGCAGTGAGCAATGAGGGTCACTTGTCAGGTTAAATGACTAGCCTCAAAACCTATTGTCCAACCAGCTATTCACAGAGTAACTGCTGTCATCGAGAAAAAAACACACCCACAGCCTTTTGAAATGATCGGACTCCCCTTATACTCACATGCGTATTCATGCAACAGATGGGAAGATATAAAAAACAGTATCACCACACCAGTTCATCCAAGGGTGGATAGAGATAGATATGTGCATGCACATCGGCACTCAGACAGACACTCACACACATACCAGGTAAGTGAGCTTATCCCCCTGCGGCAGTGGCTGAGATGCTGCTCAGCGATCAGTGAAATGGAGTGTTGCTCAGCTCAGGCTGAGCTTTATTCTCAGTTCTCTCTCCCACAGAGACAGAAACACGTCCACCACCACCAACACCACATAGATGCCCATGCTCCTGGGTGAGCGAGTCAAGCTCTCTCAGATAGCTGCGTTTGAGTTTCACAGGCTTTGGGAATTTTGTTACTTCCAGGTTTGTATCTATTTAATGGAATATTATTGTTTGGTTCTGTGTTAATTTTAAGTAACAAACAAACAAAAAAAGAGTTCCCATGGATTTCATTAAGTATATACAATATGAGCCCTCACTACACAAGTACTACAATAATTAATATATTACAAAAATAATAATAATGTTATTTGACTTTATCTGATACAGTGAGTTTTAGCTGATGTTTCAAACCACCATACAAGACTTTTTTGTGAAAAAACACTACAGTACTTGAACATAAAAATGAACCTAAAATTGTGTAACAATATTTAAGTCATGAAAAGGTTGGAAAACTCTATTTTTTTTCTTTTTGTTTGCAAAACAGTGATGTGAAAAAGTGTTCACAATCTTCCTGGTGTTCCTTTGTTTTTGCACCTTTGTCACATTTTACTGTTTCAGGACATCAAACCAGTTTATGTATCAGTCATGGACAACACAAATAAACCCAAAGTAGTTTCTAGATGAAGTTGTTTATTAATAAAGAAGAAAAGAAATCCAAAGCCTACATGGGAGTGCATGAAAAAGTGATTGCCTGACTGACACACACCTGATTACAGCCACACCTGTTCTCAATCAACACATCACTTGTTCACACAAACACTCATTCACATTACTCTATGGTGTAGAAACCGTGATAATAACATTACTTATTGCAACAGCCTACAAATACTTTACTTAAAAATAAAACATAGTAGAAACAGCAGAAGACACATCTCCAAAAAAATAGGTCTTTGAGCACTGTCACACTACAGCTTTAGGAGTGATGGGCCCTTCCTTTAAGAGTGGCATATCTGGGAGAGGGAACTAGTTTCCTTCCTCAACAATACAATGCCTGAACAATCCCATTGATTTCATAATAGTATATAAATTCTAAATAAATGAAAGTGGTGCTTTCACGGATGATTTTGTTTTCTTTTCCCTATGACATCACACAAGGCAGCGGTGTGTTTGAGATGTTAACAAATTAATTTATTAATGTATGTAAGGACAGAAAAGTTTTGTCTGCTTTGATACAGTGTATGTACACAACTGGCTTTAAATGTAATGAGTCGGGAGATTAGAAAATCATCGTATGATACACATTTCTCTGAGAAGGTGTTAAAGAATGTCAAAAGTGTTTTTAATCAAGCTGTGAAGGTGGCCCTTAACAGGTGACATTTTAAAGATGCGATGGTCTCACCTGTCAGCAGCACATATCTGTATCTTTTTGCGGATTGGTGTTTTTCCGGTGTGTGTGTGTGAAAGAGTAGGAATGCTCGTGTTGTTGTCAGTATGGGTATCAGCTTGGTCCATAGCAGAGGGCCGTGTCAGTTCTAATCTGGGACAAACCTGGGATGGAAAGGTCAACTCTGCAGTGAGACTCAGAGATAGAGACACACATGCACAGGACGTACAAATGTGATAAAGACACACAGATGGACACACTGAAAAGCAAGCACACAAAAAGAAGATATTTATGAGAAACACGGCTCATGTGAAAAGGTCAAGATTCACGTCGGGGAATCACAGGTGTACGCCACCTACCTGTGCCGCATCCATTTGTGTGTCTGTGTGAAAGGATGCAGGTGTGGATATTTTGCAGAAGCTCTAGTTGGTTTTTTTTCTTTGCTTTGTGGGAGCTGTGTTTGATGGTCCTCATGGGAGGCGGAAAAAGACAATGTAACGGGGACGTTAAGACTGAGAGGGAAGCTGAGGAGAGGGAAGACGAGTAAGAGAGCCAGGAGAATTGAGTGTGAATTTCCTTAAAGTGCTCCATTTGGTGAGTCATTATTTTCACTAGCACTGCAAAGAGCATTTAGTTTCCCAAAGGAGTCTCCTGCTCCTTCCTGCCTGTTTGCCTCCCCTCCTTTCTTCCTGGATGCCTGTTAGTGTCTATCATTTGCTTGATTCTGAGTTCTCTTAAACAATTTGAGCAGTGAAGGCCTTTAATTGTTTGAATTTTACCTCATCCATTCCAGTCGGTGTCTAATCAAAATTCATTGTGCATAGAAAGAAATATTCCTTATTTTTTAAAGTGTCTGCTTAAGGACTAAACTGACATAATGTCATTCTACAAACACTAACAGTTTTTTCCAATTAAATTTTTATGTGATGGGTCAGAATAGTGCATAATTGTGAAGAGGAAGTGAAAGAGATGCATATTATTTTTCTTCTACTCAGAGCTGCAAATAGTGTTGTGTGCATTTGTATTCAGCCCCTTGAGTCCAAACTTCAAACAATCATTTGCTCTAATTACAGCGACAAGTATTTTTGATGCGTCTCCAACAGCTTTGCACATTTACAAAATATAAATTTTGCCCATGATTCAGAATAACTAAAGCTCATTCAGACCAGAGCATGTTGTTGTTTTTTTAATGTAATGTTTAAGTAAATTTGACTTGGACATTGATCAGTGTGATTTATGATCACATTTTGACTGTGGCATTCTAAGAAAATAGATGTTGTGATATAAAGCAGTACAATGCAGCTCTGACATAATGACCACATGTCACTATGACCATTGCAGTTTCAGGGTGAAGTAATATTGTTCTAGAAAACTTATCTTACAGTTATTTGTTCTAGAAAACAGTGTTTGCAATTAGTCCAAAAATGTTAAGGTTCCGGCTTGCCATTGCATCTTCTTGTGTGTTTGCTGTGTCCAACCTTAAACGAGATGTTTTTATATCCTACTGTGAAAGCCAGATACAGAGTTCATGAATAATAGTTGTCATGTCAGCCTATTTTCCCATCAACATTGTGGATCTCTGCACAACAAAAAGTTCAGAATCTGTTTCTTCTTCTCCTTTTGGTTCACAATTCACTTGTTTGTGTTGATTGGACAAAAAAATACAATGAATGAAAAACAAGAGAATATCTGAAAAATATTCAGCTTGTATTAATACTTTGGGAAAACACTGCATTTGTAAATTCGTAGAGTTGTATTGCTTACTGATACATATTTGTCGCATCATGTTTTTGTTTTTTTTCATCTCAGTGGGATTCAGTCACATTTTTGCAATGAGCTTAGTGTGATAAATAAGAATGCAGAGAGAACAATTCTTGCTGTCACTACCTATGAACATCTGTGGGGGTGTGTCGAGGCCAGCAGAGGTTTTTTTTTTTTTTCTTTTCACACTGATGCACATTTGGTTACACATAATAAGAAACACACACATAGCAACACAGTGATTGTCACCTCCCACCCGCTCACTTTCTTGGAAGGTTACTGTGCAGCGTAATATTTCAATCTTCAGACACAAACGCCTGCGCTCCCTCTGGATTTTAAGATAAGCAGATTGGTTTGTCTTCTGGAGAAGACAATAGAAGCTCAATCCACACAGAGGTTTGGAAAAGAGCACCACTGCAATGGCAAAGAGAAAACCAAGCATGGGAGAGACTTCAAAGCTTACCTGTAATGCCAGAAAATGTCACTTCCAATATCAGTGATAAAGACATGCAAATTTTTACCCAGGTGCTTTTGTGATTGGGTTTACTCTGGATCTCCTGCTGCTTCATGACTCTCCACATGACTGTGCCTCACAAGCTGCGTGTTTTTTTTTTTCCTTTGCCTCCTTTGGTTCTTTGTTCATATTTCAAATTCGAGCACACCTACTACTTTTTTTTTTTCCTAGGAAGAAAGACATCAGTTTCTCTCCCACTTTAGTTGTTCCATGACAAACATTTAATTCCTGGTATCACTCTGGTGTCCGGTGTGTTCTGTTCTTCTGCTCCCTTTTGTCTCAGTTCATCTTTGACAACAAGGAAAAAGTTCAGTAGACTGCGAAGCTCCACCTAAAGCTTGAAATGCTAATCAGAATTGATCTGAATGGGAAGATAAAAAAACAACAAAAAAAAACGGGGGTGATTGCTGTCACTGTGCTCAGTGAGGGGCTGATTCAGAGCACCATAAATATTAATGGTGCATGCCCATCAGAGATGGCATGGCTCTGACAGTCCCATAATTACCTGCTGTGAGGCACGCATGGCAACCTGTACAAGTGATTGGTTCAGACACTCGTACAAAGACACACACAAAGCATCGAGCGAGTGGGAGGCTTAATTGAAAGTGTAAACAGCGCTGGTGATGTGTGCTGTGACATAGTTGATTAGGCAGCATGCTCTCACCTGGTTGAGCTTTATTAGAGAACTAATGTAAGATGTCCGGCTTCTTATTGGCACAGCTGGAAACACTAACACTGTCAAAAAACACCCACACAAATACTCACATGCACGGGACAATTAATTTATAGAAATTCTCTTCCATTTACTGTCAGTGTTACCTGTAATACTTCTATTTTGTTATTCATGTCATGTTTTAGTATGCATTAGAGTTTTGCATACTAAACTGTAATGCGAACCCATACCCAGTTTCTTTTCCGAAGCGCCAGTCGTCAGTTGTTGGTGTTTCTACACTAACTTATTTAAAGGTCCAAAAATCGACCTTTACTGCATCTGAATGTTGCACTAGTGTAGTAAAGTCTAAAATAAAACAAAATATAGAGGCTTAAATTAAAATATAGAACCCATTAAGCAGTTCAAAAAACCTTTTAAGTTTTTGTTTTTTTTCCTGCATTCCAAATGGCAACAACTCGCACTCATTATTATATACACATGAGAAGGACTGCTTGCCTCAATATAGAACCCATTAGCTGGGATTATAGGATGTACAAAAACTCTTGAGTATAAACACCATTAAGTGACTGCATACAGTAAATTTCTACAGCAAAAAGTTGTTTGGGTTTACATACATTCACAGCAGAGAAGGAAAAACATTATTTGAATCATGCAAGATGCATAATCGATACCCAATGATTTTCTTGGTACTTCTTTTGTCTTAGAAATGAATACATTATTCTTATGGTTTATATCACTAATGTTTAAATAAATGTTAGGTTAGATGACTTTTAAGAAAATATTTCATTCATAGCTCCTTTGTGGACTGAAATTCTGGTTTTAATCATTTCTGGTTTCTGTTTCTGTGAAAGATGGGCTGTAATTTATTGAATGGAAGGATCAGTTTTGAATTTAACAGAAAGTTAAATCATTCATGCACAAAAGTATTTGTCTGTATGCTCTCTATGATATTTAATAAATCAAAGGTAAGCCTGACGATTCATATCACTGGCAAATTTGGAGTTAAAACAAAAAAATAAAAACATATACTACTGTCACATATACTATCTGACAGTAGTATATGTTTTGGAAAAATAGGGAAAAGTATTTTAATTTATAATAATTTGAAAAATGGCTTGCTATATAACTATTATTTATATCTTTCTTGATAATTTTAATCAGAATTTTATTAAACCTCAAGGACTTTGCCCAAAGGTAAAGAATGCTGAAACCTGAGTATGACTTATCAGGACCCAGAACCTGCAATGTCAAGATGGGGACCATAACAATCTGAAAGGAGATATTCTGTGGTTTTATTTAGGAGTGAGAAGAGAATAACTCCTTATTGAAAAGAGTGAATAACTGGAATTTGACCCCAGCTCCATAAAGGTGGAGTACGAGAATGAGTAGAGGTTATCGCTGATGAGCTACGTGAAACTTTTTAGTCTGATTGTTCACATTTGAAAAATTTATAAATTTTGGAATGATAGACATATTTGTTCAACTGTAAAAAATAAAAATGGTAAAAGATCGATATCAACCTAGAAAAAAGAATTTCCAAGTAGTGCACCGATATTTTTGAACATACTCAAATTCACCCATTTTCCCAAAGGATGTAGAAGTGTGATCATTCCTTATATCTGGAAGAGTTTCTCAATGAATGCACCCCAGGTAAGTAACAACTCCTTGACCCCTGGACATGAACAGGCTCCCGGCACCCATTTTTTCCCCTTTGAAGGATGCATTGACTAAACAAGACACGTCTGTATTGATGTATATACTTGGCAGTCTGTAGACAGGTTCCGCAGAACATCCAGGGCCATGCAAAAATCAATGGTTCCCACCGCTGCCTGCTACTGACTGCTCCTTGTGCAGAGCATTGGATCCTGATTATAACTTCATTATAAGCTCTGCCCGTATTATTAATTGAGATAAACCATGATAATCTACTGTCTCCTGGGGTTAGGCCTCATTGTCCTTAGTTCACCAAACCATTAGCTGGAGAATTTCCCACTGTCTTGCAGACTTTCAAACTACTTTTAGTATCAGTAATTAAGGTATTTTGCCTCATGACCACATACTAGCCAAGCTTAAGGGATGCAAGTTTTATAGCCTAAAATCAGGAATGAAACATTTTGGTTCTGTACAAGATGAAAGGGAAAACAACTTCTGAGCGCTGACATGTTTTTTGGATCCTGTGATTCAAGGCCATGACTTGAGAGAAGGTGTACACAAATAATTTGACAAGCTGAGCAGTGAGATAACTTTTATGTGACTATGCTTAGTTGACGTGATGTTTCAGATCTGTCAGGGCTTGGATTCTGGCACAGAGAGTCTCATTCAATTTGGCAGAGATTAATCCAATCAACTGAAGTCGTAGCTGTAAATGAGCCACAGTGGAGAACGTCTCTGTTTTCACTGGATGATGGCTGCTCTGTCACCTGCCACAGTTGAGAAATGATGTATGTGACTCTTGTTTTTGTTTTTTTTCTTCTTCTCTTCAAACTGTCAAGCCTGGTCTGTACTAATAAGGGGAAGGAAAACTAATGGAAACCAAAACACTTATGCTTATTCCTACTTTAATTTCCACTGCTTGTCGAGCTGTCAGAGATTGGTTAAATTCTCCCTTCAAAAGAGACGAAGCATTTTGTTGCATGCTCTTGTGTTAGTCTTTTTGTACCTTCATTTTATTCTCCCCTGATCATCTTTATATCTTTTAGCTGTCTTCTTCATGAAGTATGGCCTAATAGCTATTACACTATTAGTGCTTAAATGGTCTCTTGGCACTAATGAACTGTTGTAAATGTACGAGCATGTTTTGCATTCTTCAGTAGCTCTGACTGGCTCTAACAACCGAACTATTGCTATTGTTTTTATTCATTTTCCTTTGATTTGTCAAGTTCTCTGATTCAGAGCTTCTGGTGTTGGGATCTCAATCCTGGCAGCACTTTTTGCGGCAAAGCCATGGCGTGCATGAAAATAAAGACAATTTTTAATAAAATGCATCTCAGAGGAAGTGAAAGTTAAAACTCTAACTCTTTGAAGGCTTTTTTTCAGGGGACGTTATCCTCAGCCATTGTTTGTCAGTCAAATATTTTTTGATCTTCATAATATTTAATTTATGGCCACCGTTATTGTTCTTATAACATGATCTGGTGACAAAAACATCAACACAGACAATTCTATGAGGGTATATCTATCAGTCACATTCCTGCTTTTCTAAGATTCACAAACGCACCACGAGATGCAGTTGCACAAACAGAAAGGGCAGCAAGGTAGAATCTCAAAACTCGCTTTCAGAAGCCTGTGAGTATTACCACAAAAATAATATTTATTGGGAAATGTTACATAGCTTGCCAAAAAATGTCTAAATTTAACACGAGGTCATGAAGTGCAATTAAAGTTGCACATCATAGATTTGTAATTGCACACTTTAAGCCATATATCACAAGGAATGTACTTCATTCTGACTCTTCTTCTCTTTATACTTGTTGAATACGAATAAATTATTCATAAGGGTGATGTGTACTACTTAATTACAATCCCTTTTTTTAAAGTCCTGGAGTGACAGACTTCAAGGCAGTGCTGTTACATGTGCAGTGTCACAGCTAATTTGTAGAAATGCTTTCTATTTTTCAGAGCAGTGGACAGAAAAGGCTCTTTTTAATAATCTCTTCATGTTTATGCATCTTTAAAATAAGAACTGTTAATTGCTGATTGGAATTTATTTGTATTTTACACTGACATTTCTTTTTTATTTTGTTTTATCACTTTTTTGTCCTTTAAATGAGAGCAGTAGAGAGTGTAGTGCGCTTGAAGCATCAGTGTAAAAGGCTACACCACTCTTGTTCATGTGAAACCTTTAAGAACCCAAGTTCAAGCACATCTGTTGTATTGGGCCTTTTTGTATAATGGTCAAGTTGGATCAAATTCCATTTGAAGTTGTGTGCTGCGAAAGAGCTGCGACCAATTTTGAAAAATATCTACAAACTGGAGGCCAGGCAAGCTTTGGTAAAGAGAGAATGCTTTGTGTCCAGAGGGTCATCTTTTAAGTCATTACAGATGAGACGAGACTCTCCTCTTTCCTCACTCGCTGCAGTCTCTGATGTTAATGGCCTCTGATGCTTTGATAGACAGAAACATGTCCAGGGATGAATCATTCAGAGGTCATCGGTGAAGCCGTCACTCATTGGTTCTGACAACTGCCTGTTGGTTCCTCTCCAATTCGCTGCCTCATTCTTTAGCTGTCTGTCCATGTTCTTCCTGCTCTCCTTGTGTCAGCATTATCTTCTGTCCGCGTCTGTCTGCAGAACCCACCCCTGCACAGACAACGACGTGAAACCTTGCCAGCTTCACCTGCCATAAGCTGCTACATCAGAATGTGATGTCTAGTGTAATAGGAGCATATTAAACACATTGTACACTCTGTCCACCAAAACCAACGCATTTGTTTTGATACAGAAGAATTAATTATTAACATGTATTAAATGTTATGAAGGACATACATAGCAATGCCCATATGCTAACACAAGCTTACACATAGCACAGGTTCCCATGACAATCGTGTCAAAAAATAGATTTCCTGTAATTACTGCTGTCATTGTGCATTGGTTTTCTCTTATTTTCTCCTGGCTGTTATAGGTTTACGTGTCTGTTCTCTGGAACAAGACAAGCAGCGCTCCGTAATGAAGTGTTTAATATTTGATGCCATTGGATTTTCACAGCTAATAAAAGCTGCATGTATGCTTCCATTAGACTGGTGTCTGGACTGGAAACTACCGATGCATGTCTGTGAAATGTAAATCACAGAGTGTCCATCGGCAACTCAACGAGCATACCAAAAGTCTGCTGTGAAAGAGAAAAGCTATGTAGAATATGGAAGAATAAAAGGAAAACAAAATCTTTTTAGAAAGAGGCATGAGTCTGAATAAAATTACCACGTTAAAAGCCCGGACAAAAATATCTGGTTTAGTCAAGGAACAATAGTCTCCAAATGATGAGTAAAACATGATAATGCTCCTCTAACACATTTTATATTTTTCTAAAAATTTAAGTTAGATTATTAGCATACAGTGCATGAACCTACTGCACGCCAATACAGGTATACCTAACATTTCATTTGCACTGACTCAAATCAGATTTTGATTTTCTCTGACTTGCCAGTCACAGATCAGAATCTATGGGGGAAGAATTTGACAGTTTTGATTATTAAGCAAATCTTTACAAAATATTTATTGCAGTTCAGATAGTTATTTATGATTTTGATATTCCACAGAATGATAGTGATTTGCCAGTAATTTTCTTATATGTTGAGCAGTGTTGGTGTGCAATATATAACATACAAGCTTTATGCAGGATTCAGAATATGAAAGACAATTTCAGATTTTATGTAAGACTGCAGAAAATACAAATTATTTTCTTCACAAATGCAACATTGTCTAATATATATATTTTTTTTCTTTTACATGCCTTTCATCCTTCTTCCTGATAACCAGGTAAGAATATTAGTTTTTTCATTCTCCTTTCTTCCCATCCTCCTTAACTATCTCTTTCATTTGTTTCACCTCCCTTGTTCTGTGCACTACATCAGTAAAACACCTAGAGGAAATAACAAAGGAATTAAGAGTCAGCATGTGTCGGTGTTAACAGCAGTGTAAACATGAGTGCCATCGATTCTATACTGAGCAGGAAATTGTAGCTCATTTCATTGTATTCATGGTTGGTGAAATGTGTATGAGGTGAACTGCTGCTTAAACCTGATTCATTTTGCTTTTTCATCTGTGTCTGTGCTACAACAGAATGTTTTTCTATGTAATGACAAAAAATTATATATACTTTATTTTAGGAACTTCTATAAGAACAATGAAAAACTGGAGTTAGTTTTTTTGATTTGGACCCAACACGACAAAATACATATTTGAAGCACTAGCAAGCAGCTCCTCATTGCAATATCCAGTGTAATAGATATTGCTTGTGAATAACTTATAGACAAAAAAATTCCAAGTTATTCCTTGGTTATAAACTCATGATAAAAAAATTAACACCTTTTAAATTCTAAATGTTCTGTTTTTTTCACACACTTCTGTTTTGTTTATTAATTAAATACCTGATGTACTCTTGACGTAGATTCGCTTTGCAAGTTGTTTGTTTATAAACCTGAGATCACTTATTGTACCTGAAACTGGTTGATCAGAAGGAACATAATCTGTGCAGCATATGTAAGGAATGCCTGATGTGCTGTTGTTGTGTTTTTACATTTAGTATATCAAAAAATAATGAAATTGTATGTACCCAGTAAACTCTCTAAGCTTGCTGTAGCTTTTTCAGAGACTTGATTCACAAACTAGTATCTGCATTGATGAGCTGTGATGACATGATTCTTTTTGTTTGTAAATAAATAAATGTAAGTATTTTAAATCTACCACCATAAAGCTTGGCAGAAAACAGATTTTGTTTTTTTGGCTTGATTATTAAAGGATAGTTCTCATTCCTAGACATTTCATTGCTTTCTTATCAATTTCTGTGAACAGTATATTTTAGTCTCAAAAATTCAAATGTGTCTATGAGAGTTTTGCAGGCATCAAGGGTAGACTCAGACCAGTGCAGCATCAGCTCCCCAGTCATGCTTCTGGTTTGGCACATGGCAATAATAACATATCAGACAGAGAGTATTTCTTAAACAGTTTTAGACTGTCGGTGTTGAGTTCCATGTTTTTCTGTGTATTTATTTCTAGTTTCCTGTGTGCCTGAGTCTCTGTGTTGTCCTGTCTATCCCCTTGATTAGTTCCCAGGTGTGTCTCGTCCCCTGATTACCTCATGTGTATTTAGTGTCACCTGTGTCTCCGTGTCTTTGTTGGGTCCTCGTCTCATTTTGGCGTCATTTCTGCTCGTGTCAGTTTGTCCATTCGTTTATTCTGTTTTGCTACCAGTGTTGAGCCTTTTGCTTCCGGTCAGCTGTGCTGCCAGGAGTTTTGGACTTGTTGTTTTTGTTAAGATTAAATTCATCATCTACATCTCTTCTGGGTCTGCCGTGTCTACCTCACCTCACACCACACCTATTTATGACAGTCGGATAGAAATTGAAGCAAGGGACCCTTTTATTTGACTAAAAACCATAACCTACTGTAATATAAAGGTTGTGTTATACTGCAGGTATGAATACCAAAAAAGATGTAAAAATTAATCTGTTAGGCAAGACTCTGTGCTGTAATTATTAATAAATACACTTGCTGAATAGAGATGTATATATTTAAAATCGCCCCATTTTATGTTTCAAGTCTTCATCACTTCATTTACAGTAAGACACAATGGAGTTTAAATTAACTTTGCCTGAAACCATAGACTTTGTGTCTGAGTCTAGTCCAACCCAACCCAACTAATTGACTCTTATTAGAAGCCCAAAGTAAACCCAGTTTCAAATCGTTCTAGACCTCTGACTTTGCACTCTGTTGGCTTAGTAGTGTAACTACATTCTTCCAGCACCATTCGTTGTAACCACAAGTTCAGTGAAGTGCAAATCTTCTGGGATGTGTGACGGTTGCAGAACATGACAGCTAAAAACCAAAACAATTGACATACACCGACAACAAAGAAGACAATGTAAAACTCTAAACTCTCTGTTGAGAAACTTTTTTTGATTCTAAACTAGGAAGTAATAAAGTTTTACACAGCACAGCTGTGAGAAGACCTACCAAATCACATATACAGAGAAATAACAATTCAGTCCCTCTCTCAACAATGTTGCAATGTTGCAGCAGCTATTTGGCTTTACGTCATTTTGTGGAGTGAAACAAACCAACAAGAGACAAATAACAAAAGTATGTCCACATATTACTTTTCAAGTGGGCACACCGCTATCCTTAAATCCTTTTTAAAAAAAGATTGGTTTTTTTTTAGAGATTTTACAAGCTGGTTGCTCCAGCTGGATCAATAGATTATGAAAAGTTTATCAAGTCTAGCACGGAATAATTTGGCACTAAATTAGTGTTAACACTAAACACTACAGTTTTATGGATTAAAAGCCCATATGTCATCCAGGTACAGAGCTGTGTCCAAAAACCCTCACTCATCCTGAGTTCTGCAAGGTTATTGTTGCCTCAGACATCAGCAGATTCATCATGAAGCCTCGACATATTTTACGTCCACTGAAGGATTTAGATTGACAAATGAGATATGTCATCAATAGTGAACAACTTGATTTATGATTTTGCGCAGCCCCTTCTAAAGCACACACACACACGCACACTCACTCCTTAAACTTTTCTTTTCCGAGATATTTATACAGTGGGGAAACATATCATGTAAATTTTACTCAACCATACCGATAGTTGGAAAAGTGGCATCTTTGCTCACCTTGGTTCTCGCAATGAATATTTAATACCAGATCCTGGCCCCTTTATAACAAAGCAAGTTGGAGGGCAACAGAAAATGTTAATGTGTAAATGCTTATTTAATAAAACTATTCCCCAGATAACAATGACTGGAAAGGTGCAGAGTCAGGGAAAGGTCAACTGCAGAGCAGCGAGATGTTGCTTTATGTTCCAAAATAATAAGAGAATGAGTAGTTTAAATACATTCTGTTTTTCCATATGCATAAATTCATAGGTGTGAGAAAGTTTGTTTATTTAGCAAGGAAATTAATCAGAAGTAATTTTTTTGTACGAAAAGAAAAATCTCAGATCTCCTTCTCATGAAGAGTAAGCTATACATCCCTGGGAGACGTTAGAAAATACAAATGGGAAGACATGCAGGAGGTGTTAAAATATTTAGAGCTTCAACTACTTGTAAACAGATTAATTATATTAATTATTCACCGGAAAAGCTCACTCCCAATTAGATTAGGAAGTTTTAATGCTATGTACAAATCTAGAAAAAAAATTAACCAAATGTTTTCCACTTTATGGCTGCTATGGGTGTGTATGCATGGCAGAGTTTCTCTGTCTTCTAGAAGACATTGACCTTCATGCACATTTCTTGCTGACAGTTCACTATATGCATGTTATATAAGTTATTTAGAAATGCACAGCATGCACAATGCACACTACATATGTACTGTGTGAGTGATGGCAAAGAAGAAAATAGTCCAGAACTATTGACATGATACCTATTACTTGTTTTTGATGAAAAGCTTGAGTTAATCTTTGCTCTGAAGGACCTGAGGTAATTAAGAAACTGTCAACAAAACTCACCCATTAAAGTCGGGGCAGAAAAAAAAAAGTCGTTTATTGAAATGAAGAAAACAAGAGAGCCTCCCTGTCAGCTGCGATGCATTATGTTTACACATGCTTGCACCAGATTGTTGGGTATTATTGGCATGAGTTGTGAGTCCATGTTTAGCCGTGCTTTAGCTGATTTATTGAGGCCCCTGTAATTTAGCTTTCAGAGGCACAAGCTGTTTTATAGGGGCATGCATGTTAGGTGCTCACATGTACTATAGTACATTAACATAACTACAGTGAATTAATTAACATACAGAAGTAACTTCTGTAGAGTTACTTAGCATGCACTTTTGGTACTTAAGATCTGAGGAGAGAGTATATACTGACTAAGGAAACTCTGTTCACAAGCTTTGGGCATTGTTGAAGAATAAAATGCATGTGGCCCTACAGTCATGTGGATCATTCATGAGGCTTAGATTAGAAAACAAAGGCATCACTTGTTCTGCTTACAATCTACAGTTAAAACCAGATATTTACATAAGCAAAATAAACAGACATTTTTTGCATTATCTGAAGACAAAAATTCCCTTTTTTTTTTAGAATAATTAGGATTACCAAAAATAATTAATCTATTTGCTAAATGTCAGAAAACATATTTAGAAATTATGTTTTGTAGTTTTCTTCAAATTCAAGAGATTCTACAGCCATAATTAAGAAATATATGTTCAAATATATATGCTCTAATGAGCCTCGTATGTCAGATTGAACATACTTTTCATTAAAGCCACATGGCTGTATGATATGTTGTTTTTTATTGCTGTAATGTAATATTCAAATTTTAAATGCCATGTTAGGTATGAGTCAAAAATCATCATTAACCAAAATAAAGGCTTCTAAGCACCAATCTGTGTGAAATAAATTTTCATAATATTAATAGTGATAAAGTTCCTAAAAATTGTTTGTTGGTATTACTAATTTTTAATGTCAAAGTAGCACATGTCAAAAATTAGAATATACTTCTTACGTCTTCTCAAGAAGTGAAATAACAATTTTATAGAGATTAATTATGCATGGAGTCAAATATTTAGTTATAATGCTTTGCAATTTTAATGACAGATTCAGAAAATATTATGGATAGGGTTATTATTAGAAACTCAAACAAAACTTGCAGTTTCTAAAAGTTTATTAAATCTAAGTTGTTTATGTCAAAACCACACTGTTACACACTCCACTGAAGTCATAAAACGTTTGTAAGTGGGATTTAAAACTAGCCTGATTTATTGTTGTTCTTTTTTGATTAGATGCTTACACTTTGTGTTTACTTTTAATTCTTTGACTTTAAACCACAAAACAAACTACTGACAGAAGTATAACAAATAGCTAATGGTTAATCTCAAATAAGAGCCAGATGGTTTGTAGTGCAATTCTGGGTTTTTAATCTGAATGTGTGTGCAGGGATGTGAGCTTAGTCTTCTCTTTGATGGAATGAAGAAAGACAACACAAGAGCTCAAAATATAATTAGTCAGAAAAGCTAAGACAGCAGCTGTGAATAATTTAAAATGGCAGTTTATGCAAATTGTCCAAATCTGGGACATGGTGAAGAAGGTGTTCACATTTTAGTGCTGAGGGGATAAAAAAAAGAGCTGAGTTGTGTGTGAGGTGTAAAGTGTGCAAACAGGCAAGACGTGGCAAGTGTCACTCTGAGCCTCAATTTTATTCATTTAATTTCAAAATATTTTGAACTATAATAAATATTTGAATATTTGTACAACTTTTAATTTCCAGTTGTTTTCCGGCTTGTAACTCACAAAAATGTTACAAGTTTCCACATCCAAAATTAGCTTAAAAAAAAAAAAAACTCACAATAGAAAAAAAGCAAGCAGTTGAGAAGTCAGCTGAAATATGACCAGTGAATATTTTACTTGCCAGCCTGACAAACATCATCACATCTCTTATACTTCTCCTTGCAATATAAGTAGTCAAGTCAATAGCATCTAAGGTGTTACTTGATAAAGGAATAAGTAATCCCAATTATAGTATTCATGGTGTTCGAAGAGATTTTCTTTCTTCAAATTTTTGCCTTTACTTAAAAAATATCTTTCCAAAAAATTTGAAAGGGCAGGAGATGACCAGAGCATATTCATGTGATATGTGTGTAGACCCTTGCCTTACATTGAGGGCAAAAAGAGGTCTGCATCAGAACACAGGTTTTCCTGCTTGCATTGAGAAGGTGTGCCCTTAGGACCATGTTTATCTGTATCAGACAATGCTGTACACAAACTGAGGATTCAGGTAGTATAGAATCCCGTGATTCATTGCTAATTGCCCAACATTTACTTCACACCACCTTATAATTTCCTCTAGAGAGGTGAGACAAATGTCTTTAATTACCATGTACAGGGTGGAATTTAGACTATTCTTTGCAGATGATTCTGAAAGAATATCATATAAGGTATTATTATGTGGTAGGTTGGAAAGGAAGGAAAATATTTTTATACAGAATTCCTAGTTTGCAGATATCTGAAGAAATTTAACATTTTAGGTTTAAGGATCTAGCTCAGTTCAGAGAACGAGAAACGCTGCCCATCTGAAAACAGATTGGACATCATTTAAGCGCACGGTTCTGTCTGTGCTGAAACTTGATAAAGTTTGTAAGTGTTCCCAGCTGGTGCTCTAGTGCTCTGGTGGTTTAGTTCTTGTAAAAGCTATCGCGGTCACCTTGTAGTCACGCAGCACACTATTCTTTGTCTTTTGTTTTGCATCCCCATGATGCCTCAAACTGCGCCACATCAAATGCCTTCTCTACTTCCAGTCAGGCACGGGAGCGCCGAGATCATGAAAACCTACCCTTTCCTTAAAGTTTGGGCAACCTAAGCAAACTGTCTCTGTGTCCCTTGTGGCACTTATTAAAAACTCAAAAGTCAGGAAACTGAAAAGCTTGGTCTCTACTAGAGTCACATAAATGAAATCTCCCCATTTGTCCCTCTGAATCCAGCAGAGGGTTGCAGTGGGTCTAGCTCATAATCCAGAACTGGTTCAAGGTTGTATTGGGCCTTGAGCAGAATTTTATTTATTGCCCCCTCTTCTTGCTAAGAACATTTGTAAAACCTGGGAAAAGCGGAGGAAACAGTTTAATTGGCCAAGCTTAAAAGCAATCAGTGATAATTGTAATTTGCTGAGATGACAAATATATATTCACAAATATATTTGTGAACAAGCAGAGCTCAAACTCTAAGATTAAACTCAGCATCAGATTTTAGCTAGGGTAACAAAACAACCCAACTATGAAGATTTGTGTTTGCCATTAAGAAAGTAAACTTGCCAACTCCTTAAAATCTTAATTCAACACTATTGACATTCTCAATAAACAAATATTAAAATTCTAGACCAGTCTGCACTAAATGTTATGTTTATGGGGGCCTGCTTATGCCCTTTTTAGTGGAAAGGCCTTAGTTCATTTATGCATTCAGTTGTCCTCAGTTGTCTAAAAAGGCATTAAAAGCGTTTTCAAGGTTTGAGTCACTTCCACTCTGAGATATTTGAAAGAATCAAAAGCTATTTCAAATGGAAAAGTGTCAAAGTAAAAAATAATGTCTTCCTTTTTCAAGTGGAACTTCACTTATGTTTTGAAAAGCAACCGAAAGAGTTATTGTGACTTACTTTTGTGTTATACTGTAATTATTTTTAACGTTTCCTACAGCTAAAATATATTTGGGTTTAAAAAACATGTGTGCTGTGTTACAGCAGTTTTGTGCTAATACTTCATTTGAAAGACAAGTAAAATATCAAAGCAGCCTTTGTTGTTGTACAACAGACTTGTCTGTTGTAAATGTTGAGCTTCTTTTGTCGTTTGACTTTTGATAGACGGATCGAAAGACCTCGGGAACCAAACATGTTTTTACATCACTCACAGTCAGGCATCTTGGTGGATACAGTTTAGCTTTTTTTTCACGGAAAGGAACAAAGCTAGAAATCTTTATAAAACTGTGCTCTCACCCCAAGTGCAGACATGTTCAAAGTGGAACTTCATCTGAGGTTAGCTGTCGTCGCCATAGCTGCATGGTGACAACACTCTACCTCAGTATCCCTCGCAGGAGAAAAGTTAAACTTCTGTATACTTTGGTTACAGATGACTACGTTAGAGTTTTAAATGCACTTTATCACATGTCTAATTAGACTCCAATAATAGAATTTTAATATTCCTTATTACATGCAGAACCCGGCACACCTCACCACCTACTGAATTCATTTGCTTGTGTTTAGCCATGCAAGATAGCAGGCAGAATTGAATTTCAAATAGAATTCAATGAGGGGGAAAGAATCATGTGTGCAAGATTAAATAAATCCATGTTTTTATTTGACATCTTCCTAATATTGAGCATCTGTCACTTGAAGTTAGTGGTAGACAGTTTTATCACTAGAGTCATGGAGAATTACCTGGGTATGTTCAATAACTATGGCCCAGTAGGGAGGCAAAAGGCTGTGTCTGAGAGCATAAAAGACTGCTTGTGGCCATGTCGTAGATATTGGTAACCATGGTGACTTGGATAAATCAAACCTATGTCTGTTAAGCTCAGGCAAATTAATACATCCTTAATGGCCTCATTCTTACTGTCTCTTTGTTTTGCTTCATTGTTTTTTTCCCCCTGTCTGCTTTTCCTGGGATTTTGCTGCTGCATACCAGCCTGGATTTCAACAAAATCCTTTGTCTGTTGTGCTGTGTTAGTGGTTTTGTCCATTTGACATTCAAACAAAATCCATAAAGCCTAGCTCTGCATAGCTGCTTTGCCATTACCCAGAAAGACTATTTTGAATTCCAACGCGTCAGCAGAAAGAGCTTAAAAACATCAATAACCATAAATCTCCAATATTTGAACATGAATTCTAGTACAAAGGCTCTGACCGCAGCAGCAACAGCTGCAACACAAAGTTGTAGGTTTAAACAGAAACCCCTGAAGTTAATAGTGCAAGCTATTATCTGTGTTTCAGTGGAGGTGACAGCGAAGTTTTAGAGGTATTCCTAAAGGTAGCAGATTTTATTGCAAGTCGTTCTCTTCGAATCACTGTTGAAAATATCAGTGATACTGAAGTAGTTCCCCTTGTCAAGGAGTAGCATGATTTTTTTTTAACAAGACTAGGTGTAAATTAGAGAAAAGAGGTATATGTAGAAGAGGGAAAAAGCTTTAAGGAAAACAGCTAACACTGCTATGATGATGAAAAATATGCATTGCTCCTGGTCTGATGAATGGAGTGTCTAGCAAAAGTATTTTCAACCCCTATATATTGGTACACTTCACTTCACAATAGTTACAAACTTCAATGATTTTTATTGTGATTCATCATCATCAGTTTATTTGTCTAGCATATTTCAGCAACAAGGCAGTCCAAAGTGCTTTACATGGTATACGTGACAGAACAACACACAATAGAATACAATTGTAAAATAATCATCTGAAAAGTCTGGCAAGGATTTCAGTGTAGCCCCCCTTTTATTTGATTATTCCACTAGCTTTAACCAGTTCTGCCCCTGACCACCCTGGCCTGATTCATCTCTAATAACAGATTCTGTTCAGCTGCTCATTTTTTTGTACCCACGTCAGGGGTAGTACAAGCTGTGCCGAGCACACAAGCGATTTGACAGAAGACTACGTTCCTTGATTAGGCCATGATTTACGTCATTGGAAACTCCAAACAACATTCCAACCACCACAGTGGACCGGCGGACATGCCGTCCACTGTCAGCTGCACAGTGTGGAGGAGCGTAATTATGAGTTTAATGCTGAGCAGTGCCAGGAACATATGTCACCTTTTGGAGCAGAAAGACTGTGCTTTTGCGGCAAGTATCTCTCGTCAAGAATTTAGATTTGTTGTTGTCATAATAAATTCCAATGGATTGATCTGTAAAAAACAAAAGATCTGTTTGTATTGTCAGGTTTGTTATTTTCTCCATTGTTCAATGAGAATATCGATAACTATGAATATATGAAAATATATATCATGACATATGATTATGATTACACTGTGTGCAGTTTAGTTATACAAATCAAATGTCCCGCCATGACAGGTGTTCTAAAGAAGCACATAATGGGTCTGTCTTTTTATGGGACTATAATTATTGTGTTATGTAGTCACAGCCATACGATTATGTTAAAAAGTAATAGAGAATATGTCCTATTACTTTTATCATAATAATCTCACAAGATATTGTGACAAAACCTTAAAATCATAACGGCCAATCATAGTCTGAAATATATGCAATTTTTTTTCTCTGCAAAAACCCCTCTGAATGTTTTAGATGTGCCTCTACACCAGAACAGCTGATTCAAATGGTTGCATCTTCTGCAGCCACCAAGTACTGCAGGAGCCTGTTAATCACCCAAAGATTCAATCCAGGTGTGTGGCAGAAGTAAACACCTAAATTTACAGGGGTCCCCAAACTCGGTCCTCGAGGGCCGGTCTCCTGCATGTTTTAGTTCTCTCCTTGGTTTAACGCACCTGAATCAAATGATGGCTCGTTAGAAGGCCTAAGAAGAACATTGACATGCTGAAAAGGTTGTTGGTGCCACCAGGGAAAGAACTAAAACGTGCTGGAAGCCGGCCCTCGAGGACCGAATTTGGTGACCCCTGACCTAAAACATGCAGGGCAGGGGGGCGTGAGGACTGGAATTGAGAAACACTGGTCTAGACTTTTTTTTTTCTTTTCAATGGTAATACTGCAAAGCTTGGGGATGTGGCAGACAAACACTGAGTCATGCAGGCATGGTTTGGCTCAGTGGAGAAACACACACGGCAGATGAACCACTGAGGTGTAACTCATGGGCCATAATTGTATTTTCTCACTAAATTGCCCAGAGGAGAAGAACATTTGCTGGTTGGGGATTAATTCAGTCTAAACTGATTTAAACGCAGTGCATTTCAGCAGTTGATTAATCATCACCTATGAGCTCTGTATTTTATGTATCCATTAGCTTTAAATATGATTGCCCTGTTTTAGAGTTGGAACCTTTTCCAGGATTACATTACTTATCTGAGACAACATGAGGCAAAATGAGAAAGAGTGAGCAAGTTGCAAGTGGAAATATGAGGGGGCATTAGTCTGGCGCAGTCGAGGAAAGGTGAAAGCACGCAGTCTGATTCTTTTGATATCATGTTTCAAATGCAGAGACCAGAATTTTAAATAGTTTGCTCTGGTTTATTATTCTCTTTAGCTTTTTAGTGTATGTATCAAATGTTGTGCTGAAATTTTTGTCAGTGAAAGAACAGTTCTGATTCTTCTTTATTTTGTGTTCATGTTAGGGATAAAAGATGAACTGGAACAGACCCGAATGCTGTTCTGAGAATGAAAACTCTGAAAAGGAGTTCAACATGCAACTGTTTACTGGCAAATGTGTAAAGAATTAAATAAATAAGCCAGTTTGAGGGGAACCAGAGTTACATTTTTGGGTCATAAAATTTTTAAATTATTTCACTGTTCAAAAAATATGAGTTCCAGCTTGTCAAAAACATATCTACATGTTACTTCTTTGTTTACAAACTGAAATACGTCTGCATTGGAAGGAAAATAATTTTTGATAATATGAGCCTACCCCCAAAAGGTTTAAAGAAAGTAAATAAGAATAAAAAGCAAACAAAAAACAAATAATTAATAAGTAGCTTAAGTTAACAAAGCCATAATACCAAGAATAGCATACAGGCACGACATGCAGATTTACTCATATCGAATACCGCTGACAATTAATATTCACCCAAAAGTTTGCACCATTTGTTTTCTTATCAACTTATAGAGTAGTTCTCACTCTGTTTAAGTTTGACTTTGTTAGATTTGTTTAAGACTTGCAAATCAATTGGAAATATTCTTCGTAGACTTTGGTCCAAGTGGACAGGATTGCATCACCATGTTGCTGCAAATTCTTCTGCTGTGCATCCGTAATGTGAACGCTCCATTTATGAACTTCTCAACAGTGTCCTATTGGCTGTTGAGGACACAGGCCAATGGACCTCATCTTCATGTTCAAGAAACCAGTTTGACATCATTTAAGCTTTGAGATGCTGTGCATCATCTTGCTGGAAGTAGTAATCAGAGATTGTTGTCATAAATAGCCTGGCACGGTTAGTATCAATGCTCAGCTATGTTATGGAGTTTAAATTATGAATAGTTGGAAGCCAAAATGTTCAATCAAACTATTCCCCAGTCGAGAGAAGCTACACCGAGAAGTTTATCTTTTCAGCTAATAAAACAGCAGCAGTTTGGCAGAGCGTGTCATCCCACACTGTGATGACCAACTGACTACCTGGGAAAATGTTTAAGTTGTTTTTCATACATGTTGGAAAAGCAGCCATTCAAATCACCAATCCTTTTACCCACTCACTGCACCCCCACCAACATCTACAGTTTCACCCACTCCCTCTCCACTGACCCCCTGCCTGCACCAAAGATCCCTGAGAAGTATTTAAATGCTAAAAGACCAAAAAGCTATTTGTTCCAACTAAACCCCATCAACAAATCTCTGGTGTGAGAAGATTCTCTCCTGTTTTTAATGTTTCACCATGAACCTGGTCCCCAAGAGAGAAATGCACTCTCTCAATATTAAATGACTACAGATCTTTTGCCCTGACATCTGTGGTCAGAAAATCCTTTGACTGGTGTTGCAGTATGTGAAGGACTTCACAGGCCTGCTGCTAGAGCCCTGCAGTCTGCTTGCCAGACAAACAGTCAACTTGGGACTTCACTTTACCCTGCACCACCTCAACCATCCAGAGTCCAATGCCCGAAAAAGTTGCCTGTTGTAATTTTCTGGTGCTGTTGCCCATCAGCCTTAAGGTTTGAAGTATTTTACATTCACAAATGGTATTCTACGCACCTTGATTGTAATAAACTGTTATTTGAGCCACTTTTGGCTTTGTATTTTCTCATTCCAGTTTGCTCACTCTGTTATTGCACCAACAAGACTTTTCCAATCCCAAAGCCGCTGCTTACTGATGGTGTTTTTCCCTCCACATCTAAGAGATGACAGTGTATGAATATCCAGCAGTTTATAAAATTCTCAGACCAATCTGCCTGGCATCAACAATGATGCAAAGTTCAAAGTTTCTTAGATCTACTTTGTTCTTTATTCTCATGGTTGATTTGAACTTTAGCACTTCATCTTCACTTTGCCTAGATGAATAAATAAATTAGATTCCTTAAAAGTGATTGACTGACCTGCTATTTGTGAGCAATTGAGCAAGTGTTCCTAATACTTGTGAGGGTATATTTACATAAAAACCTAATTTGTTACATGTGACCACAGAAAAACTTTCAATGAATACTCATTGTACATTAAATGAAGATTAGAAAATGTATTTGATACTTATAAAATACCAAAGAGTTAATTTTGTGCAGAAGAGGAAAAATCTATTGTTATAGCACATTTCCTAAAAATGCTACAAATGGGTTTGTGAGAAAGAATAATGTGATTTGGGTCAGTGTTACGGCCCCCCCTTTTTTGTGAGGAGGGCAGTAACACGACAGCCACAACAAATTGACAGAGTCCAAGTGAATGTTGTAAAAAAGGAGGGATTTATTGATAATGAAAATCCCAGAAGGCTCACACAAACTGTGGGGGAGAAAGGGGTGGTTAGGTGGTGCCAAATCAAAGAAAATAATAAAACAAAACAGGGCCTAACTTCCGTCTGTGCTAGAGAAACAAAAGAAAACAAAAACCCTGCCTATCTAATCTAACAAAAGTTTCCACCAAAACTTTACATGGGCGGCACCCACCTACTTACCTAGTGTATCTAACAGAACAAACACCTACGTGATGAAATGTACAGGGTACCCCAAACTTACCTCACCCTCTAACTCCCACCACAAACCTTCATACAAAGAGCAACAAGACATGCGTCAGGTAACAAAGCCAGCTCCCTCGCTCTCCCCAGCTGGGCTGCTTAAATAAGGCCTCCCTGGATGCTGATTGGCCCATGGTTGATGAGGATCAATCAAGGGAGATTGACACCAGCTTTCCCTAATACCTGTGAAGAGACAAAGGGGGAGGGGAAAGAGAAACAAACAGCCTGCAGGCATGTAACACCCCCACCCTTATAAGTCCAAACATAAATGTTTGGAATACTCCAGGTAAAAGAAAACAAGCTCAAAAAGCACGTGACAAAGCATCTGCCAATACATTCTCAGACCCCTTTTTATGGCAGATCTTCAGGTTGTACTCCTGAATGATCAAAGCCCACCGCATAAGTCTTTGATTTTGATTGTACATCCTGGAAAGAAAGACAAGTGGGTTATGGTCTGTGAAGACAGTGATTGGTTCCACACTCAAGCCAAGGTAAGCTTCAAAATGCTGTAAGGCCAAGAGAAGTGCAAGCGCTTCCTTCTCAATGGTGGAATATCTACCTTGATGAAGATTAAACTTCCTTGAGAAGTAGCTTACGGGATGCTCTATTCCGTCTTTATCATCCTGCAGAAGGACAGCTCCTACCCCAACAGCACTGGCATCTATGTCCAGTTTAAATGGCAGACTAAAATTTGGGGCGGAAAGAACAGGAGAACATGAGAGCAATCCTTTTAGATGTTCAAAAGCATGCTGACATTCATCAGACCAAATAAAAGGTGTAGAAGGACTGGTCAAAGTTGTTAAAGGAGCAGCTACCGTAGAAAAGTTTTTACAAAAGCGACGGTAAAATCCTGCCATCCCCAGGAATCGACGGAGCTCCCTCCTGCTTGAAGGAACAGGAAAGTCAGAAATTACTTTGACTTTTGCATCCACAGGACACACTTTTCCTCCACCAACCTGTTGACCCAGATAGACAATGGTACCTTTTCCAAACTCGCACTTAGAAAGATTGAGCGTCAGTGATGCAGCTGAAAGACGTTTGAAGACCTCAAGCAAAACAGAAAGATGGGTAGACCAGTCACTTGAATATACCACAATGTCATCTAGATATACCCGGCAGTTTGACACATCTCCCAGTACTCTATTTACAAGCCTTTGAAATGTAGCTGGTGCATTACAGAGCCCAAAAGGCATCACTGTGTACTGAAGAAAACAGTCTGGTGTAACAAAAGCTGAGATATCAGAGGCCTGTTGGGTTAGAGGTACTTGCCAATACCCTTTCAGCATGTCAAGTTTAGTGACAAATTTTGCTGGTCCGATTTCATCAATACAGTCTTCAATGAGGGGTAACGGGTGTGCATCAAGGACTGTGACAGCATTCACCTTACGAAAGTCTGTGCAGAACCTTGGACTTCCATCAGCCTTCATGTCTAATAGACATGGAGAACTCCATGGGCTGCAACTCTGAATGGCAAGTCCATTTTTAACAAGGTACTCCACTTCCTTTTTCATGAGCTCCCTCTTTGTGGCATTGACACGGTATGCTCTCTGCTTTATAGGTGCAGGATTGGAGAGAACAATGTCATGAGACACCACATTAGTCTTGGTAGGAACATCCCCAAACAGACATTGGAAGTCTGATATGAGTTTTGTGATGTCCTCCACTTGGTCACCTGATAAATGTGACAAATAGTCAGGCAGGTTAGCCAGTATTTCACTATTACTAAGCCTTGCAACTTGTGGAGGATCTTTGCGTGTTACCATATCCTCCTCAGCTGACTTTGACACACAGGTTACAGGGAAATGGGTTTAACCCGATTCTGGGTTGGTTGGTCGGTCTCTCTTGAATGATACAGTTTTATCATATTGACATGACAAAGCCTGGTCTTCTTGGCGATCAGGAGTTTGAACAATGTAGTTTGTTTCACTAAGTTTCTTTTCTACCACATATGGCCCAGAGAACTTAGTTTCCAGAGAAGAGCCAGGGATGGGTAGCAAAATCAAAACCTTATCACCAGGTTTAAACTCACGAGTGACTGCTTTCTGGTCATAATGTCGTTTCATTTTGACCTGCTTTGAGGCCAAGGCTTTCTGCGCAAGTGCACAGCTGTCTGAAGGCGCTCTCTCATCTTTGAAACATACTCTGGAATACTTTTTACAGAGTGAGAGGAAGAGATTAGTTGGTCTTTAAGGACATTTAAAGGTCCCCTAACCTCATGTCCAAACACAAGTCCAGCAGGACTACAACCTAAAGTGTCCTGCACTGTTCCACGCACGGCAAACAATAGAAATGGGATACCTTCATCCCAGTCCTTCTCTGTACCCATACAGTATTTTCTCAGCATCGCTTTTAATGTCTGGTGAAACCTTTCAAGTGCACCTTGGCTTTCAGGGTGGTAAGAGCTTGAGGTGACATGCTCTACACCCAACTGTTTTAGTGCCTGGGCAAAGGTTCTAGACATAAAGTTTGTGCCCTGGTCTGTTTGGACAACTTTGGGAAGACCAAACACTGAGAAAAACTTTACCAGAGCTTTGGTAATCATGGGAGCTGTGATCCTCCGCAGGGGCACGGCTTCAGGAAACCTGGTGGAAGCACACATTATAGTCAAAATGAACTGGTTTCCACTTCTAGACTTTGGCAAAGGCCCCACACAATCTACAATCACCCTTCCAAATGGTTCACCCACAACAGGAATTGGGGACAAAGGAGCAGGAGGTATAACCTGGTTTGGCTTGCCTGCAACTTGGCAGACATGGCAAGTACGACAATAAAGTGAAACATCAGATTTGAGACCTGGCCAAAAGAAGTGTTTGAGAACTTTTTTATACATTTTATTTATACCCAGATGCCCCGACAGTGGGTGATCGTGTGCTAATGCTAGCACCTGCATGCGATACCTTGTTGGCACAACCACCTGATAAACGGTACTCCAGTCTTCCAAGTTTTCACCAGCCCAGCGTCGCAACAAGAGACCATCATCAACCATATATGCCACCTTCTTCCCTGGGCTTCCTCCTGGGTAAGAACAGAAGAATGACATTTCAACAGAGTCTTGTCCTGTTTTTGAGCAGCAATGAATTCCTCCCTGGAGGCTGGTAATTTCATCATCTCTGGTCCTGGAAGAGGAAATACATTTTTAGATTTGTTGAGTTCAGTCTCCGATCCGGCTGATTGAGTCTGCTCTGTAGCAAGAAAAGAGTCAGACAAATCAAGATTGTATTTCTTTGACTGGGCCCACAGTAACCACACAAGCAGGGAAAATGTTAGGCATTGGTTCAAAGACCACACTTGTGTCAGGTGTGTCCAACACCTCAGGCACAGGCAATACCTTTCCACCTGCCAAGTCATTCCCTAGAATGAGATCAATCCCCTTTATGGGCAAGGTGGGAAGAACAGCAACCCTGCAGAAACCACTCACAAGAGATGAGTCAAGGTGGATATTATGCAGTGGTGCAGATACAAAGGTCATTCCAATACCTTGAACAACTACTCTGGACTGACAAGATGACATGACAGGCAAAGACAAAATACCCTCCCGAATGATTGTCTGGGACCCACCGGTGTCCCTCAGGATTTTGACTTGTCGGCCATCCTTAGGATCCCCTGTTAAAGAAACAAGACCCTGGGTAACAAAAGGTATGAAACAGGGATCTAGTTCATTCTCATTTTTAGTAGTTTGGTTGCTGGAGTTTAACACATTTTTAAGCAACCCAACACCTTTTGTCTGTGTTGTCAAAGCCTTGCTCTTTAATGAAAGGCAGTCAGCAATGACATGGCCTTTTTTATGACAGTAAAAACACTCCCTTACCTCACGTGGAGAAAGAGATTGCTGCTTAGCCTTAGCTTCTGACTGAGTGGGGTCAGGTTTTTGTTGACGAATGTTCAAAACTTTATCTGCACGAGGTACAGACACAAATACATTCTTGTGGGTCAACATAAACTCATCAGCAACAATGGCTGCTTTAGATAAAGAGGCCACCTTTTGCTCATTCAGGAAAACCACCAGTCTCTCAGGCAATGTGTTCTTAAAGTCCTCCAACAGAATTAGTTGAAGGGCTTCAAAGTCACCTTTAACCTCACTTGCAGCACACCATTTATCAAAAAGTAGTCCCTTCTCACGTGCAAACTCCACATAGGTCTGGCCACTAGACCTCTTATGGTTCCTGAATTTTTGCCTGTAAGCTTCAGGTACAAGTTCATAAGCACGCAAGATTGACTTTTTCAGTACCTCATACTTCATGCCCTCCTCTGTTGACAGTGATGACACAACTTCCTGTGCTTTACCTATGAGCTTGCACTGCATTAGAACAGCCCACATCTCCTTTGGCCACTCCAGTGCCACAGCAATCCTCTCAAATGCATTGAAATAAGAGTCCACTTCTGACTCCCTAAACACAGGCACCAAAGCAATATTCTTGCTGACATCAAACTTGTGTTTGTCCGACACCACCTGTGGAGAATCAGAGTACACAGATGAACGAGGAGGCGAGGTGCCATGTGAAAGTCTCATCACTTCCACCTCTAGCTGTTTCAGCTTAATCTCTTTTTCAGCTTCAATTTCCAACTTGCGCATTTCAAGTTTGAAATCAAACTCAGCTTTTCTTACCAACTCCCTCTCCTGTGCCTCCAGCTGTAGGCGAGCCAGCCGAACCTTGAGTCTGACATTACCACCGGAGCCACTGAGCTCTGGTGACACTGGATCGAACCGTGGTAAAGTCGCAGGGAGCGCCTGGGGCTCTGCCAACCCCCTTGGTGGCGTTGCCAGTACAGCAACTCCTTCATCTTTTGAAGGAGGGAGTCCTAAATCAACAGAAGGAACATCACAAACATCTACATCCATTTTGCTTGGGTCCCCTAGGACTTTAATCTCAACCAGCTTTTGAACAACAATGTTCTTAATTTCAGCTTTTGAAAAGTGTTTTTTCACTGAAATGTCAAAATGCTCAGCCAGACATAACAAGTCGTCCTTACGACACAATTCCAGCTGTTCATGGCTAGGAGCCTGTACAAAGTCCTCTAAGCTGAAACTCATTTCTAAACAGACACAAGGATCTCTCAACTTATTATGGATGTCTACAGCTCAGGGAAAATGAAGATCCCGGACGAGCCCCCACTTGTGTTACGGCCCCCCCTTTTTTGTGAGGAGGGCAGTAACACGACAGCCACAACAAATTGACAGAGTCCAAGTGAATGTTGTAAAAAAGGAGGGATTTATTGATAATGAAAATCCCAGAAGGCTCACACAAACTGTGGGGGAGAAAGGGGTGGTTAGGTGGTGCCAAATCAAAGAAAATAATAAAACAAAACAGGGCCTAACTTCCGTCTGTGCTAGAGAAACAAAAGAAAACAAAAACCCTGCCTATCTAATCTAACAAAAGTTTCCACCAAAACTTTACATGGGCGGCACCCACCTACTTACCTAGTGTGTCTAACAGAACAAACACCTACGTGATGAAATGTACAGGGTACCCCAAACTTACCTCACCCTCTAACTCCCACCACAAACCTTCATACAAAGAGCAACAAGACATGCGTCAGGTAACAAAGCCAGCTCCCTCGCTCTCCCCAGCTGGGCTGCTTAAATAAGGCCTCCCTGGATGCTGATTGGCCCATGGTTGATGAGGATCAATCAAGGGAGATTGACACCAGCTTTCCCTAATACCTGTGAAGAGACAAAGGGGGAGGGGAAAGAGAAACAAACAGCCTGCAGGCATGTAACAGTCAGATAAATGTTCACAGGAAGAAAACAGTAAAATATGTGAATAATTTATCAGTCTTTGCCAGGAGCTTTCATAAATTATAAAGTTTTAAGGAATAATCTGAAGGTTGCTGGAGACTCTGTTCTCTGTGGAAGTTATGTCTAAAAATGGGGGGCGCTAATGGAAAAGACCCGGTGTTCCCTTGTCCAAACTGTGACCTTAAAATCATTAGCAGGACACTATCAATGTATCTCAGCTGCTAGAGCCCAAAAAATCAGGTCAATAAATGTGAGATGGATTTAAGTACAAGACCAGTTAAAGCTTTAAAATTGAGAAGTGAGATTCTACAATCAATACCAAATCCAACAATGAGCCAGTGTAGGGAAGCAAGTTGCAGAGCTGATTTGGTCATGCTTAGGTTATAAAAGTGCAGCACTGCATCAAGTTCAACCAATTGCAGAGAGTGGAAGGAGCCTTGAACGATTACTAAATTAACTGAATAATACCTTAATGTATTTTAAGAACTGTATGCATAACATTGAATGACAATTTCACAAAATTCTTGCTTTCTTTGTTCATTGCGAGCAGTATTCTGGCAGAAATCCATGTATTGAGAGACTTTTGCTCAGGTCTTATGTATTGTTGCAAACTAACATTGTGTGCATATCTTTGGGCTTTGAGAAAGCACACAGAATAAGGATCGAGAGGATGTGTTACCCAGTAAGTTATTAACATTTAGTCAAACAGAAAAGCTAGTGTTTACCTTTTCAGAAAAGAGCACAGACTGATTATGATTATACTGATTATGTGCTGATTTGAAGCAATATTTTATTCATTTGTGTAACACAAGCACTCACAGAAACCACTATCCTGTCACCAATGTGATCTTTTCTTTAAAAATTAGCTTTCACCTTTTCCTTGCCACGTATATAGCTGCAGTTTTACATCTGAGTGCAAGTGTATGTCTTAAAATAAGCGTAGGCAATAAATTGCTGCATTTTCATCCATGTCACAAATTGTTTTCCTTGTACAATAAAAGAAGTATACAAGCTACTGTCTTTTACCAATAGTTTAGCAACCTTCACAACAAACAGCATCATCGAGGGTAAGAAGACGACAGCCCTGAAGGGAGAATGTGTTAATGTTGCTTATACCTTTGCAAATTATACTATAGACAAGATCAGAGTGAAGCCTCAGAAACTGTAATTGCGTTCATATCTGTGATGGCTGCAAGTAATGACATTTCCCTTGATCTAAGAGAAGAACGTGAGACCTGAGGGCAAATGCACATATTCTCACATAAGTTTATGATGGCTTTTAAAAATATTATATCACATCAGAGTACACACCTGAATAGTTGCTTCTGCACACGTTAAGGTCATCGTCTGCTCCCAACAAACCCTTATAATAAGTAAATATACACTGGAATTCATATACATCCAGACCAACCCATCTACATGGACACAATCTAGCTCAGATCGTTTTGCTTCATACCCAGCACTGCCTGCTTGTTTCCCCTGGAGGGTTTGGTTTAGATGAAATGTCACTTTTAATGGGAATGGGAATAGAATAACAGAAAGCCAGTTTTCTTTTTCTGCGTTTTTAGTGATGAGGGAGTGGGTGCTGCTGCTAGATGGGGCAACACAGGCTTTTACCCATGGCTCACAATGTATGTGGTTTTAAATGTGGCCCAAGGTACAAGGGGTTTATTTATATGGATGTCATTTCAGAAATGAAAATTAAGTTAAAATATTTTTAAGGGTACTGAAAACTATGTAGAAAAGGAAGGAGAGGTTAGAATGCCAGTGTGATGCAGTGCGTATTTGCATCGCACTGGTATTTACGATGCCAGTGCGATGCAGTGCGTATTTGCATCGCACTGGTATTTACGATGCCAGTGCGATGCAGTGCCAGGTATTTTCAAGCCTTAAACTTTTTTATGTAGAGTCTGTGAAATACCAGAGACTGGGGGAAATGTTCCTGAATATAAAAGCAAAGCCACAATGAAATGGTTGGTATAAAGCACATTATTGCTGAAAACAAGTCAAAACGTAATTTAAAGTGAACTTCAAAAATTTCCAGATCTAGAATTTTTTTGACCGAATATATAAACATTTTAAGGTTTTTCATTGTCAAGTAAGTAAATATACATACAGTATATTTACTCTAAATCTCTTTCTCTCTCTCCCTCTCTCTCTCTCTCTCTCTCTCCCCCTCTCTCTCTCTCTCTGTCTATATATATATATATATGTGGACATGTGTGGGCGTGTGTCTGTGTTATGAGAGTGTTATGACAGAGATAGGGTGGGAAGGGAAATATCTCAATGACAGAATGTGTCAATAAACAAGTTTGTCTCTTATTTACAGATTTTGTTTGGCAACAGGTCTTATCATGAAAGCCATGACTCTCATCTTTCTCTCTTTTGTAACATGATAAAAAGGCGATCTACTTTTTACAGATGCTATCTCCACACATCCTTCCTCTGCTTGGAAGACTGCTGCATCTTCATGTCATCAAAAAAATATATCTTTTTCTTTGAGGGAGGATATCTCTAGGTCCATTTTAATCGTTTCATCACTGATCACCTCGACTTCAAAGGCTTAGGCACGTGTTGAAGACATGGGGGGTTGCACTTTGCCTGCCTGCTAATGTGTATTTGAACATGTTTACAAGCAGTGCACTTGGATGTCTTTGCTCTCTTTGATCGCGTGTCCAAAAATGTTTTCTTCAACCTTGTTCTTTCGTTTCCTCTCTTTCTTTTGTTCCGTGACCCACATCAGACCAAGTGGCAGACCTGCAGAAAGACTGTCTTGCGCCAACTCGCCACTCTGTCTGAGCTACATTAGCTTTCTCTTTTAGTCTTTAGCTTTGTTTGGATTGGTGTCATGCCCCTAATCCCCATGCTGCATGAAAATGTACTGTCTTCCGCTCCCCACAAATGGCCCCCCCTCTAGAATCTTTTGCTCTTTTCTTCCGTTTCCTTTTACCCTCAAACCTCAGAATCAGACTTTTTTTTTTTTTTTTGTATAGCTAACCTTTTTATTGTTATTTTAGAGACAAATGCTCCTTCTAATAATTATTTTTAAACTGTTTATTTCAGATGGGGTTTTTTTATAGTTCAGTCTTTTCATATGGATATCTTCAACTATCTAAAACATAACAGTGAAATTAGATGAAACAATTATACAACGTTTAGAAGCACTGTTTTGTTTCCATTACTTAAACCAAGATTTGAAAGAACTGTGCTGTGAAACCACATGACTGAATAAGGTGGACATTTTTGCAGGGGGTTTCATTTTTTTCACGCCCTCTCTCTTTCTGCTTCACTAAACATTTCCCCTCACAGCTATGACAGTATCTGCTGACGAGGGTAAAAGTTGGAGAAGGGGACCGACTCTCCTTTCTCTCTTGCTTTGCATTTCTATCATCTGCTCTTAATATCATCACATTTACTTTTACATATTGATATTCAGCATCATTTACAATATAGGTTTTTGCAAAGATATCCATTCCTTTTTAAGCATTTTATCTCTTTATGTCATAGCCAGTTTTAATGGATTTTACTAACATACAAAGGACTGCCTACTTACAAAGGAACAGGACACATGGATCACACAGTTTGATTTTATAAGTACAAATATTGGTAGGGATTGCTGTATGTCTATATCTAAGTACATCATGAACAGACCACCAATTCATTTGTTTTCACAGCTCTTCAATCTAAGCAGCTTAATTAACTCAACTAAAATATCCATTAAGTGTAGATTTGGGTTGTCACTAAGAATTTAAAGGGATATTTTTTATATAATTTCAGGAACATGGTGCTCTATATTGCTACAGTTTTGTTTTATTTATTTTTTTTGCTCATGTTGTAACCAAAATATAAATTGCCTATATGGGAATAATTAAAAAATCTGGTTTACATATTTGCTTTTCATCTGACTCAAGAATTTAATATGCCTTGTATGTTTGGTGGCACATTTTGAATATAAGTTCTTTATAGTTTTGAACCTCATAGTCTACAAAGTCACAAAAAGTGGATGATACATTTTATGCCATAAAAGCTCAAAGTTCAAGCAGTCAGAAGACCAGACCGAAAGGAAACTATTTCTCCTGTAATGCACATATAATATAACCCTGTTACTACTTCGGATCAAAAAATGAAAGCTACTTAACCTTCTACTCATTTCTTTGTAAATAACTCAAAATCAAAGACAGAAAAGATATTTTAAGCGTCTCAACGTAACAGAGCATTGTCAGCAAGATATACTTTTACTGGCAACTTCACAGTTTTAAAAAATGTTTATCCAGTATGAACTACACTGTGTACATAAGGCTATATGTAAACAAACTAAAAACAAAAAAAACAATTATTAATTCCAAAACTGAAATGCACAATTTTTATGTAAACAGTATGAAAATACAAAAAAAAAAAAATTATATCAAAAGTTTAGTTTTGTCTTTACCTCATTCAAAAGATTAAAAAAAAACCCAAAAAAACTATTCCATGGTAATAATGCAAAATTAGGTTATTCTGACACATTGTCCACTTACATACAGAGAGATATAATAGGTTTTATTGGAATAATTTACTATATAACTCATTATAAGCAGAAGTAAATTGAAATAACTTGATCATGTCGTAAGATGATATTTGTGGCTGTTGGGACGCTTATCCAGGTTTGCACTCACACACACTCACAAGTACTTTTGACACACATAGCATGTTTCATTTTTGGACAGAGGGCTTTGTTTGAGGAATGAAGCTTGAGCTTGCATGTTTCGTTTTCAGACAAAGAGCTTTCTGTAGAAGTGAAACTTAAGTTGACGCCATGATATCAAGTTACTTCTCAGCAGAAATTCCTTACCTGACGTAGTTCATCAGACGACCAATAAGGCGTGTAAAATAAGTAAAGTCTGATTATTTGTGTTGGCTGATTTCCTGCACGTGTGCTCACATGGTTTTGGTCCGTCCTGGTGATTTTTTTAAATCACAACATGGCAAATCTGCTAAATCAATAAACTGTATTAAATTGATGGCATTTAACAAAAAGCAATAACATGTCTGTGTCCATCCTGGGTAGTTGTAATGAACTATGGCTAACATCCTCTGTGTGATTGCATACACTGGACTGTGGCCTCAGTTCCATGCTGTTGTAGAACAAATGAGTCGTCACACTTCTCTCTCACCATTAGAATTGGAAGAAACGTTACCAAGTTTCTTACTGCGTCATACCAGTATTCTGTTGTTTCTCTTGACTACATTCCTAAAACAAAAAGGGTTTCAAAGTAGATGATTTACAAACTCTTTTTTTCTCGTTTTTGTACAGAATCTCTCCTCACAAGATTATTTGGGAAAAGAAGTTGATTTTCTTTTAGAATTTTAGTTTGAAATATAGATAACCAAACTCTCATCACGTGATTAAATTTGTCTATTTTTGCTTGAGCACATTTTAAGCTCTGATCTTCATATCTGTATTCTTTGATAAGGTCAGTGTAGGTTATGATAACCGGTTTATGCAATATTGATTCACTATCGAGCCTGATTGTTGCCAGACGGCGCCCAGCAGGTGGCCTTGAGGCAAAATCAATTTATCAGCAACTTTAATCGACAAGGACCTTTGGAATAAAGACAGACAGTGTGTCCTCAAGTAATCCAATAGAGACAGTCTCTGACACACTCTAGACGTTACGGGGATATGTGTGTCTGAACCAGATCGGTCTGTGTCTGTTTCTTTCTCCTTGTCTACAAAAGAAACATTTTGCAAGATGTGCATACCTGCTTTTGCTCAAAGACCAATGTCTGCAGCAACCGAGCCAGGGCAGCAATGATCCTCATCTTCACTGTAACTCCATTTATTTCTTTTACATCTTGTCCCCTCCCTGCCTAGGCGCCCACCTTCCATATCTTGTAGCGGAGGAGAGGATGAGTTATAGTGGTCGGAGTGATACTGCTGATAGATGAAGGTGAACTCGGCTTTGGCCTACAACTTGGGACTTTAGAGGACACAGAGGTTGCCATCCATCCTCCCAGCCACCTACATGTACCTAAACAACACATTCAACACTCGCTGGTGAATGTCTGTCGTCCTTTTGCAGTTTCTCAAAATGGTGCAACTCTTGGCAATGACGCCAATAAATGTCGCCTTACCAAACTATAAGAAATAAAGTTATGGAAAAGTTTCAATAAGGGTTAAATAATAATAATAATAATAATAATAATAATAATAATAATAATAATAATAATAATAATAATAATAATAATAATAGAAGTATTAATATCTTAAAGCTTTAAAGGAGCATCATTTACTTCATCACCTGAAAATCACCAAGACATTACTCTCAATCTAATCTGAAAAGCTGGACAATGAAAGCATTAATCATAAAAGGAGCCAACAGTCCCATTGGCTCTCTGGAGAAGCTGCTATATCCACATTTCATATTTGAGTATCTGTTGACAATACAGCTATTATTCTTTTGTCAAACAAGTCTGACCTTTATGGAGGACAATCGGGCACAAAGACATTGTTAAAGATGCAGTTGGTAACTTTTATAAAATTTTTTTTTTTTGTTTTTTTTGTTAAAACATTCAATATTTCCTGACAATAGAATAAGAGCCAGATCTTTTGTAGAAAAAAAAGAATCATGCTCATCTGGTGCCTCTCTGTAGTACTACTGCCATTTCATTTGCAGAAATAAACCGCACCCGGTCAGAAATAACCAATCAGAGTCAGGAGGAATATCTTAGCATCAATCACACTCAGGTACATGCTGCTCACTCCCTGCCCCCGCACAGTTCATACCGATGTTCAGTGACAAGATTGCTAGGGTGCTGCAGTTGTGCCGATGGCGGAGAAGCAACCTAACATTACAAGAAAACTGTTCATTTGTCAAGTTCTCTGCAGACTCTGCTGTAGGAGAAGAGCTGCAGTATGGACACTGAAGCACAGCAGAGAGCAAGCAGGAGCAATGCAGCTCTCTATAACACCGGATCTACGCGTTTTAAGTGAACAGTTCAGTTCGCCAAAATTACCTGTAGCAGCCCCCGACCCAAGAAGGTTCCAGAATATTTCTCCATTCAACCCCAGTTGCCTGTTTCTCTAATCAACCCAGTGAGTCTTTGGTAAACATATCCCAGCTACGGTGTTCGGGCAGTTCATCTTGTCACGCTTTAAAGGACACCTCTTCTGCTAGTATTATCAGTGTCCTACTTCAGTGTTGCGCCTGCTCCTTTATCAGCCACATGATAGTAGGGAGGGTGAGCGGCACCGCCGGGAGAGCCCCCAAGTCCGACTTTCTTATCCTACGCACCCAGGTGTGGCCCTCTCCTGCATACACTATCGGCAGGAAATTACATGCACCTTAAGCCCATTACCACTTCAAAAGGAAGTTTAGTGGAATCTTCCCATTAGTGGCTTGCAGCATGCAGTTGTGCTCTACCTATTCCCTCTAACAGGAAATAATTAATAATGGAAAATTCATTAGACTGACAACAAATACCACTTAGGTCATGCAGGGGTCTTATGGTGTTGATGAATAAAGGTCCTGCATGCAAATGTCAGTATTTCTTACTGCGCTTGCTGTATTGAGCTGTAAATCTTTTACAACATTACAGGTATATGAGAAAAATCCTTCTTGGGATTTATTGCTCCGCTTCCAAAAGCCGCGGATTAGAAATATTTATTGCTGTGCATGTACCATTTTTCGACTTATGAGTAGACTCCATTTTTCTGTCATCCACCGTTCG
The DNA here is from genome assembly GCF_019740435.1 of Gambusia affinis. Taxonomy (NCBI): domain Eukaryota; kingdom Metazoa; phylum Chordata; class Actinopteri; order Cyprinodontiformes; family Poeciliidae; genus Gambusia; species Gambusia affinis. The sequence goes on along the minus strand of NC_057868.1, from coordinate 31,733,933 downwards.
GATGACACGCCAGAAAGCTCCTTTTCCAGAAGGAGATACTTTACCATTGCCTGACATGGACTGTGGTTTAGAATATAAGATGTGTATCCATCAGTGATACATATGTTTATATATAAATGAAAGGACATATGGAATGAAAACAGTGTGCCCGGCGTAGAGAGTAAGTTTGAAGCTCAAGTGGAAAAAGTTATCACAGCTGTCAGCAGAGTTGATCTGTGTGTCATCATGGCTGCTATGTTAGTTTAGGATCCATCACTGGGGGTGGGGAGGGAAATGTTCTGTCACCATCACTATGGAAACAGAATAAGAAAGTACGAGCACTATTGCCCCTATGTAGACAGAGTGGCATGGAGCACACACATAAAAAGCAAAATTGAAAAAGAAATATATAGAGGGAGCGAGACGCAGAGATATGCCTGGTTGGACAAGCGAGGCGATGCTTGACTGGAATGATTAAATTGTTACTGGCAGCCGAAGTGTATATGTGTGCATATGTGAGAGCATTTATGCCTAGATGGTACATATGTGTGTGAGTGTTTATGTTTTTGGTGAGTTAGTTCTGAGGGGATAAAAGCATCTTTTGGTGTCATAAAACATTAAAGTTTAAAAATTTAGCTCACAACTCAGTCTACATCCCGCTCCCCCAAAAAACACAAAACAAAAACAGACTCTCCCTTTAATGCAACAAATCTGCTTAATATTTTTAGTGGGAGACTTGGCCCCATCCAATGATAGCGATGGATCCACTCTTATAAAGGTATCTGATTTGGTTCGTCATCATTAGGCAGGAGAAATGAATTATACACTATTTTCAGGAAAGGATTTTAGGATTGTATCAAACATGCTGCTATAAAAAACACCCTTTCCATTTACTTGCACCTTACAACTTTCAATGAAACATAAAAAACTCTTAAAATCTGAAAAATAAATGCACTAAAAAATGTCCAGCAAAAACAAAAGTTACTATGTCTTCAACTCTGCCTTTCTGCAAGAAAATTACATTTAAGACTTGCATGGCTCACACAAAACACCTAATAATCAAATAATTAATTTGAACTTAACATTGTAGTTAAGTTTTTCTCAAAGATATTTTACACATTGTACAAAGTCTACTGATTTTAGCCAACTATAGAAAATTGATTCGACTCTAACCAAATTATGATGAAAAGATATTTGCTTAGTAAATGTTAAATGTAACATGAACATTTTTGACTGGAGTGGAAATTTTCTCAGGATGATCACTGTTTAATCGTGGTTTCACTGGAAAATAAATGGTGTGGCTGTGTGCTTTCCTGCATCATGGGTCTTGTAGTATTGCCATTTTGCTACAGCATAAAAAGCATATCCAAATCCCTCAGTCAGAGTTACAATACACTGAGCAAATATCCCTGCCAGCACATTCCCCAAAATGAAATGAATTGATAGAAGTGGCAAGAAATGAACAAACTTAAAAATGTATAATGCATACTTTATTTTCTTTTTCTAAAAAATGAACTACTTTTGGTTGTGTACAAACAAGTCCAGCAAATACCTGGGAACTTCTACCACTGTAGGATGTCTGTCAACACTAAGCATTCATCAAAGTGATCATCTGAGTCTGTAAATTATATGTTTTATGTATTTTTTCCCAGATTCATGCAGAATTCTGGCTTAGCTCTGATTGCAGCTCCCCTCACATTGTGAAAATTCCTCATTCATTCAATGCAAACTGCCTCTTGTTTCTCTAATAAAAAGAGGCATCAGCATCTTTCAGCTGGTCTGCCGGGCTCATTTAAAGGGCCTGGGGCACAAGATGCCTTATTTCTCCACAGGCTGTGCCTCCTGCTGATAATTATCCTGCAGGCTTTGCACAACAATCCAACATGCTCAGCTCAACAGTGAGATGCCTGTGGATTCTCTCCAGCTGTAATCCATGATTCTTGTGTCTTTGGGGGATTATCAGGGGTTGTTTGAGTGTCTGACTGCAGGAGTTGCTGATACACAAAAGACAAGGCATTCAAGCGAGCTGTGCAAAAGAGCAGATGAGATTAGTCGTGTCTACATCAGCATTATCCACTATAGCCAAAGAGTCATTTTTTGAAAATCCCAAAGACAAATGGACTAAAATTAAACGATGAACACAGTGCAGTGCTCATGGCTTTCAGATATCAGCTCAGTTTGGATATTCTAATTGGAACAATAGCATTAACGCAGGATTGGAACATTTTAGAGTTTTGAATGGCAGGATATGCTTTATAACTAATACAATGATCTGAAGTTATCTCATTTTAATCTTCCATAAAATCTTTTATGTTCAGGGTAAACAACGTTTGCCTATCTACTAGGCAAACATTTAGCATTATTTTCCTCAGCAGATTCACTTGAATATGCCAAATATGATCAACACGGCTTTGCCGCTATGACTTCTTCCATGTTTGCTACATCTCACTTGTCTGTTGAAATTATCGATGCTTTTACACAAGACATCATCAACCCTTTGCCACTGGAACTCGTGTTTGGGGGCCATCTTGGCAGCTCTTTAATAACGAGTGAGCCTCCCGGAGTGTAAGTTATGTTTTGGCGGAAGAGAGATTCGAGGTTCTGGGTTGAGTTCGCTGCCATCCCTCTCTCTTTACTCTCGGTGGGAGCTAAGCAGTGTGATGAATTAGGTATAAAGAGCATCCACTGGTTTAATGGTTGGTCCACGGCAGCCTGAGGAGAGGTTTTAATCATATTTACCTCCTCATTACCCTCCTGTCTGCTGCCTTAGTTCTGTGCTGGTATATCAGTTGTGGCCAAACCCCCTATCTTCAAGAACAACAACTTACTGAATATTATGTGCTAGGAATGCTCCCTTTTAACATTATTTATTTCAGTTTCATCAGGTGTCCCGGTGAAATGAGGAAGTCACATTGCAAATGAAAAATGTAATACCGCTAATATATTTCTGTTAAACTAAGAAATTGTTTTCATAACAAAACAAGACCACTCTCTTTGGGAAGTTGTGAATAGTTTTTTGCTTCACAGTTTAGGACATAATTCATAAGAGAGTGGTGACCTTGGCAATGTTTTTTTTGTGGATAGACAGCTGGTCCTGTTCTCTAAGGAAAAATGCTGGAAGTGTGTTGTGAGACAGTGATGCCTACCATTCATTTATGTATGACCTTGTCCTCCTTCACAGCCGTCTTAGCAAATACAGTCTCAAAGTAGTTTGAATATGTTTAAATACTGAAAAAATATAAATTTCTGTAAATCCGTTCATAAAAGTAAACTCATGTACTACACAGATCCCCTACACACAGTGTTATATAAACCATGTACTACTATTATATTGATATTTTTTGATAATGACTAATGAATTAGATTACAGTGGAGAAATCATTACTACAGAAATTTAGAGAAGAACTAAATGAGTCTTAAGATGTAATTGCAAATGAAGTTATTCAAAGAGTGCTTGATGCAGTAAGAAATTTGAGTGAAAGAAAAAAATGTAGTAGAAAAAGTTGCACAAGCAACGGGGATAATTGCAGTGTAAAAACCATTTTGTTGCAAAACCCGTGAAAGAATCTGGTGAAATGTTAAAAGTTGACTGTCTGGAGTAAGCATTTCAAGAGCCATTTGGCATTTCACCTGGAAGTTAAGTCATAGACTTCTAAGATTGGAGAGCCACAGACTTATAAATCTTTGAGGTCCAACGTGAAGTTTGCTCAGATGATGCAGGGAGCCGTGTCATCTGCTGATGTTGGTCCAATGTGTTTTATTGAGTTTGGTGCAGCTGCAGCATTCTACCAGGACATTTTAGAACACTTCACCTCAGTTGTCAGGCTTCATGAAAATGCTGATTTGTTTTCCAGCAAGACTTTCCCCCAGCCTACATTGCCAAATGTAAAACTACCTGCATAACTGGCCAGAAAATTTTGTTAGTTTAAATGCCATGCATGATCTATAAAGGTATTGGAAAGAAAAGGATGAGAGACACCAGAACCAACGGTGTACATAAGCTAAAGCACCCAAGGCTTCCTTAACAACTTACCTGCACTACTGCATGCACTGATGCAGAGATTCAAACAAAATGAGCTCTGAAAAATTTAGTATATACACTGAACACAATAAATCATACTTTTTAGTCTCAAAATCTATCATAAGGTTTTTAGTAGGTGTACAAAGCATCATTAACTTAACAAAATGCTTGAAAAATTATGTCTCTGAATTTGTATTATAGATGAGTTTTGTTTTATGAACTAATTGTTGAATTGGATAGCTTCATATTCTAATTTACTGGGATCCCCATACATAACTAAATAAAAATTTAAGCAGCCACTAGTTTGCTGTAAAGTTTCACTTCTCTTCTTCTCATTGTTTTTGTTCTCATGGTCACTGTGTTATTGCACCTCAGGGCTTGATTCTTGTGTTGCTATTGGGACTTATTAAAGAGTGTATTGTACTGCTGTGTTAAGATTTTTGTTGGCAAGTGGGATTTATCTTAAGGGTTGCACCTGAGTAAAATAAACACTTTCCTACTGCAAAAAAATTAGTCATTGTTGTAGCTGGGTGTTTCTTCTGTCATACCTTTGTTGTCGATGTGGCCTTTCCTTATCTCCCCTACAATTCAATACTTCCTTTTATTGTCCTGTTTTCTAATACCCAGCAGTAAATCATTCTGTCTGGCTCTTTTGTAATTTTCTTCTTGTTTTCTTTTCATTTTCTTTCTTTCTCGTGGAAACATCCCCCTGTTTGTTGCTGTGAGCAATGGTGAAGAGGCTAATTGCATTTCCCGCAACTTTGTTAATAACTGTTGTAATGGCTTTCAGCTATTATTGAATTGACTTTCAACATTGCCATTTGAGTTTACACAACTGCCATTTGCTTAAAAGCTTTGCCTCTGTTCTTTTGGACAAGCTGGCATGGTTTAATGTGAACATTTGATAACAGGTTTATTCCTCTGAATAAAATGAGCTCCCAGAGAACTCCATGGGGACAGATTTTTCAAGTGTGTTTTGGCTTCAGCACAGGGGCTAATGTTTTATAAACTGTACAGATGTTACTGCTGTTTGCCATTGGAAAACAGACAAAGGAGTGTAAAACTTTTAAATGTAATGTTACAATACAAGTGCTAATAACTCTATAACTTTTTGCAGTGAAACAGATTATAATCGCAAAAATGTCATTGTGTTTTATTAACTTTGTGTTACAGACCAAGACAATTTTTTCAGAATTGAAAGAAAACATTTGTTTTCAAATGTTGCATTCTTTTACGTTGTCTTCCTGCTCCAAGGTGAACCTTTGGCCCAGCAATAGCAGCTTTTCTTCCAGAAATTACCTAGCATTTGGCTCCTTTCATCTTCACATGGATTCGGATTAGCTTCTCTGCTCCTACTTAATAAAGAAAGGCATTGCCACAGCATACTGCTGCCTCTACTGTCTCTCATCACAGGGAAGGTGTCTTAAGAGTGATATGTACTCTTAATCCTACTTCCTGCAATGCATTTTATGTAAAACCAAACTTACTTTTGATCTTACCTGGCTTGATTATTTCCTTTCACATGTTAGTTGTCTGCATGGCTTCTGGGATTTCTTGTAGCTTACTTTCAACATTTTTTGTTTTGGCACTCTTCCACAGAGAAAATTCACACATTCTTCTTTTTGACATGTGGAATCTGCAGCTCCTCTGCATATCCATGGATCTTTTGACTGCTTCTCTGATTAAATCTATCTATGTCTGGCTTGTCTATACATGTGGATGGTCATCTGTTGGTAGAGTGGCAGGTTGGCTACACTCTTTTGATTTGGCCAGTGACAGTTCAAATTTTCACTTTATGGGCCCTGGTTTGAACTTCTAAACAAATTTATCTTTAAGTGTTTTTTTTGTTCAAAAATGTTGAGGCTTTCATGAAATAGTTGTATTTAGACTGAGAATACCACTCAGTTGGATTAAATTATAATTATGACTATCAAAGAAAAGTTGACAGAAAGTTTAGAAATATAAATAAACTTTATTTATTTTTGTAAAAAATCCAAACAATATAACCTTTTGCTTCCGTACCTTATGCACCACTATCACCTATAAATCAAAATGTTGGTTTGTTGTTGTGGTGAAATTAATTCTCTTACAAGGCACTGTACTTGATAAAACTCTCTGAATATTTTGTTTTTAGGTTCTCTCTTTGTGTCAGATAATGGTAGATATGATGATCTATTGCAACTTGGATGTTGTTTTATTTGGGAAAAAGTTGCGTTTTAGAGGAAAATCAGTACAGATGTTGACATGTTCCTTTTCCACATAAATAAGGCAAAAAGTATGAATGACTTATGACCATGAGCATTGTACAGAGGGCAATGCAAAACCAAAAAATAAATAAATATATAGAAAGACAGATTAATTTCTGCCATCAAAGAGTCTTGACTATGAATTCACATGTTTTTCAGATTCTTTGTCTCATTTTCTTTAATTCCACAATTGATTAATTAGTCTTCAGTTTCCTGTGAAGACATGAAAAGATATGCTCCTTTTGTGTACCGTATGTTTCTTTTCTTTTTCCTGATCTTTCTTAGTTTATTTCGCATTTGGTATTGTGACTATTACCGTTGTCACAGTAGCAAAGGTTTATTCACTTTCAGTTTAGCTTCTAACCAACCAGATACTCAAGATTAAAACATCCACAAAGTGAACAGACTGGAATGGGTGTCAAAGTCCTTTCTACAGGCTTCTGTACTTCCTTATAGACACTATTTTTTGTGTCAAATGTGACCACTGTCGTGTGTCTGTGTGTGACAAAATGTCACGCTTCACATTGATTAATTATTTAAAGGAGTAAACCTATCACTTTACAAAAACACATGCAATGAGCTAAGAGTAGGAAACATTTTTATTGAATTGTTTTTGTGCGTTGATTGTGAAATACTGGAGACCAGAATACTTATCCCACTTTCCGGTGGCAGACCGAGTTGGATTTAAAATCCAACCTGATTTGTGCTTCAAAGAACCATAAAGAAACTGATTTTGCAAAAGAAGTTACTTGTGGCACTTTTTTTCTTTAAGTCAAGCTGTTTAGATTTGCGGGCTCAAAGCATTGAGTCTGCCAAGTTACGAATTGCCACGTCTTTTCAGAACTTGAATGTAAGTGATGCAAAAACATCCTGCATAAATTTAGGCTTTTATCCTTGATTTGAACAGAAGGGCAATGTATCCAAACACAAAAATCTGTGCAGAGAATCGCAATGGACTTTAAATTATGATTTTACAAGATCTCTAACTGCTTTATTTATAATTACTGGATTGTAGATGAAAATACTCAAGCCATCCATAAATTAGTAAATAGAATATTACATAAAGGTAACAGAAAAAGTTTTTAAAATCTTAGTTTATCATAGTTTCTTTCTTTTAATGTATCTTTGAACAGCTTCTGCACACTTATGAGTGAGAACTGGCTCAAAACATCAGTTGCTGTGCTATCGTTCCCGGCATTAAACCTTCAAAAGGATTGATGAGCATTTGAAGTAATGACCCTTTTTATCTCTGTGATTCAACCAAACATCTTAGTCTTGTGAAAGCTTTCTAAAATAACATTCTTTCAACTTTTCTGTGTTGTCTTTTATTATTTGCCTCTCACCAATTTTTCCAAATTAAATTGCTCTTTATACTGCTCCATGCACAGTAAACCTGATATGAATTCACATTTCACTTGGTGATAGTTGAAACTCAAAACCTATTTTTTCTTTACATATATGGTAATACTTTGAAATCTAAAGCAAATCCACTTGATAATGCTTTAGTATGCTTTTGATACTGAACATGTGCATTTCCAACCTTGCAAGGATTAAGTGGGAATAGAAAATTAGTTGATGGACGTGAGAATTTAATGATCGCATATGTAAAACAAAAATGTCATTTACATGTAATTATACTGTGTAGATACATGGGAAGCCTATGTTTCACTTACAGAAATTATATTTTATGGTAACACGGCAAATGTGCTTCAGATGTGGAAGTTATACTAACAACTTGGAAAACCTTCCAGATTCATTTAACATTTTGCATTTATAGAAATCGTACTCTGACGTAACATATGAACACATGCATCTCACATGTGAGAATTATACTGTGAAAAAACATGAGAACATGTCAACATGTGTTTCAAATGGGAAAAAAAATATGTTGTTCAGTAAATTAGGAACCCCATGTGGTAAAACAATCCAAATTTTTGTTTCTCATGTGAAAACAACATTTAACTCTAAATGTTGAATAATTTTACATATGAAAATCTCATAATGTAAAATATGACCACATGTTTTACAAATAAAGTAAAAATTTTAGCCTTTTTTTCTGTGACAGCATTTTTATTGACATGCATTTAGGGTAGTTGATCAAGCCTATCCGATTTTTCTTTCAATTCAACCATGTGTTTTGAAAGGCTTCGGTGTTCTTTGAGGTGTAAGTGTATGTATGTGATTGACAGTGTTGCCTGTTGTGTGTGACAGGGTGACAAAGTGTGCAGATCCCTTAGATGGTCCTGCATCACTACATTTTTCCTCTGTCCCACTTGGCTTCTCTCATCTTTTACTCTGCATTTATCTTACTTTCCCCGCAGCTGGGGACAAAGAAATGTCTCTTTTCCTAATGTCACATTCTTTTTCTTGTCTTTTAAGTGTTTATTGGCATTAACTATCCCAGAGTCCCATTCCAGTACTTCTGTCATTCTTTGTCACCACGGGAGTGTTACACTTCTCACTGCAGAGGTCTCAGAGTGAGTAGGTAGTCTTCAACAACTGTGCTAGGGCAGCAATTATCCTCTTTAACCTTGCTCACTAATGTTGCACTTTAACAAGCTGAGCAATAAAAGTATTTTCCAAGTGAGAAAATTAAATGAGTTACCTCAGGTGGTCTGAGTGTTTCTCAGATGACAAAAATAGTTGAATCCCAAAATGTTTTACTTTCAGCATAATTTGCCCTAATCTTTTCCATTATAGTGTTTTTGAGTTTTAAACCTGCACTTTCCTGTGCTTTCTAGTCATGTGACCTGAAAATTGTTTCCTGCTATCCTTCATGGAAGATCCATTAGTCCATTAAGTACACCTTGAGAAATTCAGAAGAGAGGAAGCTTTTTGGGGCAGAATAGAGAGAGGAATCACAGGTGGACCTTTTGAGTTTTTAAGGGTTATTATTGTGTATATATAATCTAACTGTACTTGTGGCTTTTCTGTAAAACTGTCTGAATGTAAAGTTTTCAACCTCACAAACTCACCAGGAGAACTCAACACACAAAGGAGGCAGAAGGAAATAATATGAAAAGCAGTTGTGGTGTTGCGTATGTTGGCCCTGACATATTGTATAATCTTGTTCTTTCAGCATGTAAAATTAAGATAATGCAACAAAAACACATGGAGAGACTTGTTTGCATCAAGAAAATTCTGCAATGGGGTCTAATTTGTAATCAAGCAAAGTCATATTTCAAACAGCTCCACTACTGCAAGTACAGTTGTATTGAATTAGATGCCTAAACCAATAAGATTTCACGTATACTCTTCTATTGTTATGGGAATATTTTGGAAGGACTTTCTGTATATTTGATGACAAAGATTGTTTACGCAGACAATACAAGGTGCAACCATCAATATCTATTTATGTTTTCTGCCTAATGGAGTGGCTTATTTGCATAATTCATCCTTTTATTACATACACTGTTGTCCACGAACATTGGGGGATTGGGTATAGCAATATCAGGAAACAGGGAACCAAAATCATAATATCTTGCCTAGGGCACCAAATCACTTAGAGCCAACTCTGATTGTTTCAGCACTTTAAGAGGCTTAGGGAGACATACCTCTGTTCTTAGACACTCAGGTGCAACTACTGTAGCTGTTAGGTGGCTTTGAGATTGCATTTATGTTTCTCCTGATGCTCTATTGTGCTTCTTTTTTTTTTTTTTACATTTTGATTTGAGATAAGCTGAACAACTTTCTCTCGAGACTTGACACCTACAAGAAACCTTTTAATATCTTAAGCACCCCTAGACACTTCCAATTCGTTCAGAATTGTTTATTTGCAGTAGAAAGACCAGGAGTGAAAGTCGTTTTTTAAATGGAAAGCAATTGATGAAATAGAAAACAATTATTATTCATGGGATTTCATTTCATTTAAGTTACTCCTTATGAAATTTTAAACAGTTATTATTACTACTGCTTCTACTTAGCATATTTTTTATGTGAATGGGTTGGCAGCAGCTACCGACTGAGTGGTGCGTATGTGGTTTGCATTTAATGGAAGACATAAAGCGGAATAGCTGTTGAGAGCAATAGGCTTGCTCTAGATTAGCTGTGGATACTAAAATTCAATTGATTTGATTTGAGGGTTTGCGTTATCTTGCCTCTAACAAAACAGTGATGAAAGATTACATATTGAGCCATATTTTTCCCCATTTCCTCTGACCTTGGGATATTATAAAATGTTACCTTTCGTTTTGTTCCTGCACACATATATTGCTTGTGGTTCTTATATTTGCGCTAAAATCATTAGTCTTTCAACTCACTTCCATGTAGTTCATTCTCTTTCAGTTAAGAAAAGCCTGTTTTCATTAGTAAGGCTTTGATGTGAAATGCATCAAGGAGGAAAATATTAACATTTCTTGTAATAATTGTGTGCATAGTGAATAATGTTTATTCAAAAAGCACCAAATAAAAAGTTTTTTGTTTTTTTTTAAGATTTGTGATGCTTCAGTGTACGTTGCAACGGATATTACTCTTTGGTGTAGTTTTCCTGGAATCTTTCCGGATTCTCTTGGTAATCCTTTACTTCAGTCAGTGTGTGCACTGGTCAGACAATTCAATGGGGGTGTTTGTCTCTAAGAAGATTCATACTGGTACCCAGGCGCCCATCCCCTCCTCCCTAACATGCAGCACCATACATCAGTGGAATGATGAACCCTGCAGACATGGGGGGAGTACCCCGGAGTCCACCTCTCTTCTTGGGGTTAAGGGACACTGTCTGAACCAGTGGGGTCTCACACCCCAACCATAACCCCAAGCTGAATTCACTTTGAGCATTCACATCTTCATTCACAACAGACCGGTCTTGCTCCTGGAAATTGGTGCAATCCCTGAGCTGCTAGGGGAATCAGGTCCCACGGAGGCTTGTCCTGTGTGGTGGGAGAAGACAGTGTGAGTGAGTCAGGGGTGCTTGGTGCTTTACGTCTCACCCTGTGCCTCTTTGGCCTGGGGGTTACCGCTTCTGTGCTTCTCTGACAGCCTGTCCCTATGCTGGGCATAAGGCTGCTCTGGGGTGATGCCTTGTGTCTGTCTGCCTGGGGCTGCTGTGGCCATCCAGAGATGACTCCACCTGTCTTTTCCTACACTGGAGTGCTGCATTTTGCAAGCTTTTTATCGTTCTCTCCAGTCTTAAACCTTCAAGTGACAAACTCGCTTACATACACCCACTCAACACCAACACATGTCATTGTACACATGTGTACAATGAAGTACATAATCAAAAGAAGAAAATAAGCCACATGGTTGAAGGACATACTAACAGTTATGTGACCTGTCTAATTGAACATTGGATACATTCTTGAATTACTAAAGTTAATCTGTAGGCAACCATCTTCTGTATGTGGTACTACTGAAATAGCAGAGACAGCACATGTGAAAAAATGTCTTTGGAAGGACTTTCTGTACTTTGAGGATCCTTAAAAAGAAATGCGTAGAAATGTTACACTGCTCCATTATTTACATAAAGCATATTTGTGCACAATTGAGTAGTATGTTAAGATTCTACAAAAGATATTATTTTAAGTCCTTACAATAAAAAGGAAGTAGATTAGTTCTCTCAATGGCCCATTGACTTCAAATTTGAAAAAACATGTGATGATGAGAGCATCTCTTCTAACTTTTCTTATGGAAAAGAAAAACCCTCACAGATTACCTTACCAAAAGTATTGGGTTGCTTTTAACAATATCCTGATGTTAATGCAAAGATTTTAAGAGCCAGTTAAGATTCAATCTTGAATAGCAGTTTTTTAGGTATGTTATTTAGGTAGTTATTTAGGTAGTTATTTAGGTATACACATGTGCTCTGATTTTTTCTCAGTTTTTTTTTTTCTTTATTGTTAAAATTCTCCATCAGCTGCATTTTATATCTTTCAGTAAATTAAATCTAAAACCTCTGTCATTTGATGGAGTGACGCAAGCAATTTTACTGATGGTCAACATGCTGTTACATTTATAAAAGCTGACAGCAAATTGAAGGTAGAGGCCATTCAGGGTTTTAAATCTATTTTTAGCAAAACAGGCAACAATAATACACATCATTTTTATGTAATCAGACTCGAGAAGGCCAAGCTGTCCACTGCAAATCACATAAAAAATATATATATTTTGTTTTTTTTCTCCAGAACCTGTGTGATGTCAGTTATACCCTTTCAACATAATCAGACATAAGTTTAATGAACCTAAGAAGATGGGTTTATGTGTGAGAAAGTACCTTGGTAATGATAAAACTGACATATTTTTTTCATTGAGGCAATTATGTTCTTCCTGCTCCTTGTGTCTCCTCTCATATTTTCTTAATATAAGACATATTGTTTCCTCTAAAGTGCTTTTATGCAAACCATGAAGCTATTTATAGCAGGCCCTATTGCTCCTCCCACCCATGGTTTTTGCCAAATCTTGTATCTGCCAAGTATACCCACTAAAAGAAAACAATGAGAATGAGGGTGAGAAAGGGGAAAAAAATGATATTAAGGCAACCTGTGAAAAACTAAAAGTATCCCAAGGGTGGTATAATAAGAGGAAAAGAAATAACAATGGAAGAGTCAGGGGTCTTCAAGAAAGTGAAATGAGATGAATCTCTCGTGGACAGTTGTGAGGGGATGCTAAATAGGGAGCGCACATGAAGAGGACTGAAGGTGCCACTTGTCCTCAGCCCACTGTCTGATCTGGAGGTGGCAGTGGTGACTGATGGAAAACCACTCCAGCTGAAGGTCACATCCAAAGCTCTGCCATTTTAGGCTGCTACTGTCACACGGGAAGGGATAAATAAAGCTCAGACTTCTGTGTTTATTCACTCTGCTTTCACTGTTGCTCTGTGGATGGCGGCATAAAAAAAGACAGGTAAGCCAAAGGAAAAAAAATGTTGGTTTTCTCATATCACACCCATTTTTACATTCTTTTTTTTTTTTTTTACATTTTCAGACTGACATTCTGTTTTAATATAAAAAGACAAACAATCCCTTTTCATTATTTTTCTTTTGATATATTTCCACCAGATATAGTTACATTAGGAGGAATCAGTGATAAAAAGAAAGAATATTTTCTCCTCAAATCCAGCGAAGTTGGATTTTGATTATCGGCCTATTTTATGAGAGTTGTCATATAGCAATAGTAACTATACAAGCATTTGTCATCAAATCACACAAAGCCCCCATAGAGTGAGAGCTATTCTGCAAGATACATCATGCTTCCTTCTTTCTACATTGTTGCGAGGCCTAAAGACAGCAGCCCAGCGCTTCACCAGTGTCCCTACTGCCTGGATAGGACATAGAGCTGTTCGCTTGGCACTTAAATTGTTGCTGGAAGTGTTGATGTCCCTCAGGCAGGGCTGAAAGCTTATGGCCAAACAACCCTGCTGCCCACCCTCTAATATCTGATCAAGAACCATCTGCTAAGGCTGCCGAGCCCACTTGCTTCCCCTGTGTCCCGGACTTCTCCAAGGAGAGCCCAGTGGGAAATTAGGCCATTAGTGAGCGATTAGAATGACTCTGATCATTTAAAAGGAAAAGCAGCACAACTAAATTACATGCAGACAAGTAGCATTTTCTTTTATCTTTGCAATGATCTAGAAAGAGAGGAGATGCTATCCTGCTGTTGCTTGTTGTGCATCAGGTTTTCTTTGCTTATTGGTGAGAGTGTGGACACACCAGCCACTTCATTAGTATACACCCTTGTGCTTATGCTTGTTTCCGTTAAAAACTCAGGTAATCCCGTGGCAGAAACACAACTTTTGACAACTAGATGTAGTGTAAGCTTGCTGAGTTTCAAACTAAACATTGGAATGTTAAGGAAAATGTATTTCACTTACTATTACTATACTATTCTATTCACTAGCTATGGAATAGTAAATACTGTTCACTAGCTTTTCCAATTACCAGTGTTAGTTGTTGGATAATGGTGCCAGCGTATCATTTATCAGTTTTATGGGTTTGGAATAGATATACAACCTCCTGCAACAAGGACATGGGCACCACTTGCCCTTGTGGTGCCCATGTCTGAGTTCACAATTGTCTTATTTTGACCCAAATATCTTACCATAATATGGGAACACATGGGAGACACTGTTGCTCCCTATTCATTCATTGCTTGCTTAATGGGGCAACAATCGCTTGTTCTCCTCCAGCCATGAGACTGGTGAAATTTGTTTATGTGAAATTTTAAGCTTGTACATGTAGACGTGCACTCAGCACAAGAAACCAATTTAAAAAGTTCAACGTTTGTCATTGTCACTGCTGTTGCTATCATGTCTGTGTTTGTTGTTCACTGTTTTTTGTTGCTTCCCATGTGTCAAGCCCATTAGAAGCATTTCAGTATCATCCAAGTTCCACATCCTCCCTAAGTACTGTTGCTGAACATATCCATCCTTTAATGACCACAGAGTAACCATCTTCTGATGGCTATGTCTTACAATGCTCAGCCCTTACATGCTAATCCAGCAAAATTTCACTATATCTCAAATACCTTTGAGATGAAGTGGAAGGGAAAATTCACTTTATGGATGTGCAGCCAGCAAATCTGCAGCAACTGATTGATTGATGCTAATTGATGCTGTTATGTCAATATGTTTCCAACAGCTTGTTGAATCTATAGAGAATTAAGGCAGTTCTTAAGACAAAAATGAGGCCAAAGGAGCACTTGCAGAGACTGCCTAATAAAATGGCTTAACAGTTTTATTAGGTTTTTTTATGGTTGTTTAGACACTAGACATCACCAAGCAAACCACTCTGTGTCCCAGTCACTGGATGTAGTATTTGGTAAGATATTATTTTCCACACGCCATGCATCCTAATAAAGATTAGGAATAATCATTATTATTCTTAATTAATAGGAATAATTAAAGGTCACTTAAAGGTGAGTGTTGGCTCACTTCTATACTCATTGCGATATTCAACAAATGTACTCTAACTACATGTGCTCTGATATTATGCAGTCCTCCTTCGAAGCTCAGTGGATAAATACATAATTTTATTCCCTGATCATGTTATTTTTACCTTGACATGAAGTTTTGCTTGTGGATACATAACAATGAGTTGTAGGGAAACTTGTAAGCTGGGAAGAAACTACATCAAATGCGTCAGAACTGGAGTTCACATGAAGTTTTAATGGCCTGTGAGGGCGTTTTCTGTCCCCACCGTGTGTCGTGCATCAACATTCGCCGTGCCTTGATAACAGTTGGTTAATGGGCAATGCGCCTCACAAGAGTGATGCTGCACTTTCTGTTTTCATTTTGTTGCTGTAGTGCAGTAATTAATCCAGCTGAACCCTTTGTGCTCGCAAAATAAATGCTTTCCATTTTCATTAATAGACAACTCATTAGTGCATAATGAGCAAGAAGGCAGCATTCCCTGCTCTCCCTGTGCAGGATGCAGCAGATGAGCATGTGCTACACTCAACTAATTAAAACCTTGGATTGTGTTTTTTGTCCTTGCATTATTCTCTAGAAAAACACCATGCACATGCTTTTAAAACATTGGTTAAACAAGTCATAGTATGCTAATGTTTTTGACCAAAGTCAGAAATGTTGTCTAATTTTCATTTGTCTGTAAAGTATAGGTGCTGTGTCATACATTGACAGCCAAATTAGCTAGATGCGTCGCTTCAATTGGAAATTTAATGCATTATTCAGTTAATGGTTAAAAAGGTTTGAGAAGCTTTCTGAATCTAGTTGTTTAGTGGTCTGATGGATATTCTCTTTTAAACTGTGATTTAGATCCTCTGTTTACTCATTTTATCAGCTATCATTCACAGGATTTCAGCGCCTCTTATTGTCCTGAATTTCAATATTCATATATGTTGTAGTGAAAATCAAACATGTAAACATTCATGGTATTTAATGCAAGTTTTGGTTGTTTTTTTACTCATTGAGTGTGTTATTTTATTTATTTACACAGACTTAGCTAATGGAAATCACATGTTAAGAAATGCAAACGAGAGGTGGGCTAAAGGATGACACAGTAGTCATCCTTTAGCTAGTGGATGACTAGGTGGCTCCCACAGAATCACAGATCCTTCACTGTACCTCAATGTTTGTAGGGGGTCCCCTTCCACAAATCTGTCCTCATCAGTCTTATGTGGAGAGTTTTATGGCTGCAAAGATCACTCACAGTCTCAAATGGCCAAAGCATGCAGGTCCACATATAGGTCCTAGTAGTGCTTAGAAACACCATATTTATATTTGTTATGGTAGGGCAAAAAAGGCTGATGGCATGAGTCCCAAGCAATTACTTGGCTTATAGTTTATGTTGTGACCATAAGCTTTTTAATGATTTTCTTACTTTATATATGGGCTATTTTTAGCTGTTTACAAGTTTGGAAATGACTAAAAGAAAAGATCAAAAGTCATCTGTCTTCTTTAAGTTGCATGCTCTCTTTTATCACCCTTTTTGAAAAGTGGCTAAGAGAAATGAGCCTCTGTACCTCATCATATTTATTGCCAGGGAAACATGAAATGGAATACATTGTGGCAAAGACGGTGACACGGCTGACTTGCAGCTAGAAATTCCTGGGTTTAAATTCCAGCCTGTGGTTTTTCTGTAAGAAGCTTGCATGTGTGTATTCCTACTCTCCAGACACATGTCCAAAGAGTCTGTACAGAACTTTCAGCACCTACAATCAAACAAATGACTGTTATGTTAATTAGTTACTCTAAATTACCATTAGGTGTGAGTGTGTGCATGGTTGGTTGTCCTTTTTGTTGGCTTGTGGTGGATGGGCGACCTGTCCAGGGTGTGTCCTGCCGTTCCCCCTATGCCTCTCCCAGTCAATGAAGTATAAGCTGGTAAAGTTGGATGAAGGCATCTAAATAATAAAATGTATTGTAAAAATTTGCAAAAATGAGCCAATTACTGTAGAATTTATATATATATATATATATATCTATATATATATATATATATATCTATATATATATATATATAGATATATATATATATATATATAGATATATATATTTTGGCTGACTTAAGAAATCTTTCAGCATGCTCCTATAAAAGGCATGTCTCTACCAAGGCTACTAATGTTAGTGGTCTTTTGCATTTGTGTCTGACATGCTAACTTAAATGCGTAGGGACGCATAGGTCTGTCAATGCATCACACCTCAGGCTATGTGCATGTTTTTTTTTCTGTAGAAAATGTAGAAAACCAAACTTAATCTAAATGAAATGTAAAACTTTGTTAATGCAGCTATACTTCCCCTACTCATTTTGGTTAAAATGGCTGCAATTAAAAAGACTAGTATCATATTATTAATATTTATATATATAAAAAATTCCTTTCAGAAGAATCAATTTTTTTGTGCTGGTATTAAATTTGGTTTTTGATTTGAGTAAAACCATCTCTACTGTGTGCTCATGTGGTACTTTTTGCTGAAGGTTTACTTTTATCTCCCCGAATTTCTGTGTAGTGAGATTTTGATGTGAGCAGATTTTATTTCTCTTTTCAGACGAACATTTTGAATAGCACATTTTTCAATTTAAAACATGATGTTTTAAATATCATAATTCTAAGTCATACATCACTCCATGTGATATGAGTCAGTGTAAGAATAAAAATATACCAAGACATGTGGAAGAAGAGAATGAAAGGTGAACCAGATCAAAGGCAGGCTAAACTGCACTCATCACTTGTAATGATAGATCTCACTATCATAATTAACTTCTGCTAAATTTGTCACATGATTTGTATTGCTTCAATTTAGTCCTGTGCAGGTATGACAGTTCATGAATTAGACATGTAATGAGGATGGAGTAAGCCATTGGTCTCAACGGTAGGAAGCATTCTCAGTCAAATTGAAACCTTGCCTGCATGCAATGCTCTGTATTTTGATGCTCACATGTGGCAGATGGTGCAAAATGTGCCAATCTGTGCAAAAAGAGAGTTGACAGAAAACAGATGCTGCCTATCGTCAATGGTACAAAGTGTTTTTCAAATTTTACAACGCAGCACTTTTTTATTGCACAGTTTTGCAACTTTTATGTTATTTGTCCTAGGAGAATAAAAAAACAGATTCAACTAGGACGAGATTGTTTTTTTGTTTTTTTTCCGTGAAAAGTAAGAGATTCTCAACATCGTATGCAGTGCAATGAGATGATGTGAATGCCTATAAAAATTTCTTCATGCCAGCATCTTCTCTCCGGCATCAAGTGCTTTAAAAACGAGATTTCTTCCTGCTAGAAAAGTTACAGTGTTTCCTTTGGCAGACAAGGTGCAGTTGGTGCTGAGATAGCTATTAAATCGGATTAAACTTTAAACTGTCGATCACCACCAAGTATATTTATGGCAACCACACAGCCATCACTGAGATAATTATGGAATCTGAAACTTCGCTCGGATTTGAGTACTTCCAGAAGAGGTACATGCCATTTCTGACTCATGCAAAACAACCTGGGCTTAGAGACAGTAAAGCAGTGCTCTTTTTTAAGAGCTAAGGAGACGTGTTTATTTTATTAGTTACTTTGTGAAGTAGTTATTTGCCAAATAGCATCATAAATGTGCCAGCATAAATCTTGGTATTGATATAGATCTCATTTTTATGTTCTCCTTTTCTCTGTTGCCTCCGTGTCGCAACATCCCCCACAGCTGCCATGTTACCGGGATTTGCAAAAGTGTTCACACTCCTTCAACTTTTTTTCACATTCTAATCACAAACATCAATGTTTTCCATTAGGTTTTAATTGGATAGATCAGCTCAAAGAAAAGCATAATTGAGATGTAGAAGGCAGTTGTCACATGGTTTAAAAAACAATCCCAAAACATCTGACATGAATTTCATTCATTCATTTTTCAGTCTTTTCAGTCTGTTACCTCTACATAAAGTCTATACAATCATTGGCATGACATTGAAAACTGGCATTCATCATTCAATATACTTATTGTCCAATGTATCAGCATGTGGGGATTTTTTTGTTCTTAGAGGCTCTAAATGATTAAACTCACAGCAGTAGTTTCACCTTCCAGCAAGACAATGACTGCAAACATAATGGGCAAAACTTTTAACCTAGATATTCTGCCTTCTGCATGTCATCAAAATAATGCTCCTCCATTATGCCATTTACAACTGGACTATTGAACTGAGGGTATAGTTTGTGTAATGAGCTCTACAGGCAGGCAGTTCCACCAGATATCTGCTAATTGCTGCTACAGCTAATCTGGAGGAGCTGTCTTTTATAAGGGAATAACATTTTAACACAATATAACGTTCAAAAGAGTTGATTTTACATAATACCATCGCGATCCCCTATACTCCTCTTTAAGGGGTATAAATGGTTCTGCAAAAATCTTAAAAGCCCTATGATCTTAAAGCATTAAATATGCATGCTTTCATCAGGTCTCTTATTGGCTGACTTTACTTGGATCACTCAGACAAACTTCAATCTCACTTTCTTTGAAAAATGATTAAATGTGGCCTTTCATTTCCTGCAATTTTGAGTTTTCAATCTTTTTCCCTAGCAACTTTTTTTTCATGTCTAGGAGCACAAAGCCGTCTCTGGTCAAATTGATGTAATTTTCATGTGTAATGAATGTTATGAACATAAGCACAAATGCACTGGGTAAAATGCTAAAATGTATTTGAGTCTTCTTGACTTGTTCTCATAAAAGTCAAATTATGTTACAGTTTAATTATAAGGCTGTGCATGTTTCCCTAAATGAATAATAAATTATCCTATCATCATTCCGCCTTTCCACCTCTTTCCACTCACCAGCTTCTTTTTCAAACCTCTTTTATGATGAGATGGAATATTAGTTAGAGCAAAATAGCTTTAAGACATTTATTTTCTGATTTTCTGAGTCCCCCAAATGTAGACTTTGGAGTCGTTAGGCATAGTTTTGAGCAGTCCAGCTTTACTGTCCTTACATACATACATGGTGGGAAACCTGTATTGACATGTGTCCTATTTTACATAATACTCGAGCCCAAGGGATTACTGCTGTGAGTGCACGAGCCCATAAAACGCTTCTCACATATTCAGAGCAAATTAGCCTCCAAATCCATGTAAGCTACTGAAAGCTGAGAAGGAAAGCAATAATCGATGACAGAGGTTTTCTGTGCTGCTCTTAACAGCAGAGTTATTTATCTCTTCTGACACCAGTCAGCATGGTGTCTCAGCTCCGAAAACCAACAAGATCCAAAATGGGGAAGAAAATTAATGTGTTGAACAATTAAAGTCTCTCAAACGATGATCAGAGACTGTTTTCACATTTCCTTTAACTATATTTGTTGTCTAATTTATTAGTTTGCTCAAAGGCAATGTGACACATGGTGTAGCAACCTGCTGTTTACTGAAGGTAGCTGTGCGGAAGCAATTAATTAAAGCATAATTTAAATAATAGCTTGTTATGTTCAAATTAAATCATAGTTAGGGTGTGTTGTCTGTTGTCTTTGTCTATAGCCGAGTTAAAACTGCAGACACTGATGTTGGATTTTTTCTAAACAATTATCAACTTCTTATGACAAGACATTTCAAAATAGTCTGAGAATTTAAGAAGGTTTGCAACCCAAATGTTAATGTGACCGTTCAGTTACCAATTTTTAATGTAAGACTAAAGGGCACAAGGAAAATTAAACCAGTGTCAGAGATTCTCACACAGTTATTTTCCTTTTGATAAACAGAAATAATAAATGGAACCAAATTCATATGTACTAACAGCCCTGTGATGGACATGTCTTTTTGTTTGTTTATTTCTTGAATTTAAAAAAAATATCTATTTGTAAAAATCTTTTGATGACAACTCAGCAAAACTTCTGTCTGTCTTTATAAAATAAAAGACACATAGGGGGATGTAATATGGTGGTTTTGACTTTTGATATTTTATCAGTTATGCAGTAATTTTTAATGTTCAAGGAGTGGTGAGAGTTTGTAAGCCTTTGGGCTAAAAAGGAAATGGACCGGGGATTTTCTTTTAGTGATAAGGTTGACTGCACTGGGCTGTGAAAGTGCTCCACTAACTAATTATTTGAAGCCTCCTCTTAGATTAGTGTCGACGTGCAGAGCTTATGGACAGTTGCATAGCAGACAATCAGACCATGTAATAACCACAGTTCCAATATTTGCTGAAATCCACTGTAACACCTCGCAAAACAAAAGTGTGGAAGGTCCTAATGCTCAGTCCAATCCCACGGCACAATGCCTTGATAAACACAGACGCCATCTTCACAATGGACAGCATCTTTACTCTGGCAATTAGGCAGAGCTTCGGATTATCGCTTTTTCAGTCCAGCACACACCAAATCCATCCAGATTCAATTATTCCCCTCCCATTTCTGTGGCCATTTGGGCCTCTTGGGCCCATGCTTGAAGAGAAATGCTTAAAAGGATCTGAACTGCTAAGAAGAAGAAGAAGAAGAAAAATAAAATAAAATAAAATAAATATATATATATATAGTTTTAGCTTTCTCCATAGTCTTGTCCTTCTTTTTCAGTATACATATGACAAGTCTATACAATAAATGTAACCTTTTGTAGCACACCACCAGTATTATGGTAGATATTTTGTGAAAGCAGCAAGCTAATAGTTGCATTTCTCTCCCTCAGGTTTTGTGTTCTGTTCAAAACAAGTAGAACTACATCTGGCTTTCAAGAAACCAATACTTTCTTGCTGCCCGTGTGGAGTTAGTCTCCCCTTTGGCCCCTGCAAAGTAAGCATAGTATTTGCTTACTCTCTGTAAGCAAATACTTACTTACAGAAAGTATTTGATTTAGTCTGTATTACTGTGTCTCAGTATATTTAAGCTTATTAGAAAGCTCACTCTCTCAATAACTATATAAAGAACTCAAGCTTGTGGGAGTCAGGAGCCTCTGATCTCTCAAAGCCTTTCTTTAGGGGTTTTGCTAAATAGCTTTTATTTCTCTACCTTGTCTGTTTGTGTAAGTTGATTTCTGGACAATGTTCTGTTGCATTTCTGTTTCTTGGGATATCATTTTTGCAGATTTAGTCTTTCTTTTAACAGTCTAGAACAGATATGCGTGAGTTGGATTGGCATTTTCTATACACAAGAACACCATAGCAACATTGTACACATCCATCCATCCATCCATTTTCTGGTCACCCTTGTCCCTAATGGGGTTGGGAGGGTTGCTGGTGCCTATCTCCAGCTACGTTCCGGGCGAGCGGCGGGTTCACCCTGGACAGATTGCCAGTCTGTCACAGGGCAACATTGTAAGCATCATAAACTTTTTTTTTTTTTAAATTCTATTGTTATTTTTTGTAAGAATGTTTATTTTATGCTAACATTAAATAAAGATACCATGCTTTAACAATATGTTCACAAAAATGCGTATGTGTAAAAACTGAATAAAGCAAGTATGCTACTGCTAAAATAGTATAGCATTTTAATTATAACAATTCTAATAATATAACAATTACTGTTATTTTGAATTTTCAAGCATAATGTAAGCCAATAATATGAAACAAATGACTGATTGTTGCTGTTATGCTCTTTATTAAATTGCACAGCATAATTTGGTACAAGCTGGTTAGCGAATCAGGCTTTTTGCTCAGGTGGAGTCAGCAGCTGTCTTCAAATTAACATTTTCTTTCAAGAGTGGTACCTGGCACCCATTTCACAGCTCCATTGTCTTTGTGTTTTATGACTAGAAATGCTTCTCAACTGCTAAAATTGTCCTTTCTGTAATTGAGGGAAAATTGAAAGTCCACGCCTTCACAGCAGCACATAGGAGAATGGCAGCCGAAGAAAACATTGTTGACTCAGTTGCTTTCTCTGGAAACTCATTAAAATTACTTCAAAGAATATGTCACAATTTATTTTTGCAACTTTTCCATTTCAGTTGCCTTTGGATCTCTTATGATATCATCATCTCCAACGGAATTTGAAAATTCTTATGTGAAGCTTTAGATGATGATTTCTCCACTAGGGAGGAAGAGGTCAGGGGAACTTTTGCTTCCTGGCAGTTGGTTGGAGACATAACAGACCGGCACCCTTGGAGGATTGTAAAACATTCTGATGAGCACAGTCTGTTTGTAATTCACTACAGTGGCAAATGAGCCCTTGTGACTAAAGCTGTAATTTAAAACACAAAAAAAATCTGAAAGCATTTAGGTAGATATTTCAGTTTTTGCTCGGAGGCACGAGGGCTTCTGCACTTGCTTTTCTCCAAGTGACATCTGTGAAAGTATCACTAGAATACTTTAACAATACTTTCTCTGTGCATAATACTTTGTTTCACTTTTCACAATATTATCAGTTTGTGTTTTACCATTAGGTTTTACTAGCATTATTGTAAGGCAGCTATCAACATGTTATCACTACAACACTCGTAGGACTGCAGTTATTTCCCTAATAAAAATAAGGCCCAGTGCCACTTTAAGATAATGGTCCACATGTGGGTGATGGAGCAGAAGTTCAAATATGGCAGCCGCAATCAGATGTTCCTTTCTCCATTTGGTTTAGACATAAACAACACCCTAGACCCCCTCAGTGATCAGACTCTTCACTATATGCTCTATCTGTGTATCTTCTTTCCTTATTTCTAGGTCGTTTCTTTCCTTAAGTCCAAGATTTTACTATGGTCAAAAAGTATTTCCAATGTAGAGTTTTTGGTGTGTCAGAGGGAAATTTGGTCTCTTCACCTTATTTCTTTAATATAACTTGCATCTGTATTGTACATTGTAGCCAAAGTACACACTACATTGTTTTCTATTTTTTCACTATTAATTATCCAACCACCCATTTGACATTTTCCCATCAGATATTTTGTTAAGTAATATTTAACTGCCTTGTGCATGCCTGTAACTATACAGTAAAATACACTGTAGTATAAACTGTTCTTCTGTTTCTGCTCTTTTTTGTCCAGAGACTACAGTATCACCGCAAAAAGGTAAAGCAACACTCAGTCACCTCTGAATTACTATATGCTTTGCGTTGTGTGGATGTATGTTGAGTGCCAGTGTTCATTGGAAGGTTTTTGCTAATGAGATGAAAGAAATTTCATGGTCTTGTTGATTACGCTGAAATTGTCAGTCTGGATTTCAGCTGAAGAACAGTCTGTTTGATTACAAAGTCAATCAATCACACCCACTGATACAGAGTCTAAATTATCGCGTAATGACAGGCAGCCCACAGTGTGTGTTTAGGGCTGCCTTTTGTACTACTTGTGTTAGCACTAATCACAGTTCTGTTTAGACTCCTCCACACTTTCATGTGTATGTTAATTTGAAGTTGGAGGAGGGGACTGGTTTTGAACAGTGGATCATCAGGGACTCATGGGACACGCACTGGGGATAGATGTTTTTAGAAACATGCTGGTTAGATTTGCTGTTATAATTTTGTAGGATAATGGGGTTGTGCAGTCAAATTGTCTAAATCCCCTTTGGGGTATTGTTCCAACTAGCAGCCTGTAGGTACATGCATCAGCCCACCTAGCTTTTGTTCTTCCTGCAGAAGGTGCACCAAGGTCAGAGGGTGTGTCACACTAGGTAATTGCAAAACAGACAATCAGCAATGGGAACTCCCCATGGATTTTCTTAAAATCCTTTTCATCTCCTCCAGTGCTTATTAGAACTTGGAGTTGTTTTGTAGCTGCTTTTACCATAGCAGAGCAGAATGTAGGTGTAAATATTTCTATTGACAAGTAAATCTGATGTGATCTGGATGCAAATAAGAAGAAGGAAACAAACACAACCACTAACTTTTTTTTACCTACCAAATCTTGTAAAACTGCTAATATATTTCAGAGGCATTGAGAGTGTGGATCTGTGTGACAGTTTACAGTTAGTATGCTCCCGTTTGCACACCCACACACTTTTGTGATCCTATGTACGTAATGACCGTGGGTTGTATAGTGCTGTCAGATGGGCCTATAACAGTAAGTGATGCAGGCTGCTTGAGCCTCCTTCCCTATGATGAATGTTGACGGGGCGCAGAGGCTGAAATGGTGAACATCATCGCCTCACAGCTGCACTCACACACATCTCTCAATGAGAGGCAAATAAGTAAGGCAGCATAACGCTGACAGTGAATGAATGCTCATTTTACTTTTCCCATATGTCCGCACTTGTATCTGACCTTTCAGCTTCTACAGTGTCTTGTAAAGGTATGCATATTTGAACGTTTTGAGAATTTTTCACTTTGTAACTACAAACCTCTTTGTATTTTATAGAGACTTAATGTGATGGGCACATAAGAAAATGAAAGAACGTTTTATTTTATTTTATTAGATTTTTTCCAGAAATAAAAATCTGGAAAGCCAAAGTCAATACAAGTCTTTGAGGTTCTGCTTACAGCCTCTTTGTCCATGTGGAAGATGACATTTTAACCATTCTGTGTAAAATATCTCGACCTCTATTAGACAGGATTGAAAGATTTTGAGGATTTCAATTTTGAGGTTTTTCCAGTGAGCCTCATTTGAAATTGAACCCATTGTAACACACATATATTGTGATCTCAACCATTTCCATATAAATCTGGCTTTATGTTTAGAGCAATTGCTAACACATTTTCTTCTCAGAGTCCAATTATTTGTAAATTTTCCCAAAAGTTTAATTTTCTTTGCTTTTGATCAGTTATCTTCTTCGAAATGCTTTTTGTGTCCACTACACAGTTTATGGCAAATTGCGACAATAGATTTCTTTTTGAACTAATAATTCACCTTCAGATTCTTCAAAGGTCCATTGTTTTGGCTGTTTGTCCTATTAATGATCTTCTTGAAACGCCTATCTGTTTAGGTGAGGCCTTTACAGAATACGTGCAGTTATTAAAATACAAGATTACATACAGGGGGGTGTTACTTACATCTGAAGACAATTATTTGCAATGTGTTTAATTTTAAATTATTTGAGTTAAGTGGAATATTGCTGTGGCTGATGCTACTTTGTTTTGGTCTATCACATAAAATCCTGGTTAAATACCTTAAGACTTGTGGTTGTGGGGCGTGCTTCAGTGGCGTAGAGGTTAGCGCGCCCCACGTTTGGAGGCCTTCAGTCCTCGACGCGGCCGTTGCGGGTTCGATTCCCGGACCCGACGACATTTGCTGCATGTCTTTCTCCCTCTCCTTCCCCCTTTCCTGTCAGCCTACTATGAAAAAAGGGACACTAGAGCCCGCATTTACTGTTAAAAAAAAAATAAAAATAAAAATAAAAAAAGACTTGTGGTTGTAATCTGCCAAAGCCAAAAAAAAGTTAATTGATTGGTGTATATAATTTTGCAGTGCATTGCATGTTCCTTTCCTGCTTCGCCATCCTATACATACAGCCTAGTTTGTTTGCAAATACATGAAACATTTTATGTCTCTCACTCAAAATCATTAGGAGTGCAATGAAGAAAAATTGCCTGTTCTATTCATTTATACATTATGAGTAATAGAAGCCCAAGTTGCTTTGACAGTGTAATCGCTAGTGAAGAGTCATGGGGCCTTGAGGCAAAGATAATGTACATAAACCACATTTGTGCATGCAGTCTTGTAAGACTGGCAAGTAAGTGTGTGTTTATATGTTTTTGTCTTTCGCTCTGGATGAAAGATGAAGACAGCAGGACATTTGTATTCACTTGCAATGTCAACAACCCACAGTCTCAATCTGTTACTATTCAGCATGAGATGTGAGAAGTGCACACTGTGAATATGTTTTAAATGAAGGGCAGAATGCAATAACTTGGTCTGGGTAGCTTAGCTTGGATAACCTTTTGAGTTGTTAAAGTTTGAAGATTAAAACAGGACCTCTTGATGACATGACCTTATTCGTTAACTCTCTCCTTCTGTTGAACACCCTTTCTGTCTGCCCTCCTTCCCTCGAAATCCTTTATCCAACACCTCTCCACCTTTCTTGCACTCCTCCTCCCGACTCTCCTGCCAAATGAAGTATATTTATGGCACCTGTGCTGGAAAAACAGTCTCCAGGAGACGTCCCTCTAATTTCATTTTCAAAATGCCAGCAATAAATTTATCAAATGGGCTGAATCGAATCGGAGTCACACGCAGTGCCATCCGTCATGGGCTGTCCCTCGGGGGCCTGTGGGCGTACTTAAGCCAGCCAAATATCTCTGCTGGCAGGAGAAAAAAAAAACTGAGTGTTGAGAAGGAGAAGGGGATGTGGAGTGGGTGTGTGAGAACTGGGTGGTGGAGGTCTTGGAGGAGAAACCAGATGAATGGACTGGAGAAAAAAGTGATGAAAACAAGGGCTTGTATGCATATCTTTATTGGCTTATATCCACATATGCAGAAGTATAAATTAGCCGTCAGACGAGTGAGGTTGGGCATGTGTGCGCAGAGGCCAGTACAAATTCTTGTATGCATTTGGAGCCTTAAGCCAGAATCTCATCTAAGCACTTTTGCTTTCGTGGCGCCAACGTAACAATTGATTTATTGCAACACAATTTAATTGATTGTTTTGCTCAATTTTGCTTCATTAAAACATTTCCACTTTAAACACCAGTGTGTTCTTTAATCCCCCGCAGTTTTCCAGAACCACGGGTTGACTTGCTCTTTGCTCTCAAATTCCCTTCCCATTTCTCCTTGACTCTTCCTCACTATCTTTACTTTCTCTTTTAATGCTTGCATCCCAGATTTCTTTTGTTTCACATCTCCTTCTCCTTGTCTTTCATTTGTTTTTCTCTCCCCTTCCATTTATCACAGTGCAGGTTAAACCAGGCGTGAGGACGGGTAAAGTAGCTTAGCACTAACAGTTCTAATGAAGTCAGGCCCCGTTTTCCTTGAATGAGGATCAGTGGAGCTATTCCGTGAAGCCTGTCAGCGTTTAATGATTAGATGAAACATTCAGACGCCTGCTATGAGAAATTCAGGCACACTGATAAATGGTAATTCCCAAGTGGAGGTCTTTCTTACACAGATCTGCAAAACATTTATGCATGCTCACACTTTCTCCTCTGACACATACACAAGAGCATGCACACATGCATTTCCTGTCCTCCCACTTTGGACATGTCTAGATTTATGAGTTAAACATGGCATGGAGGGTAGCTATATTCAGCAGACTGATTGGGAGACAAAACAAATGGCAGAGTGATTCAGAGATTGAGCAGTTTGAGCCATTGATTCCTGCACAGCAAATTCAAAAGTGTTAAATGTTTTGGTGTTAGTAGAGTTTATGCAAAAGCAGAGTTAGTTCAGTTTTACTCTAATAGAGTCACATTCTGTTTATGTAACTCTGGGATGTATATTATTAGTAGTAATAATCCAGTGTTAAAAGTATCAAATCTAGAGGTGTTAAAATGGAATCAGTAACTCTTGACCTCTTAACTCTGAACTCCTACAGCGATTATAACGCTAAAGGAGTTAATTCACTGACTCCGCCCCCAGAATCGCAGGTTCTCACCGAAGGGAAGCAACAGAAGCCAAGTCATTTCAGGACAATTTACTTTCCACTAGTCTGAGTTATTCACTGCGCTTGGTAAGTAATTTTTTTTTTTTTTTTTGAGATGGTTTATAACTATTATTTTGAGTTGAGATCAAGCTGTATGATAGACATCACATTCGCGACACGGCTCGGTGTTAGCATATTTAGCTTAGCATGCCGAATGTTTGCGGAGTGAAAAATTGATTCTGTCAAATTCTTGGCTAACGAACAGATCCGTAATAATCTGGAGTATGTTTTTTCATGATGTTGAACGTTTACATGAATAGTGCTCAGATTTATCAGTCTTGCTGACTTTTTCCTTTGAAAAACTGTAACAGGATTTTTCATGTTGAAAGCATTATTCCTGCTGTTGTGTCTTCTTATATACATTTTTCAGCATGCTTTAATCGTTTTATTGCCTTTTTCTATAGCCTATATTAGTATCAGTATGGTTGCGGATGAATCGCCAGTCGTCAGCATTAACCTCCCCCTCCCGAACCCTCCAATAAGATTCAAGTTCCAAAAATGATTATGTAAGTGTTAATATCTCTGAAACTCCACATTTCTGTAATTGAGGCTTGTTGTCAGAGTTGTAGTAAAAATGTACTCCTTCGTTCCATTTTTCATTGTTATGTTTTTTGTTTGTTACGATCCAGAGACCAACACTGGCTATCGTACACGGAGACTGAACACTGTCCAATGCAATAGAGGAGCATGGTGAAGTCCCCGGCCAAACTTCACGAACAGCCCAACAACCCGAAGACAATCTGTTAGTGAGTGGACAGCACTTTGGGTGAGTGTAGAGAGGCCCAGTCTCTTATCAACAGAAACATAAACTGGGCAAGAAGTGATGGATCTGAATATCAGGTTGGTCTGTTATGTACTGTGATATCTGGCAATCTATCTGTTATTACATGAACTGCTTGCTTTACTTTCTCCACCTTGTACTTTGAATGATTTCTCCATATTGTATTGAAGAAAAATGTATTAAGCATACTGCATTTTGTATTGCACGTCTGAAATGTCAGACCTTTTGATAAGCAATATGTGAATGAAAGCGACATGTGAAACATGCACATTATTCCACGTTGTAATGTGTTTTGTAATTATGGTGCATGTTTTGAAATAAATGCATTTGAGAAAATCATTGCCTCTTTATTAAATGTTTATTTTCCAAAGAATTTGTACAAGTTCAAAACAATAAAATACCTATTTAATATTAATTACAAATAACTCTTATGAAGTTAAAAGAAGTACTCTGTGAGAGTTAATATT
The DNA here is from genome assembly GCF_019740435.1 of Gambusia affinis. NCBI lineage: Eukaryota > Metazoa > Chordata > Actinopteri > Cyprinodontiformes > Poeciliidae > Gambusia > Gambusia affinis. The sequence goes on along the minus strand of NC_057868.1, from coordinate 31,704,113 downwards.
GAGATCTAACACTGAATTAGTGTTTGCAAGTGTTAAATGATTAACTCCAGCAGATTTGAGATTTGACACTTAATTTAGAGTTAAGGTACCAACTCTCCAAAAAGAGTTAAATTAACACTTTCATGTGTGGAAACAAATAGACACTTTAAAAGTGTTGAAATCAAATCTGACAGAATTCATTTGGGCCTGCTGGATTTGCTGTGTGGTTTGTGAAGAAAACCTGCTGAAAAACGCATGCAACACAAAACAGACTTGTCCCTCACCTTGATGAGTAGATAGTAAACAAGTCTGTTCAGGAAGTGTTCTGTGATGCTTGATTTTTCCAGATCAAAATGGGTCAAAAGGACTGTAACTTCAAACTTTTTTGAACAGCCCTAGAGTCAGTTATACTGTGTGCTCACATTTTGCAGCAAAGTCTGTGTTTGTTGTTGCGAGTATGTCAGAAAGTGCAACAGCACGAGGGCATTTGTTGGTACGTTTAACTGCTAAAATGAAGAAAAGTGACAGAGGCAGTGGTTGGGTCAATGAGCTGCCTGTTTGTCAGAGTGAAGGGGTGCCTTCCAGGGACTTGCCTCGTTTTGCCCCATTAGCCACATGCTAAGTTACCTATCAACTTACTGCTACACGAGGAAACTGCACACTTTCAAGCGTCTCTGTATGATTGTAATTTATGAGCTTTTCCTGATTACATGTCTTCGCTGAATTTGAAGCACATTCTGTCCTTGTATGATTAATTAAAATTCTCCACCTCTATCTTTTCATCCCCGGCTGAAAAATCTTAGGACGCTAGATTTAAGATAAATGCATGACTTTCAGCTAATTTAAAGCTGTCACTGCAAGTCTCTCCTGGATCTAATGGTTCACAAAGCTTTTAAAACTTACTTGTAGAAGCTACTTTAAAATGCCGTTTTATGAGTGGAGTTGTCTGGCTAAGAAGTTGGAATAAAATAACATTTAGAAATGCCCACTGGACTCAGGCTAGCCTCTTGTAGCTTTTAAATGCCTCCACTATAATATAAAGTCTATAAAGTCCTTTTCAGACTTATTAGCCTCAGATTCTGCTGATCAAAGTATTTCTCAGCTCAAATGCAGACTGGAGTATTATCTGATGGAGCTGTTCAATGTGCACCAGTGGCTTCTTTCTGCTCCCAGTTTTAACAAATTATAACCAAGTCAGGTTACATATTTACACACACATATATATACTAATTACATTATATGATTGACGTGATGATTTTTAAAAATACCTTACATAAATTAGCCCTGATGAAGGTGCAGCTCAAGTGTGGTGTTATCAGTTCAGCTCCTTATTTTTGAACAGATATTCAAGAAAAACAATTAGGCTTTTTATTTCTATTTGATCAAAGATAATTTCATTAACCTTTGTGAATATGTATACACCTGATGGGAGTAACATTTTTTTTTTTTTTTTTTGTAATTTTGCCTTCTTAATTGTGTGATTAATTCAACAGGTACCAGTTAAGTGATTTCTTTTTATGTATTTTTTTTTTTACTTTGTTGGTTTGTTTAATTAGGAAAGAGCACATGTGTGATGTCAGTTTTAAGTCAATTAGCTTTGGAACAACACAAGTGATTATTAGAACAAAAATGACACTTAAAAAAAGCAAGACCTCTTTAATTAACAGATAAATCACCAGAACTGGGCCCTAATGGATTTTAATTATTTACATAGATTTGCATTCAGAGCAGAGATAATCTAAAGGGTTTTGTTTATCACATACCTATCATGTGGCTAGACAGCTGGTGCTTTGCTTTATTCTGAATTATGAGGTTACTTCACTAGTTGCACTCCGGAAGAAGGTTGCTCAAAGTATAGCTTTCATGTATACATTGTTATGTTGAACAGAACTGGCAACACAGTGGTAGACTCCCATTCTATCTGTCACCTTTTATTCCAGCAGTCGTTTGCTGGAGTCGTTTGTAAGTATTTCATTGACTGAATCAAACCCTCTAATTTTGCAATGTGTCACAATCCTTTAAGATGCTTTGAGGTGGCTTTTGTTGTGAATGGATACATCAAAATATAAACTAAACCTAATTCTTTCAATCAAAGGCTTCATTGAGCAATCTAGTTTAAGAAGACTTTTGCATTTTCATTCAAACTCAAAAGTATATTCTTTTAACATAACTGAACAAGGATACTACACAGTCTGGAAAAAATATGGAGTTTGTTATACTATTCTAAGTATCTTTGCTGGTTGTAAAGACGTATGGAAAATAATTTAGTGTCAAAAATATTAGTATTTTAAGGGCTTACTTCCGTACGTACGTCCATCCAGTCTCACTTTCGTCTCTCTCTTTCTTTACATTAGTTTATTGTAGGTTCTACGGCTGAAGCACTAAAAAAATAACTACCATAAATTGACAGTGAACAGTTGTCTATTTACACTTTAAAATTGGCCCAAAAAGCCTGATAATGCTGGAAATTCCCTCTTTGGAAATATCTGCTGAGATATATATATTTTTTACTATCTCCACTTGTCCTTTACTGGTTATGAACAAAACTCTGGTTGAAGCCCCCCTACGCAACAATAATGCATAGCCGAGTAAATGTGAATACACCATCATATTTTTGTCCCTCTGTGTCCCCCATACTGCTTCTTTGGACCTCTAAAATGCGAACAGTGATTACTGTGACCTTTTATTTTTGATTCATATTATTTTTTGTGGCGATCTTTGAAATAGAGAGGGGTCGTTAAAGAAGTGATCTTGCCTATATTGCATCCCTCTGTTCTACTAATAACGTTCAGCATATATTGATATTAAATGCCAACAAAGGACACTGAAGGCTCAGGTCAGACACACTAAATCTCTCTCACTTAATTAGCTGAAAAATGTTGTAAGCTGTGAACTTTCTGTCCTATGCATAAGACATAAAAGTACTTTCTTAGTGGTAGGCTTTTGGTTGTTGTAGCACAAGATGGGTATTATGGAGTTTTGTTAGTCAAGTTAAACATAGCGACATGTCCAGATGAATGCTGGTGAAAGATAAAGACAAACCACAATAGATCTTCTGTCGACACGCTTCTTAAACTATTTAAGTGTGAACACTGAAACATTTCTCATGACAGAGATTAGATAAAAGCAGGGACAAGTGTAACAAAAAGAAATGGAATCTGAAGTAAATTTATCACAATCTTCTTTCTCTTGCAGAATCTTGTTCCAATGCTGAGCTGCCAATTAGATACTAGAGCAGCCTGTTCCCCTGATGCATGAACTTTATTTGATATTCTGTGTTCTGCTCAGTAGGGTGCAACAGTGATTGCACTTGTGGGGAAAATTTTCCCTCCATTCACACAGACGAAAGACATTTTCATGTATACTCCGGAGGCCAGAAATTTTCCCACTGACGATGGGTAAATCGTAATCTGCGAATGCAAATACTCAAATCTGTCAAATTGGACATTTGTTACCTCCTGCTCCCTATATAGGCTAAGGGATTTGAAATGTTTGACTGAGCTCTTGAAAGAATAGGGTAGGTGATTGTTTCCAAAGATCAGTTGGCCTTTATGTCCTGCACGGTCTAACCCAGACAGCACTGAAGTAGACAGAGTATTTCCTACAAGGAGGACAAACCTCACACTGGCAATTTCCTGTTGTGGTCTAAACCAAGAAAGTGCAATTCTGGACAATCATCAGACCTAATTCTCCCTGTGATTTCCAAAGATTATGTGTTGAAGAGTAAGTGATTAGAAAGAGACTGAGCGAAACCTTTCAGAACTTTTGTGGCTTTAGTATTCTGGTTTCATTTAAAAAGCTAAGTTTTGTTCATATATTGTGAAGCATACATAAGAATGCAATAAAAATGCATCTTTATTAATTACAATATCTTTTTTTATCTTTGAATAAATCAGTATAAGAGTTTATGTTATTTAGGTTCATTTAACCCTGATACAATGCATGCATTTATTTCTATTAAATTTGATGACTAAAGGAAACCCAATACTCAAATATACCAATATTTGAGTATTGGGTTTCATAAGAGTTTTTTTTATATATACAGAAATGTTATGTTCTTGCCTTGATACATGATCATGAGCAAGACTTCTTACTTGAAGGCTGTCAGACTGACAGTTGTTAAACTTCACAAACTTCACAAAAATGGGAAGTCATAAAAGATCATAGCTTAAGAAGCTTGCTCTTCAATGTATCAAAGCATATTCAGTGTGACTAAAAATATACACAACAAACACTGGTAATGACAACCTGGAAAAGAGTGCTGAGCAAAGCCCATATCAGAGTTTTCACAAGAGCTGCAGCTAGACCACAGCTTCGAGAGCCACTACACACAGGTGTTTACATGAAATGGGCTACAATTATAGCGCTCTTTCTTTTAAACCACTTCTTAATCATAGACACCTTCAGAAGCATCTTACCTGGGCTAAGAATTAAAGAACTGGACTGCCGCTCTGTTGTTTAAAGTCTGCTTTTTAGATGAATGTCAATGTCAAAAGAAACCTCCAGAGTATGGGGAAAGAGGTAGAGAAGCAAAGTCCTGTGTGAAGTCTTCACAGTCAGTAGTGATTCAGTATGCTTTGTCATCTAAAGTAACTCTACACAAGCAAATTTTATAGTACTTTTTACTTTTTTCCTGGCTCTGAAGGTTTATAGTGATATCAGTTTTGTTTTATATCATGATTTGGGACTTGTCCTCTCTTCCAATACCTGGTTTAACAACCATGTTATCAATGAATTTGGCTTAAAGACCACTGAAAATCCCTGAGACATTCTCAAGCAGATGCTGCAACAATGCACTAAGCTGAAGGGTATTACTAAAGATTCTTAACAGAGCCACAGACTGATTGCTTCCTTGACATGTCACGTTCATGCAGTAATTCATGCAAAAGGACCTCAGATCAACTTTCCCATGCATATATTGACCATGGACATACTTTTCATCAGGCTCACATTTCTTTATTAATAATAATAATAAAAAAGAAAACTTTTATTGGTGACTTGGTTTACTAAGAAAAAGAAAGTTAGGTTTTCATTTACTGTAATCCATGGTCATTAAAACTAACAAAATCAACATTTCAGATGTATCATTTTGTGTATATTGAATCTACATATTATTAGTTACATTTTAACTGATTTACTCAGACAGGTTAGCTTTAATGTTGGTATAATTTATTGAGAAGCAATATCTGTACACAATTAACCCATTACTTCTCAAGATTCTTGGTGGGGTAGACCCACACTAATCACAAGGGGCAAACAACTTTGGTTTGATTCTGCATCACAATATTGCCATGGGACTACCTGCTCAGACTTAGTTGGGTGATTCATACATCTTTGTCTGTTTACTGACAACACACCACAGTTGGGCTTGAAGCCCTACAGGGCTGGCAATGCCATGGAAGCGGGTGGCATATTGCACTCAGCAGGACCGCTTGGATGTAGGCTTGCACGGCAGAGGGATTTGGCCAGCTTGGATTAGCTCAGTAGGGTGAAACAGAAGGGGCCGACTGGGTGTGGGAGACGGAGCACATCCATCTTTACTTCATGCAAAGACACCTGGAAAACCCGAGAACCCCCTCCTGAGATTTTTAGTGTGTAATGCACATCAGTGAATTTCCTTTAAAAAAACAACAACATCTACCTCATTACTTCATTTCCTAGAAACTGAGAACTAAACTAATCAGCAAGAAATTACACTTTAGTTTTCATATTATTTTTTTAAAATAGTTTTCCCCCCATCTCACACTTTTGGATTACTTCCTTCTACATTTAACTTCGGCCATTAATTTCGTGAGGCCATGTGAAAATTCATTCAAATACCCATAATGAGATAAACACATCTCCGGACTCCACAGTCACACTAATTAAGCAGACTTTTTTCCCTCTTCTGTGCTTTGCTCTCAAACCTCGTAAACTGCTCAAAGGCATGTCACCACAGTAATGGCAGATGGGTTTTTGCAAGCCAAAAAAATAAACAAGTAAGTTGAAATGATAATGAAATACACATACAAATAGGAAGGAAAGCTGAGCCAGTTGCTTCTGACAGACTGCTGAGGAAACTTGCCTTTATTCTTTGCTCCGGCTGGCCCATTCTGTCCGAAGGATGGATCTTTTCCAAAAATTTATTACCCAATTTCACATGCAAAGCCTATTCGGTTTTCTGACACCAAAGATGGCCAAGAAAATGAATCAGGGTCTGGACAAATTGGCATGCCACACACGAGCACAGTAGGAGGAAATTCTCAAATGTAAAAGTTGTGTTCTCCTTTGGCTCTTCCTCAACATCTTCCAGGATTTCTGTGAGAGCTATATTTTTCTATTATAAAATTGTTTTTGCATAATATGAAAATGTAGTTTATACTCCTTTTCTTTATGAAGAAAATGATTTTGTTAGCTCCCTGTTCCCTTTGAAAGCTGGTAATAAGATTTTGTTCCATTATTGAAAACTGGAGAGACTCAAGCCAAAGTGTCAATGATAAACTGTTACTTACTTCATATGTAGCTGAATTGATCTTGCTTGCAACTTTGAAATTAAAAACAGTTAATTTGGTGAAGCTTTATCACATTTATATACTAACAGATTATTAGTCAATAAAATATCAAGCCCTCAGAATGTAAAAAAAAAGTACACGGATCACAAGATGCTAATTTTTTGGACTTACAAGAATGAGAGGTCAAAGATTTCTACAATGCTGTTTAGAAAAAGGAAAAATCCATACGTTTTTGGTTTTTCAAGCAGTTTTTTCATGAAATCATGAACTATGTTTGAAGGAATCAATATTTAGCATGAGCTATGCCAGTTCAAGGTTAACTTTTCCATATTTGGCACATCTTAATGAAACACGAAATTAAAATGTCCCCTTTTTATCTCCACAAATCAAAAATTCATAGGCCTAAAACTTTATAAGTTGTTTTTACAACATTTATAGTCATTCGGTTCAGGTTAAGCACTTAGATTTTAAAGAAACAAACATTTTAAACCAACGATTCTCAAAGTCTGAGGCAGTTTATCATGAGGGGAAGTTGCAGCTCTTTTGCATTTTATTATATAAAAGAACGCTAAAAGAAAGTATATACAGAATTAGTAATTTAAATAATAATAATAATAATAATTGTTATTAATAATTTATTATGTTTTACTTTTTCCAATCAGGATGTAGAAATAGTTTTGGTGTAACTGCATCTCTCTGTATAACACCAGAAGTTCATTAGTCTGCTGTGATGTACATAGTCTTTATTTGGTTTATTCATTTTAATAGAGTTAATGTTTGGATATTGTTGTACATCTTTTAACTGGATTACCTTAATTCGAGAGGTTGTATGTCTTAAAAAATGTCATAACAAAGATAGATTTGTATGTAAAGCAAACTAATTAGTTTCATGTATAAGATCAGGTATAAACTGGATTATTTATTTTATGCCATAGACATTATCCAACCAGTAAAAGAGCAAAAAGCAGATTGGGCTTGTCACCAGTTTCCTCAAAAATATGTGCCTGTAAGTAAGGTCGCTTGTGTCGCTTTAGGCCGCTGCTCAACAATCTGCCCAAATCTGGATGACGAATTAAAGCGCATAGTGAGATAAGTTTCCAGTCAGCGTGTTTACCCTGAAGAGCAAAATGGCACCTAGGAAGCATGGGGGGGCCCAGATGGGTTACTCCAGGCTAATTCCAAACACAAATCAGCTTGGATGCATCAATAATTCATGGGAAAAGTCTTTGAGAAGTAAACACTGCTTAGCCCATTAAGAATCCAGATTGGCCCATTGCTGTAAAGGCACAATAATTGCACTCAGTCTAACAATGTATAGAGGACACGTAGGTTATGCTCCATATGGAAATCTAATGCTCATTAGAGCAGGTGGAATCCTTTGCAGACCTGAAGGCAGTGTTACTTGCAACAGGAATATGGGATTGATGCTAAAGACAGTAGGGAGCGGCAATTAGAGTGACAGCTGATGTCGTACTGGATTGAGTGTTTTTGTATTAATCTTCTGTTAGCTTTGGTTTTGTGGAGTTCAGATAAATGGAAAACTTATACTCACTTTCAGTGAATAAATGCACAAAGCTAAAAGCCTAAAGAGGGTCATGCTCTCACTGTTACAGTTCTTTTTTTTTTACTCCTTCCTACACTACATCATTTGTACACTTTTCCTCACACTTAACGCCTAGACATTTTTTGCTGGCTTGTCTTTTGTCAATGTCTGGTTCTTAGCTAAAGGAAGGTTGCTGCTGCATGCGTGTTGTGTATGCGTAGCGATTTTTATAATTTCCCATCCTCAGCACTGCAGTTCCCACCTGAACAATGTGTGACAGGGACTGTTTAACGTCTTCTATAGGGTTTATTAGGTGAGGAGCAAGTTGTAGTGCCTTTTCTTTCAGTGTGTGCCTGTCTATTTGTCTATTTCTTTCTTTTTGTGCTGTTTCTCTCATCTTTAGGCGCTCCAGAGATAGTCTTCTCACTACAAACAGCATCTGTTTCAGAGAATAATAACAGCCATAATTGTCCTCCAGAGAATTACATTATTTTTGGCTCCTCTGCTGACTTTCAGCTCAAAGTTTTAAATATACAGTCCCTGGCCACTTTATAGGCCACACACCTTCTGTGGTTTGTATACACAAACAGTGAATCAGGGAATCACATGGCTACAGTTCAATGCATTTTGGCATCTAGATGTGATGGAAAAGTCTCACTAAAGTTCAAACTAAGTATCAGATTAGCATAGTCACATTAAGAGGCAGTTCTAAAGGCAAAAGAGGGACCAACCCGCTACTTACAAATCGACGGTTTTGAATTATTTCTTGTAAAAATTTCACATTTTCCTTGGTATGGCTCAAACATTTCTTTTTTCTTTTTTGTGAATCATGAAGTTTTACATCTGCTTTGTGGGGTTTCTTGTGTAGTTTTAGGAAAAATGTAGCATCTTTAAACCCAACTTATTCTCAGATCTCTCAGTCTTAACATCAGATGTTTAACCAAGCAATATCTCCTTCCTTCGGTCCTGTTCTGCCTCCTTTGTAAAGCTTACTTCTGTTTAAACTAAAGTCGTCTTATACGTAAATATTTTTGTATTATTATTTTTTTTTTTACCATTGTCTTAACAGACCCTTAACCACACAAAAGGTGCTGGCCTGCAGTGTATGCTGCACAGAATGTCAGGTTAGCCTATTAGCAAGTTAATTCAGTGTTTCTTGAAGATTCTTTACAGCTTGTATTGCTTTTTAGACTGTATAATTGGTTACAGATTCTGCAAATTTTCTGACTATATTGTAAATATTTATAAAAAAATTGATTATTATTTTTTTTGTTTGTTTGTTTGATGATGCTAGTTAAAATATGTTTGAAACATATCCTATTCGAGATACAGAAAAGGCTTTCCCAGGGGGTGTTATTATCTTGCGGTTTCCCTGCAGCCATCCACACTAATGCTCCTCTAGCCAGTGATGCTTGACCATGCTCCAGGGCTTTGTTATTGCATGGAGGCCAGAGATGTCATAGCCTGTTACAAACTAAGGCGCAGACGCAAACTTCTTCTCTCCTTTTTCACCCATCCCCTATCTTAGCCTCCCCACTGTTGTCCCTCTCTTGCTTCACTGGCCCCCTCCTTTTTGTGTCCAGGGAATGTAATGCATGTCTCTGTAGTGTCTACTCAGTAGGTAATAACTCACTGTTCAGGCTCAGATAAAGAGCTCTATTCATTTAAGTGGCTGCTCCCCTTCTACACACAAGTGTCACCTATCCCCTGGGAGAGCATGGAGCTGGAACTACAAGCACAGCCTTCACCAGTCTTGATTGCCTCCTTTGGAGCTTTTCAGTGGTGGAGCGTATCCCCCTCCATGTGTGAGTTCCCTCAAAGTGTAATTCTCATTAGTTTTTTCATGGGGAACCCCCCTCATCTTTTTTTTTTCTTTGTCACCCCATTCCCCTGCCTAACTATTAATGAACTAACTCAGAGCCTTTATTCCCTGGCTCATCAGCTAATGCTTGCACATCTCATTCTAGTGCCCTACTCTCAATCTCACCCGTAGTTGTGACTTCCCTTTGATGCTCTCTGGTGTGGTCGTCTTTATTTTGTGCTTTGATTGTTTCCCTTTCCTATCTCCATCTGCCCTTTCCAGCTCTGTGTCTCCATCTGTCTCATCAGGGTGTCTGTGAAGTCCCAAAGCTTTGGGAGTCACTGATGTGTGTTCCGGTTGCCTGTACTCGTGGGTAGAGTACAGATCATTCATCTTCTGGACAGGTATGTGTAATAGTGGCAGGACAAAGAAGAGAAAAGAGACAGTGGGAGATCTCAGGAGGCATGCGAATCAATTTCATCGGTAATCAGCAGAGCAAAGAAGCAGAACCTGACTCTGTCTCTCTTCTCCCTCCTTTCCCCTTTGTCTTTATATCCCAGCTCACCTATACCCGTTTCTCTCCAACTTCTCCCACTGATCAGCTCGCAAAACACTGTAGCGGCACACTAGCCAAGCAGCAGAAGAAATCCCCACACAAATTAGAACACAGAAGTCATTATTTGAGTCATTGGCTTCTTCTTGGCTCCTAAAAGAAAATTCTAGTCCACTGTTCAGAACTGTGGAATAAAGGAAATTACACTTTGCTTGCTTCTGCCACATTTCACTGGACATAGTGTTCCATCAGAGACAAAGAAAATAGAGAAAAAAATCCAACAGTGATTGCTCCTGTGTTCCATCTAAATACGTTAGTGGCATGAACCACCATTCCTGGAGCAGGCAGAGTATTGAACCAGTAAATATATGTCTAATGAGGTTATTCCCAAAACACTGCCGTTAAATGTTGAGAACATCTCAGTTCACATGTACAACACAAATCAAGGACCCCCCAGAACGTTTACAATTTTAAATAGTTGTGCAAAAGACCGAATCAAAATTACACCTTATGACATGTGACTAGATTCTCCATTCAAAATATGTTTTGAAGTTGTCATTCCAAAAGACTTTGTCTGATAAGTGTTTAATGAATTTCAGTCAGCGACTTCATTCCTGATTTCCTGTGTAATTTCTTTTTATTATTATTATTATTTTTTTTTTTACAGCTCATAATTTATGGACTGATTTGTTTCAATTTTATAGTATGTGTTGAATACTTGCGGTGTTGTCAACAACTGCTGTGAATTTCAGATCAGCACGGCAATTTGAAATATATTTCCTGACAAAATTACGTGTCGAATACTTATTTTCCTCATTGTATAATGGAGTTGAATGGAGTGGAAGCTAACAGCTTTAACTTTCACACCTGCTGTTTCACTCACCTGCTAAATGGAGCTTTAAAACAGCCCTACATGCATGTACTGGGTACCTGTAGCAGAGACGTGCATGCTAATGTCTTTAATGGTTTGGCCACCTAGCACACGTTCCACTTCATAAACTGAAATGAATGACTGTTGGCTGACTAACACACACCATTTGACCTGGCGCTCTGGGGGAAACAATGATGTGGGAGACAAGAAAAATTGCCCATCAATCAAACACCACGGTTGGTCAAGAGAGCTTTCATCTCGTAGTTGTAATGTTCAGTGAATTGATTATGGAATGATGAGGTGGTGTAAAATGCTCCTGCTCACACATTTATAGCTCACTTATTTTTTTAATTATAGTGCCCATAAAATGTCTCAACAGATGTTAATGTCTCTACACAATTCCTGGAAAGGAGTGTCAGTTCTCTGTATTGTCTAGCTGGGAATGGTGATAAGCTGAGTTCAAGAAAATGGCAAAAGAAAAAGAGACTGAAGACTCTAGAAGCCAGGGGAGGTTCTGCCAAGTGGGTTTTCCACTCTACCAGTACAGAAGTGATGCATATCTCCACTGTATGTTCTTTAATTGGCACTATTAATATCAGTTAAAGTTTTAATACCTATTTATTAAAACCTTAAACTTTTTCCAGGCGCCTAATGTGAATAGAGTTATGAATCTCAGGGGCTGTGCTCTATAAAAAGACTCCCTCATACATTATTAATGCTCTACCACTTACTTCGTTTGCAAGATCTCACTTCTGATAGATTTTTTTAAAAGGGAGTTACCCAAAGGTCTAAAATTAGGGAAAAATGTATTTGCTAAATACGTTACATATTTCTAGAATAATTTACTTAAAAGTTTGAAGATCACCTCCACGTTGCAATAATTTTTAGAATTGGTACAAACCTACTAATATGGGCTTCTTGAGCTTGACAAATGAACCCCGATCTGAACTGGTCATGTATAAAATGTAAATATGAGTATGAGGACAACTAGATCAAAATCCTAATGCAAAAGCAGTTTTATTTTACTCTTTGTATCATTCAACTTTTTTCTTCAAAATAACATATCAGAAAATGTCATCTGTTTTAGAAAAGAAAACTTACACTATGGTCTGTTTTACTCCCAGTGGTATTGATGTATTGAATAAAGTGAAGATAATGAAGATGACGGGTCAACGGTAAATTGTTGAAGCTAACTTCAACTGCTAAATGGTCAGAAATTGGACATAGGATATGGATCCCAACTAAATATCAAATTATTTTTTGGAGAATGAACAGGCTAATGTGAAGCTTCTAAAACAACCTTGTATAAAATGTATAAAGTAGGCTTATAAGCAGACATGTACCAAAGAAACCAACCACTTAAAATGAGGTCCAACGTTTCTGCTAAGAATAGTGGTTAGATATTCATTCAGAATTATTACAGATTATTGGGAATAATGAAAAACATGTTGTTGTTTTTTGCAACTTCTTTGAGGGCAGTTTTCAAAGTAGTATGTGTATATTTGTAAATTTTGAGCCTGTATGTAAAATTATGAGCATAGACAATCCTTGTCTTGTTCACTCTTGTCTGCCACTGAATTCCCTGAAGTTGTAGGCTTCTAGAAATAAAGAAATGTTAAAGGATGTGATTTAAATCTGCAAAATAGCATAGCATTCATAGTGGTGATGAGTACATGTAAACTTCTTACTGGAAGTGTGGTGCTGCATGCATTATAGGGATGTGCTTTGATGGTTTCAGAATAATTTTTTATCCGTTTTGGGCAATATCTGGAATATTATTTACATAAAATTATGGGATTCAACTAAATAGGTTGCTGACGTTGTAATAGGTTTTAATTATCACAGTTTAATTTACCAGGGTTCTTGGTTCCCTTGACACCCACTCCCCTCCTCTGAACTCCATTTGAAATGGAAATGGTGCTTGCATCTTCATCCTCCGTGCACCTCTTCTTCTATTCTTTTCACTTCTGTATCCCCAACCAATCCTCCCGCCCTCTATGTTCACTTCCTCCTCATAGTGGTCCCCTGCACCTCTTGTCCTCCACCTCACAGTTTCACATGGAGAGTGTGAAATGCAGCTTGTATAATTAAATATTAACAGCCTGCTGATGAGGGGATTGAGAGAGAGGGTGGAGGAAGGAGCACACCACTGAATCCTCTGCCCTACTTCTTGTGGTTAAAGTCTGCTGGGAATTACTCATGTATCATCTAACCTGCACTGGCACCTAAAGAGGCACAAGGGTTGCAGCAGGCTGTGCCAAAGTGGCAGCTGAGTAAGGCAGGGTCAATCAGCATTAATAGAAATCCAGTTGGGATGATTTAATTCCAGGGTGGAGTAAAGCTTTCATTATTAATCAGCCTGTCAGATGCTCTTCTTATCTGTTGGGTTAAGAGTGTTAAAAAAAGAAGTGACTTGCTCTGTAAAGTTTTTTTTTATTTTATTTTTATTTTTTAGGTTGTGTAGATAAGAAGCAAATAACCAGCAAAGAAAATGACTTGTGTCTCTACAGCACAAACCAGATAAACTGAAATTCATTATTGTATTCTATAGCTAATCAGTAACTTCGCAGCATAATAAAACCTTGCTATGATCAAGAATTTAGTCATGTTGGCAGATTTTTTTTAAATTTACATGTTATAATCAGCTCACTGAATGCTTAAAATGCACTAATAGGAGAGGAGAATATGTAAACCTCCCGAAGGGACAGCTCTCATTCCAGCTCTGTTGTTTGTTGAGGCATTACCATATACAAGTCCTCATAATCTCAGCAATTAGACTTGATTAAACTAGGCTTTATGCAGTATCAGAGCAATGTGAGCACACTGGCATGATTTAATGTGATCTCAAGTAATCATCATTATATGCAACAAAAATAAGATTTTAGCATCCAAACACAAAGGAAGCTTTAATCTGAGTTTTTGGTAAGACGAACTCCCTATTTAGATTTTGCTGTTTGTGTTAAATTTGTGCTGTCTTTACCAAGTTATTTGAGACCCTCTCACGCTCTCACTCAGTCCAGAGTATTTCTCTGCGTTTGTTCTCTGCTCAGGCATGCATTGATGTTGTCTTTAAAAGTGGACACAAGCAAAGTTCCCAACCGCTGCCTTCTAATTTCTCTCCGTGAGAGATGTTGACGTTCAGAGTGTACGCATCACACAGCTCAAGGGGGCCGTGAAGCAATTAGGGCTCTTTGCTGCCTCTGGTGTGTCATCCCCAGTAAATAAAGCTCCCTGCTGCTCCAGGCAAGTCATGACAGGAGAAAACACATGGCAGACTCTTAGCTGCTGAAGGAATTTAGAGGGATGAATGTGCTCTAACCCCACCCCTACCCTCCTCCCAACCTCTTGGTTGAATAACAGAATTTGGAGGTGAGAATTGGTGGTGTGTGTCTTTGAGTTGATCTACTGTGCAATCTTCCATCAAGGTGTGACTGCCCAGTAAGGCTAATGGTCACAGTGCTTTTTGCAGAGTAAGCTACGTTGACAAGGTTAACCAACCTTCACACAACATCCAAGACGTCAAATGCCTGTTTGGTCTTTTCTTCTCATGACTTCTAGATGCTTTTCTGAATAAAGTCAAAGAACATGTTTTTAGGCAAAAGCTGGTTGTCTGAATGAGCTCTTAACAAAATATTTAAACAAATGGCAGGTTAGTTTTTGTATGTTTAATATTGTTTGATTTTTAAATCACAAAAGTCATGTCCTTAAAGAAGATTGTGTGTTCCAGGTGAGTAACCTGTATTAGTTTTGTCTCTAAGGATCTTTCTTTTTTTCTGTTCATATAGGTGTGACTCATTTAATATTATTACAAAAATGTTAAACTTTATCCGCTACGAAACAATTTCAGATTAATGCTTTATTGGTTTGATTTCCTTGTTTTTAATCAACTGGATTCTGTTGTTGGGGTGGCTGGAGATCTGTATTCCCAGATTGCCACAGTTCCTGCAGGAAGAAGAGCCGCTCAACTCTAAGGGAGACGGGTTTTGGAAAGTTATGTTCTGGAAAACAGTACAGTTACTATAACTATGGTCAAAACATGCTTTTGGACCGAACGACTGAGTCTGGCCAGTAAGTTTAAAATCCAAAAGCACCTTTTGCAATTTTAGTAAGCATCTGCTTCTTATGAGAGACATTTGCTGTCTATTGTCTAAGGAGCAAAGTTGAGCTGGAGAGAGGGAAATTGGCAGTGACTGAGAGAAGCAGACTTCCTGTGCCACAACTCAAATAATAATAGTGCTTACCTGTTACTGTACAGGGCTTAGCAGTGTCGGGCATTATAACAATCAGATGCACAATTTTAAACACCCCCATTGTTAACCAACTGCTCAGTGATGGAAAGGAATAAATGGAGGAAAATGTCTAATAATACTTTTACTAATGAAAACCATTGCTATCACCATAACTACTGTGAATCATCATTATCGTCATTGTCATCATGCTCATTACTGACATAGCCATTTCCAGACCACATTAAGTGATTTTCTCTGAGCTAAATGAAAACAGAAGCAGTTGAATAAACAGAAAATATTCAAAAAGACATGGAAGATTAGGTGAAATTCTAAAAAAAAAAATAAAATAGAAAAAGACAATTCAAGGACGATTAAGTGAAAATCATTAGAGAAATGTTTGTTTTTCCCTGTAGTTATAGAGACTTTTAGTGAAGTCTTTTGAGTGATTGTTGCAAAAGCAAATCAAAGCTTGTCATGTGGTCAAAGTTAAAGTACATCAAAGTAGTTTTTGTTGTTAAAGTTAAGGATGTCTGTGCTGATGCCAGTATTTCATAAGTGGCCTCTTTGCAGGTCTGTTAACAATATCATTTATTACGTCTTGCAAATGTGATTTCGCTAATGACAGTGGTATTACAGTGGGGGTGGAGTGTGTGACGGAGGGCTGGCCTGTTTGTTGCTGAGCTTGTGAAAGAATGGCTGAACATGCACCTGCCATCTCCAGAGATTCATTAAAGAGGAGATAGATGCCAAGTCACAACATCTCTGCTCTCCTTGTAAATGTGCAGTTAAAACTATTCATGGACTGCAGGGCAAGCTTGCATTTATGCACATTTGATATTTGGAAGGAAGTTTTCCCTCCACCTTTCTCTCCTCTTCCTGGATTCATTCCTTTCCTGGACTCATTGCTCACATTTGGCAATTTCTTAGAAGCAAAATTAAACGTTTCTCTTTGCTTTCGCTCCCCAGCTGTAGTGAGAGTAAATGGCTGGGGTTTGAGTTAAGGTGTGAAATTACAGCCCAACACTATTCGCTTCTCTCCAGCTAAGAAAAAAAAGAAATCTGTGCAGCAGCTAAAGCCTTAGAGAACTGACTCACCTTATTAGCATTAACTAATTTAAAGAATTTTCCCAAATGTACACTGATTAAATAAGAAGAGATTAAAAGAAAGGTTTGTGTGCCTGATTTAATATAAATGCCTGGACTTGTGGGCATAAGTATAAATTGATATTAGCACATTGGTGCGTGTTGAGTGAATAGTATCAATATTCTTTCACTAGTTTCAAACATTTTGACAAAGGAATCCTTGAACAAATAGTTCAGCATCTGAATACTGCAAGTAAATGACTTGATGTAATCTTCTGGGTTTTCTTGGATAAAGCTGTTTTATCTAATTTGAAAAATAAACTTAAGTTAATGCACTGTTGGATAAGTAGCATCAAAAGGAATGTAGGAAATTGCATCAAACTTATGTAGCGCTTTTGTGGCCACTCAAAGATGCCTTATAATAAGCTCATTGCCATTCACACGCACACACACACCCACGCACATAAATGGAATGTGTGTATGATTGAATTAAAATTACTTCTTTTTTATAAAGGGCTTTGAGATGTGCCTTGTGAATTTGAGATACATAAATAAAATGAATTAAAATTGAATACTACTTCCTGTTAATTAAATCCAATGCTCTAAAATCAATGCACACTTTGCAAGAAACCATAAAAATACTGGGCAAAGCTATAATTAAAAACTGTGTACACAGAAAAACTGACAAAAACATTTAGATTTAAAAAAAAAATAGTGTAAATAATCTTGAATGGCCTGAACCCTACCTCACTGAATATATACTGAATATATTCATTAAAATTTTTTAACTCATCCAGAAGAGATGTAATAGGGACAGATTATAATATCGAAGATGAAAAAAGTATCTTCTATGCAATCACACCTTACAAAGACATCTAAATTCAGAAAAAGTAACTGGTAGCTAATCAAATCTGTGATTATATGGAGATAAGTAACCATATGTTTTTATGTGTAATGTTTTTATTTAAAGAAAGAAATTAGATATAAACTGTAGTAACGAATGTAATTTATTTACATTTATTTACAAATAGCATGTTTTTTTGCCAACATTCTACATCACACTTGCATCACACTTCAATTTCCCTCTAATCAGTGCAACTTTATAAATAAATTTAAAAAAATAATCTTCTATGCATGCCTTAATGAATAGCCTTGAGTTTAAATATTTGTTGGAATGCGGTGCTCCCATCGTGTGTGTAGGTCCATGGATGTGCTTCTCATTAAAGCTCTTGAAGGCAGAACAACATGAACAGAAAACCCGTTAGAGCATTTGGAGCTATGATCTGCCTAAACTAATTGGTCCAGGCTTCCTGCTGCTTCTCTGCTGACTCACCACAAGCTGTTTTACTTTCACTGAAACAAAGACTCTTACTGAGCATATCACTGCTGCCTTACACTGTCAGTCACATCTTTCTTCTTTTCTCCTTTTCAAGCAGACTTTTCTTCCTTTTTAACCTTGTGTATTTTACATCGTTTTTTTCCCCCCCCTCTAAAACGTCAGCTGCTTTACCCTCACTGGAATCATTTGTTTGCCATCTTTGATTTCCTGCTTTAGGGTTGGAAATAGGGTTGGCTGCTGTGATTGTTACCTGGCAGGTTCTGGTGCGGGCTCCTTTAGACCTGTTTAAAAGTCTGACAGGAAGATCTGGAGATCAAAGAAATGGAAATGACATTTGCCTCCAAATGTTAGCATAAACGCAAGATTTCCCTGCAGTTATTTCTATTTTTCTGTTTCTTCTTGTTGGATAGTTTTTTTTTTCATCTTGAAACAATGCCAAACATTGTAACATCATTACGGCAAAAACTGTAACAATAGAGCATGTAATAACTATGCATATATCATATACAAATTTAAAATCCATATTAGGTTGGGAACAAAGCTATAAATTATGTAAACTATTGTGTCTTTTTGCTATCTCTTTTTGGTGTTGGCTTCACCAACCTGCCACTGTGGTGTTTGTTTTACCTCATTATTTATGTGGAAAAAACATTAAATGTTACAGAAACCTCAATTTAATAGAAACGTGATACAAAGAGGGAGATTGTATATGGTCACAATTATACCTCAACTTAAAATCTTTCACAGGCTATGCAGAAAGTAAGCTATGTTACTTTTGGCAGGTATAACACAAATATTTATAACCTTTGCAAAAATATTTATAGCCCTTGGACATTTTCTTATATTTCATCATGTTACAAAATTCTATATTTACAAAATTCTTTGTATTATAACATGATTTTATGGGATTGAGTTACTCACAAAGTAGTGCATAGTTTTCACTTTTTTTTTTATAAATAAAAAGCTAAAAACTGTGCAGTGAATGCGAGTTTAAGCCGTTGGACTCATTACCAGAGATTGAAATTGTGCCCATTCTTTGGAAAATAGGTCAAGCTCAGTCATATTGGATGGAGAGCATCTGTCAACATCATTTTTCCAGTCCTCACACAGATTCTTAGTTAGATTTACGTCTGAGGCCTAATTTTGTCTTCATTTAGAGCATTCTGGCCCCGACTGCGTCGGGATCGTTGTTCTGGTGGATCTCCACCGTTCACCCAGTCTTAACAAACTTATGTTTACTCATTTGAATTTCAGGAATGAATACACCAACACACACAATAGTTTTTATTGTTGGAAAAAAATAAGGTTTTTTACACTGCAAATAAACTTATTTTGTCTGTTGTGCAATCGGATTAGAGGCGTCTCTAAACGAAACTCTGGGGATGAAAACACCACCAGCCCACTCGTTATTGCATTTACAGTGAGATTAAACAGGTGAACTGTTCTTATTAATTAGGTAATTTCTGAAAGCAGTCAACTCTGATGAAGAATCAAAGTAAAGGGGCCTCATTCATGCTTTCCATGCTTTTATTTATACTGTTTGTCAATATTCTTACACATTGCAACTAGACTATTTTATGTTAGTCTATCAGGCAAAATCCCACATAAAATACATAGTAGTTTGTGAAAAAATTCATTAAAGTTCAGCATGTATGAATAGATTGCGAGGCATGAAATTTTCCTGACTTGATTTTGCCACAATATGCTTTCGATATATCTAGAAGTGAACTTTCCAAAGCCAGAAAGAAAAAAGAAAAGATGCTCTCATCAAATCCTCCCATTAGTGAAGAAGGGTGTTTAAATGAAGCTTCAAGTACATCATTATATTAATGATCATGTCTGAAAACGTGACACAGACAGATTATTTAAACAGATGAACTGAAGAGTGTCTGTTTTCTGTGTCGATTTGGTGACCATGGCAATACGCATAGCTCCCATCTCCGCCTCACACTGGGTTACCCTGAACATGTCATGTTTAATATTGACTCATTTTAGCATGCAACTTTAATAAGCTGTCACAGAGGGGAACATAACCAGACACTGCCCATAAATGGTGTACCCTAACTCAAATGATTGCCCTTGTTCTTCTTTTTCAGATCCATGCACATTTTTCTTCCACTTCCTCTGTCATACATTTTCCTAATGTATGACTCTGTAATATTTTATGTCATGTTGCTCCGCATTAAAATTTCTCCTTGTTGAAGTCCTCCATTTCTACTTTTCTGCCATTCCCACTTTTTTTTTCTCATCTTGCTGCTCTCCCTTTTTTTCTTTGTTGTGTGTCCTCCTGCTGTCCTCTGATTGATGCCTTTGCCAGTGTCCTGCGTACTTCATTACTGTGATTTTACCATGTCCCAGGTGGGCCTTGCACACAGGAGACTGAGAAGAACGAGAAATGTGTCAGCGGTGACTGGGGCCAGAGTGCTCTACTGAGCAAATAAAATCACCCAAATAACATCACAAAATTGCCTCCTGTCAGTGCTCTTGTGACAGTAGACAGGAGGAAAGGGTTGCTTGGAGACCCAGCAGGGATGCTAGTAAAGACAAATACTCACGCAGACAGGTGGGATCAAAGGACTGACATTTTGTGAGGAGGAAGCGTACATACTATCTTCCTAGGCACACAAATTATACTCTGAAAGGGTTTGGAGATGGCAGAGGTGATATAGTATACTTGGGATTACCAGGCTCTAATAGCGTTAAGTCTTGCTATGTCTTTTTGAGTGGGTTATATGTTGTCTGCAGAAAAAAAAAAAAATCCTTTCCGCAGACTTCTGTGCAATGTAATTACAGAGTTAGTTGAGCTCCACTACCCTCTTATCACTCCTTTTGGGACAAGAGTCACATGAATGGACCCCTCTGTTCCTCATCCTCCACAGCAAGCACCACATCACTATCAGTAATAGATTTGCTCTCAGTCTCTTTATATTTCTCAATGTCTCGCACACTCTCTAACAGCATCTTCCCTCCTCCACTCGCTTTTGAGTGATGAAGTCGGAAACATTGGGTGGGTTTATTGATGTCTTGGAAACATACATTTTTAGGCTTTTGCATTTATTTGTACGCGATACAAATTTTACATTTCAAATGTCATAAGAAGAATATTCAAAACTGGCATTTTAAGGAGTGTTTTAATCCTTGGTCAAACTGTGATACTCAAGTGAGCAGAATGTTAACCACTAATTTTCATTCAAATCTTTCTAATATGTGTTTAAAATCCTTTTGTAGAGACACAGAGTGAATTACACCTTTCAATATGTAGGTGTCTCCAGACTATTGACTTTTATTGGAAGTGAGTGTTTCTTTGCAATGCCTGTTTGTGCATTCAGGACCTAAATCAGAGCTGGACAGTGAATGTAGTGTTTTCCGTAGTCCCCAGTGCTGTTTTGCCCTTTTTTCCTGCTGAGAACAGCAATGCTTGTCAAAACAGAGTGGAATTTGACATCCTGATGCTGCTTGATTCTCAGGCCAGAGGCTGTCAATTCACTGGGAGGAAAAGGGAGGCTCACTGCCTCGTTTGAAATCTTGTCTGTTTGACATCTTTCCCCCTCACCATCTGACTACATTATCTCTATTCTCATGCTAAGCCTGCAGAACTCTGTCATGCAGGCCTGTACAGACGCTGTGCTTATATACTTATACTTCTGTGCTTGTGTAAGTCCGCACTTACACATCTGAAGGAGCTGATGAGATCTATGAAGTGTTAACACAGCGATTTTATTCAGCAAGGAATCAAAATGAAGTATCACCGCTTGCCTACTAGATTTCCATTTTGAGGAAGAAGAAAATACAAGAGGGGATTGTGGCCCTGAAATTTGTGCGCAATAGATTTTGTTTTTTGCTTCACAGGAAATTACATATTTGGCTAATTTCAATCTGAGTTTATGGCCCAAACCCAACCTGAAATTTGTACCAGGTTGGGCCAAAATTATTTGTTTGATGATCAGGTCTGGTCAGGCGCAGGCACATTTAATAAGCCTACTATACATACAGCACAGAGAAAATCAAACAACACTTCAGAATAGAAATTGTCTTGTAAGAAGAAAGTTTGTTAGACTGTGACAAGCGCAGCTCACTCTGCAATGCACATGCAGACCCTCCCTGTTGTGCCCCAATCAATCACATATCCCAGATAATTTACACTTGACTCATCCTGTGGTTACAACAAATGACTAGATGGAGCTAGAAGATGTTAAACAAAAGCTAAAAAGAGGACAAGTACACTTCTTACATAAATGGTGGTATAAATGCAGTAAAACCTTAGTTAAAATATGCCAGGTTTACTTTGGGCTCGAGCCTATAGTTAGTTAATTAGTCCTATAGGTTTGGGCTTGGACACAATTCCTATGGTCTTGGGCCAAGTTGGGTTGGATTTTTAAGCTCTAGCATCAAGTAGTCATGTATGAAAAGTGACTTTAGTATTGATGTTTAAGTAAGTCTGTTTACAAATAGCTGAATGTATATGTATTATATTATTCTGTAAAATATGCTGCCTCTCTTCCTTTTTGGGAATTCACACTTGAAAGAGAAGGTTCAGCACTGTGGTGGTGTTTGCTAACACTCTTAAAACCATCATTGAAAAATCAGTAAGATTAACACCATTGTCGGTTAGAGTGGTTGGCCCAAACTGACCCCAGCCTTACTCCCACAATCCCTCTGTCCACTTCATAAATAAATGCTATTTCTAGCTTGGTTTGGTGATGACCTCCATTTTTAGCTCATGAGTGTGTTAGTGTAGAATAAAATTTGGCCCTGTATTTTGCCTATCTTCTCACACATGACACTGAAATACGATATCAAATAATGAGTGGAGAAGTAGGTGTATGATTTTCATGGTTACTTAATTGAGAAAACATGATTGTCTATGATAAAGACCATTGTGATTCAGGACTTGTTTTAATGCACAACACTATTTATTAAAGCACTTTTTTTCTGCTACAGGCAATGAACATGGGAATGAAATGTCAGCTCTGCAGATTCCTAATGATTTGCTCTTGACTTACTGTGAAGGCGGATGGATAAATGCTCACTGACTGTGTTGGAGAGTAGAAAACTGTTAACTGAAACTGGAAACAAGGGAATGAGGCAGATCACAGCTTTGTTTTGTCAGACTGTCAAACAAATTGTTAGCTGATGACATAGAAACAATGTTACATAGACAGAGTTAAAAAAAGTGCCTTTCTTTGAGTTTTTTCTTCTTTTTCAAACAGTTTTATAACAATCTTGTACTTTGTAAAATGTTGCTTTTTGGTCATATATACACTTCTGTGTAATATAGCAGCAACTGAGAAGAGCAACTGCCTTTTCTGAGAAAAAAAAAAAACAGATAGGGAGGAAAGGATTTGTAACACCAAACAAAAATTATGAGCATATAATTAGCATGAAGAGTGTTATATACAGTCGACAGACGGGTAATGTGGAGCCAGAAATGTTGGAAATGAAAAATATAACAGACACTCAGAGATGTGAAAGCAATGTGTGAAAAGGGAAAAAAAATAGTCTACCAAGTATACAAATATAAATGTATTTATTTATCTGCGCAAGCAACATTGTTTTCAAATCTAAGGTTGTAGATGTCTGCTGTCATGCATTAAAAAGAAGTACTTGTTTTGTTTTCTAGTGTATAACCTTTTACTCAATATCTTCCAGCACAACAAAATCTTTCTTTTTTCAAATATAATTTCTGGAATTTTTAATGAAAAGCACTAAAACATCTAAAAAGTCTTTCATAGAAATTAAAAGCATCATGTTTTATGTTATCTTTTTTGTTTGTTTTAACAAGGAAACATAATTTGCTTTCACATTTCTTTCATATATGGTATGTCAAGTTGAAATTGTAACCCCAGTATTAAAATTTAATCTCATACAAAATACAGTAAATCCAAATTGATCAGATCTAATCCCAAACAGACCTGAAATTCAGAATGAGCAAGTAAAGCCCTGTTTGGTGCATTTGTAAATATAATTTACAAATTATATTTGCAAAATTGGTGTGTAGTGGGATGCACACCAACGAATGTTGTTAATTAATCTCAACAATCACATAAAACAAGAAAGTGTGTATTTCCCCTTTTAAAAATTTATTTGCCAACCTTAACTTCAGCATTGATGATAGTTAAATTAGACATATTGGCAAAACGAGGTCATGTATGTTTATCTTAATGAAATCAGCAAAAACAAATTATGTATTAGCTTTAGATATAGAATCCTATTTTCGAAGGGAATCTATAAAAGATAAGAAAGTAGATTTGTGTCTTTATTTTAAACCATCTCTTATATAGGTAAAAAAAAATCCTATCAGGGAATGAACATTGCAAATTCATTTAGACCACGGGTCCCCAAATTTAGTCGTCAAGACATCAAATTTTCAAATTCCCCCATCAGAGCATGTTCTTCAGCTCTGAAGAGGCCTGATAATAAACCTTTCATTTGGCTCAGGAATGCTGGAACATGGATGCATCTAGGCCTTTCAGAGTACTTGCTCTCTGGTAGGACTGATCACCCTAATAAAGAAAATATTCTATGGTATCTGTTAAGCAATACTTCCATACAAATGAGTAATTTTGGCAAGAAGAACGTAAATACTTATGTTTTTGTTTTTTTTTTGGCTGTTGGACACAATTCATACTGAATATTTGCTTATATTTCATCATGTTGTTGGACTGTTTGTGTACAGCATCATTTTCAAATTTCTTTTCTTGAGGACAAAACATTTAATACCACACAGAGCTCCATTTGGAGACCATAAAGCTGTCAACACTTAAACATCACTCGTCCAACACAGTTGTTTGCTCTCAGCAAGAGTGTGAATTATGATTTCAGACTGTACATTGAGCACCTTATGGTCTAAGGGATGTTAAGTGATAAATAACAGCATCATGGATGCAGTGAAGCTCTTCAGATGGAGATAAGGTTGTTGAGCAAAATTTAGGGTTTTACAACTGAGTACCAAAAAAAATTAATTATGCAAAGATTTCACATGGTTTAATAAGACATTTAGCCACATTTTAATTGGTTGAGATGATGGCGGTAATTTTGCTGTTAGATTCTGCAAAAAGCAAAGATTACGTCTAATGAGCCTTTGGATATTATGCTCTTGTAGTGTTGTTAGCAGAAATAATTAAAAAAGGACCATAAACATCCCAGATTTGTATGATAGCTGTAATTTGATATTTATTTTCTTTAGCTTTCACCAACATTAATTTTGCCATATAGAGTGAATTAAAAAACTAAATAATAAGACAGAAAGTGAAGTATTGTGAGATCTAATAAATAAAGGATGATGGAATATGAGACAACGCAATGATACATAGCAGCTTATAGACAGGTTTGAGTAAATTTAAGCACCTCTTAAAAGCAAATATATAAACAGTTCAGATCCTTTATTAATTCATATTTATGATCAACATGAGCACATTTGTCACTTCTGACCAGCACATTGCCTCCTCTAGTCTCTCTGTAATAGCATTTTGGTACTGCAAACACACACACTTCCCCACGCCTCCACATGGATACACTCAGTATAACACACACAAACACAAGTGATTGTGCCTCCATTTGAGAGAAGCTAACTGCCCAAGGAGCTACGGGGGCAGAGGTGTGTTGTGGATTACGGTGTACATGCTGTCTCCAAGAGTAATCTCA
Organism: Gambusia affinis; assembly: GCF_019740435.1. Classification (NCBI taxonomy): domain Eukaryota; kingdom Metazoa; phylum Chordata; class Actinopteri; order Cyprinodontiformes; family Poeciliidae; genus Gambusia; species Gambusia affinis. Next base: position 31,678,580 of record NC_057868.1, on the reverse strand, counting down.
GCTCCACTGAAGGGCTACAGCTGCAAAAAGAAGAAAGTATATCCCTGACATCCAACACATACACCCAGAATGAACTTAACCACTGCCACCACTCTGTACAGCAACAAAGCAATCCCTTGATAAATCTCAGATATATGTCTGTGCAACCCTTGAGATTCTCTTGTTCACATCTATCTAACTCATCTCTCTGTCTCTCTCTCTCTGCCTCTCTTTCTCACTAACACACATACACACTGAAATAGTTGTCTATCACAGTGGGCTCAAGTTTCTGGATGTCAGCATTTATCAGACCAGGGGCCAGACATAAGGGTCCACTGAGAAATGTACAGTGGCTTGTCAGCACAGTGGGATCAGTGTGTATTGATCTCAGCACCACATTACCCAAACTACACTTCTACAACACTAAACTTAGCTGGGATTATATTCCAGATTATTTTCATAATTGTGCTGAGTTTCATTTACAGTCGGTGTGGATTTGTGAAGTTGAAAATAGTATTTTCACTGCTTAAACCTTCCTTTAGATACACACAAAGGCTATTTACACAGCAGGTCTCGATGGTCAGTTCCAGTTTTTTGCTGATATCCAATTTTTTGTGTGGTCATTCATACTACTTAAAAAAAACAATCTGAACATTGATAGGCCTTTCAAGTTGTTGTTGAAGTTTTCTGAGGCACAGTGAGTTCTTTATTACATTTAATGTAATGAGAGAGTTTTTCACCATGGTAAAAGATATTAAGATCCTTTTGGAGTCATGGGGTGTTTCTTCTATTAAGGACAGTGAGAAGATCCCTGGTCTGATCTTCAAAACAATTTAAATCAAGACTGGCCTCATACTGCAACTACATACTGGGTGGCAGCACCGTTAAAAAATATTGTATTCGTGCATCTAATCTTGCTGCAGCACGAACCATGAGAACCATGAGCAACTGCAACACATAATCCACATTGCTCTCTTCAGTAAATACAGATCCACACTTTTTCTACATAGAAACATGTATTTTCTGCAATCCCTGTTGTGTATAGGTTCCAGAGAGAAGAGCACACGCGTCCAAATTGTGCCCAAACTGTACTTGTGAGAAGTTTCTTTACAATGAAAAGAAGTTATGGGTAGCCGCACTCTGAGAGGATCATACCACCTTTAGGCTGAAATGTAGTGTAATGGTAAGGTATGTAGTTGGGAGTTTAAGAGAAATCTGGTGCAGGTATATATACCATGTTAATAGACAATGGAGTTAATAGACAAAACAGTTGTTAGTAAGATAAAATGTTTTTTCTAAACTTGCCACAATGCATTTCCATTCCAGAGGATTATAAAGACAGTGAAAACCCAAGGGCCCTAGACAACAATATTTCAGCATTTTGAGAGGAAAATCTATGTGATGAGGTGGTAATTTTTAACTTCCTAAGCCTAGGAAAATACACTAACTTTGTAAACAGTTGTCTAAAATAGAAAAAAAAGGAATAAAAAGGAACATATGGTTTCAAGCTAAGAATTGTGTGATTACTGGAACCACAATCATTACATTTCTTTGAAAAGTGTTTTAGTCTAATTTAGGGCAATTTTGTGACTGGTGCATTAGGTTGATTTTTAACAGACATCGATGTAGCAAAAGTGTATCATAAAAATAGCGCTTTAGAATTCCATGCCAAAAGAGTAAGTACATTATGGGAAGAAAGTAACATAATCAAATAAGCTAAAATATTTTAAATATAGCATCCACTTACATTGCAGATGTTTTTCTTTTTAGTTTAGAGACAAAAATCTCTCCTGTGAAGGAATGTATGATAATCTATGAACTGCTTTTCAAACATTTCATTGCATGTAACAATGTTTTGAACATACTACTTCAAAATTAGACTGACACAGTAGCATAGCACCTTATTGAAAATGGTACAAGTTAGAAATGCTTAATAATTTTGTAGATAAAAGTTTTATGATTTCAATATTACTCTCCTCGTGGTACATTATGTCAGTAGGTTTTGTCTGCTTGTAGTTTCAGGCAATGTGTTTTTGTGTACACACAAACAGGGATAAAAAATGCTGCTTTAGGTGTCTTTTGAGTGAATGGCAATAAAGATAGCAATATAATCATTAATTCAATAAAAGACGGTGTGAAAGTAGCCTTTCGCAGCAAGTTCTGTGGTTCGGGGGCTACGTGCAAGTTTAAAATGGTTATAGCTGTCATTATTACAGTACTTCATCTCTAATAAGGATGATTGTAGAGAAAGGGAGGGCCCAGGAGACACTTCAATCAGTGCACATTTATGTATGTGTATGTGTGGTAATCCAGGTTCAAGTGTGTTTTATGTTGCACAATCAAACCCTGTGAGCTCCGTGTGTGTTTTATATGTGTTTGTAGTATTACCTGTTTTTCAGAGAGCGCTCCCAGTTGTGTCTTTAAAACTGGCAGTGCAGGGGAGAAAGCCTGGGAGCAATGTGTGCTAAAAGTACATGTCATCTTCAATAAAGGATGACAGAGTTTACAGGTTTAAAAAGGCAGCCTATTCCTTGTAAGACTTTAGGCAGCAGCATTATGTGGCACACAAAGAGCCTTTCACAGAGGTGATGAAACATTACTCCATGAGTGAATGTCACTGATGTCGGGAAAGATATTGAGATGTGGTGCAGCCTACGGTACCTGTATACGATGTATATAGGGAAAATGGCAGCAGCTCATATTGAAACATTTCTTTAGCATGTTTTCACATTTTATTAAACAACCTACTTGTAGTCTCAGTTTAGAACATGTTTAAATAGAGACACTTTCATGATTAACATCATTTACCCATGGTGTCCAAAGTGTTTTGTTCTGTCCATAAATTGTTTATATTGTGATTGTGGGTGTTTTATTTTATGGTTACAGATAAACCAAAACAAAAATTTTCAACCTGGTTAACTATAAACTTTTTATCCTATCTTATTTTTCTGTACATAAGCAGAACATGCTAGATCACAAATCAATGTGGATTTTGTGCTGCTTTAGAATTTGTGTTAAATTGTTCTTTATTAGATCAAAAAAATTCCCCCAAACTCTTGTTTTTTGCTTTATATTTTCTGTTATTTATTTTTTTTTTTTTCAGTTAATTTCCAGATTTGTTTCTTAGCATTCCCTTCTCATCATTCGGTTTCAACTTGTATATCACACCTGCTTTGCAATGATTCTTTAATCAGCTTGCTGTTCTACATGTTTTATTAAATTACAGCTTGTTCTACTTACACCTGGACGCCTCAGGGATCTCTTACATCCATTTGAGCCTTCTGTTTCTAACCACCCTGTGACACAAACCCAACATACACAGATATAAGGACATTTGCTGAGACCAGTGCAGGCACCAACGAATAAAAGGCAGAATGAGGCTAAAATTGCATCATCTTCTCTATATTCCCCCTTCTTATTCTGCATGTATTAGGGTGGAAATTTCATTTCATATAATCAAAGAATGATTTGGCTTGTAGGGACTCCAATGCAATAAGTGTCGGAAAGGGGAAAGAAAACATATCTGAAAATAGAATTGTGATGATTAATACCATATATAAAACATATGGGGTGAGGAGCAGTCTCTAGAGAGCTGGGTGCTGGTTGAAGTGTTTTTACCTTTGGAGGTTTTTCTGAGTGAGTGAAATTACCCAAAAGTATTACCAAATAAATAATGATTTAATTCTAAATTCTCATTTTTAATCCCCTATTTTGAAATCTACATAATTACTTTGAAATAAAGAGTACAATTTCTTCTGATTTGACCTCACATAGTGGTAACACCTTTCTAAACATTTAAATGTTTAACTAAAATTCTTTCAAACTTGCTAGGTCATAAAAAAACTGTAATTTTGGGTGGAAAAACTGCACACAGATGTACACAGAGGTATTGTGGTTGTTTCATGGAAAATTATTAATGGATTTTATGAAGCTGCCATAAGTAATAAAAAAATCTGGAAAGAAAAAAAAAACATCAGCAACAGTGCAAACAACTCATTGATTTACTTCTGACAAAAGAAATTATGCCTCATAATGATATCCTCTCTCTATAACCAAATCAAGAAATATAACCAGGGACCAAGCCTTAAAATTGTTCATTTAACCACTTAAAAAAACAGAAGCTTGATTTTTAAAAAGCATAATGGGTTTGTACTGGTCTAACATGAGTTTCCGGGTTTATTCTCCCTTTTAGCACAATGCAACTAGGAGACAGACGCAGATTTCAGAACCTAAAGAAGAAGAAAAAAAAAGCCTGGAATGGGTTTGACATCCTCTACCCACTAGCTGTTACAAACATCACACCTAGCATTCCTTCTCACAGATATGGAAACCCAAATAGGCCATAACTGAAACAAAACTGTGAGGTTTTAAAAGCAATTCATTTTCGGTAGCTGTGTGTATCAAGATCTTGCAGCAAAATCCTGTGGCTGTTTTGCTTTACTATGTTTATTTGGCAGTCTAGATGCGATCTCATGTTATTAAAAAGTCTTCACTACTTAGAGTGACATTTGTCAGTTCGAGAGCAGGGCTAAGTCTGCCAATGAGCTGAGAAAACTTGTGAGGCGGCAGATAGCCACCTCAGGGCTGACAGCGCCTGTATCAGCTCCAACTGTCTCCTGATGTGTCATCTCTATCTCGCTTTTTTGTACTTTTTGCCTGACGTGTGCACCACACTGGAAAAAAAACTCACACACAGATAAACAAGCACGCTCAACCTGGAGGACACACACTGTTTTGAACTTAACATTGAGGAGCACTCTACCAATATCTCATTTTCCAGATTTTGTGAATACTTAGAAACACACACAGGTTGTACACACTTGACTGCATATGCTGTGCAAACAGACCTGCATTAATGCCCACTGCACTCCTAAAAACATCTGGTTTGCATCATCTGGTGATCTTTCCATTTTAGAAAACATGAGGGTTATTGAAATTGGTCCCACTAAGCTCATTGACTGACTTTAAGCATAAGACTGAAGCTTTAGTGTCTTTATCTCTGCAGAGAAAGAGAAGAGGAGAGTGTCCATATCAGATATAGGCTTTGATGCATTTCAGTTCCTTGGGTCTATTCCTATCAGCTCCGGTTTATTGTGTGCAGCTCTGATTACATCTGGACAGCCGGGCAACGTAATTGTGCTAGTACTGGCTGCATATCTTTTGGCTCCTCCGTTCCACTGCAAAGACCTTTCAGGATGAATTAGTGCATGTTTTCTCCTGCATTTTTTTTTAAATAATTCTCTTTTGGCATCAAATAAATTGAAGAGAAGAGCCTGTTTCTTTTACCATCTGCTTGTCCATTTTTGAAGAACATAACCAGAGGTTTAGGCTTTATCTTTTCAGTAAATTAAATAAATTCTAGTTTTTAAATAGTAGGTGGTTATTTACTACCCACAGTACCAACCATTTCAGTAATACTGTGTGGGTTGCCCTTAATACTGCCCCAAAAGCTCAGACCTATGGGCCTTTCAGTGTCTCTCTGACTGGCACTGGAACCTTTTTGGCGTTAATGGGTTGCAGAAGAAGGTCTTTTTAATTTACTTTGTATTGAAAACCATTAACTTGTCTGGTTATTGAGCTGGTGCTTTCAGCAATATTAACTACCAATGAGGGGTGTGGTTTGTGTTTAGCAATTTGTAGGTTTCCCATTAATGCAATGTCGGCTTTAGCTTGTGTGTGTGTAATATTGTAATAATGCATTTATTTTTCAGAGAGACTCCAATGAGACTCTTCAATACGTCAGGTTAGGTTCATGGAAGTCACACAAGATGAGATTTTGGCAATTAAAAAAAATAAATAAATCAAACCTCTTTTCAGCCCCATGCAAATAAATAGAAGGTCTCACAAATCACAGTTTAGCCTTCTTTTATTCTGGGTGGATCTAATGCTGTATCCTTCCATCCATCCATCCATCCATCTTCTTCCGCTTATCCAGGGTCGGGTCGCGAGAGTAGCAGCTTCAGAAGGGAGGCCCAGACTTCCCTCTCCCCAGCCACTTCTTCCAGCTCCTCTGGGGGAATCCCAAGGCGTTCCCAGGCCAGCCGAGAGACATAGTCCCTCCAGCGTGTCCCAGGTCTTCCCTGGGGCCTCCTCCCAGAGGTGCCCGGAACACCTCACTAGGGAGGCGTCCAGGAGGCATCCTGACCAGATGCCCGAGCCACCTCAACTGGCCCCTCTCGACATGAAGGAGCAGCGGCTCTACTCTGAGTCCCTCTCGGATGACTGAGCTTCTCACCCTATCTCTAAGGGAGAGCCCAGACTAAAGCTGTAAAACACTGAAAATTCTCTTTTCCCATTTAAAAAAATTAAATAAAAGTCCATTCAGTTAAGGCTTGATCAGTCTACGTGTCTTAGATTTTGTAATAGCAAGGACAAGTGCAGTCTATACTGTGAAATCTGTTTTGTTTAGTGTCAATTGGAGGCACTGTAGCAGGTCCCAGGTTCAGTTTTAATTTGTTTGTGAGTGTTGTTGACCAGCCTATTCAGAAATATTTAAATAAGGGTCTCAATCGTCTATAGAACAGTTTGCAAGCACTTGCTGACAGCAACTGCATAAACAAACTTCACAATGACAAGAAAAATTGGAAAATAGGCTGAATTTATATTGTGCCTCACCATTCATTAGAGCCACATTAGCCATTAAACAGACAAACCCATGCACACACAAACCACAAACACGCATATATATATATATATATATATATATATATATATATATATATATATATATATATATATATATATATATATATATATATATATATCCATAATAGAAGTTATATTGGAGTGTCTGGATGGTTGCATGAAATGTTGCTTTGCAAAGAGCTATGTAGAACATAAATGAGGTTAAAAGGCTTTATGTGAGTACGTTCCATTTACCCTTGAATCCGTCTAGTCAGACTGACTGACATCTTGAAATGACAGCCTGTTTTCACTCCCATGCCACACACGCTTGACTTTATCAGGATCTTTCGGTTTAATAAACCCATGGAAATGTTATGGTTTTATGTAACTCAGAGACTTGGGTGTCAGTAATTGGACTGTTCTTCCAGATTCACAAATCTAGATGTATAGTGCATCACAGAAGTCTTGAGTTATCCCTTGCCTATTTCTTTGTATTGTTTTTTTTTCCAACTATCCAGAGTTTATTGGTACAAATATTGACAATCTAACTTTAACTTAAATTGTTTTAACCTGTTTTCTGACTACTGTATTCATTAAAAACTGAGAACACAAAATATCCTTTATTAGATAGGATTCTATGCTGCTGTATATCATTTTTTATTCACTGTACTCTATGCACAATATCAAATACAGATACATGAGCTGGTGAACTCACTCAACCCCCTGCCATGTTCTGATTTAAGAATAAATGCAGCACTATGTTCCCCATAGCGATAGTGATGGGTAGCACTGCGCCTGCCGCTGTGTGCTCCTCGTCTCACAGCTCCAAATTCAGGATTTAACTGGGGTGGACGTAGGGAGAGCAAGAGACAGGAGTAAGGGAATCATATGCTCTTCCATCATCTGGTTTACCTCTCAGCATCCCCCTGCCAGCTTCTTACTCTGAATAATGATGCACCTCTCCCTCCCTCTGATTACACTCACACTCACCAATTCATGGACCACACATCTCCTCCTGTCAACTGCAGCACTTCTTCACTTTTTTAATGTTTTTTTTTTTTTCTATAACTCTGCTGTGTTAATTTCTTGCATATTTGCAGTGTCCATCTAAATTAAATTTTTCATCAGTGATTTACATGAAAGAATCATCCGTGATCAGAAATAAGAACAGCTTTTGAAAAACTTAAAAACACAACTAGATATTTTGCCATATACTTATATTACCAAGACTGCGACTAAATCTTGCACCCCTTTTTTGACACCATAGAAGGGTTTGATACCAAAGCTAACATTGTGATCTGTTAAACAACAAATTGCATAAATTTTAATGGACTATATTAAACAAATCTGACGAGATTTTTTGTTTGACTTTGCAAAATTTGACATTCAGATTTTTTAATTTACATTGTAACAGAAAATACACCTGCAGTAAATCTTTTGGAACAAATTTTACTTTTGAAACAATGATTTAAAGGAGACTGTATTACTTACATACAGTTAAAACTGTATGTAAGTACTACATACAGTACTAATCACAGTGTAAAGGAATACACGATTCCCTTGGCTGAGAAGCTGACGACATGTTTTCACCAATTAACCCATCAATATTTTCTCTTCATCTGGGTTTTCCTCATACATCATACTAAGTTTGGCCTTTCTTACTGGATCAGTTATGATGAGTCATCCATGTCAATTAAGTATTTTAACATCATTTTCCTACCAGCATCTTAAATACAATTAAATAGCAATTTTTATAGCATGCTGTGTTGAGACTTTGTTTTTAAGTTTTTGGGTGAAGGCAATTCCCAAGCAGATAGAAAATGTTGGTTTTTGAATCACTTATCATTTAAAGTGACTGCAAAAAAAATGTAACAACAGGGAGAGATGATTTTCCACTATTAAAATGTTCCAAAGTTAATAGTATTTTGTAACAGATGATAAATGCTGTCTAAGTGTTGGATCACTGGATCCAAATCAACCTGGGAAAATGTAAGAGAACTAATAATGATAGATCCTAAGCTTTGACTCAAATGGTCAGCAGTAAAGAATGTTGGCATAAATGAGACAGGCTCCTAATGAGGAGGCTAATGACGCTCTGACAGGACTTTTGTCTCACTGTGTTTTTATTTAGATGGCAATCAGTCGTGACAGAAAGAAGACCTAAACACTCAGCGACAGTGCGCCCAAAATTGTGTGATTGATCAAATAATAAACTTTCCCCCCCATTTCTCTGCAGCATCATTTTTCTAACATGAGTAATAATGCCAACTGCTGATGCGCGGCTTGCCTGATGTGAAATCTGTAAGTCAGTCATTGAGTATGATATATGCCAGCCAGACATGTGCTTTTGTCTAATGCGATGCAGACTTTTCCATCCCCGCTGACAATAATAATGTCCTCAGCTGCCACAGATCTAATTACGTGTTTTCAAAGTCTTGCACTTCATAATTTTTTTTTCATCCTGTTTTTTATTCAAAAAATAAATAAATTTCCCCGCACACACCCTTCCTGATGGTTGCGTGACTGTGTTATTAACAGTTGTCACCACCGGTTTAGTCGTAACTAAGCAGAGCTTGGTATCGGATGCACAGCATGGGTTTTTGCAGACACAAATCATGTTCCAGCAGGGCTCAAAATAAATGAGGCTCAGTCTAACCCGTGGAGAACACATTTAATATTTGCAGTGTGTTTGTTTGCTTTTCTGATGTAAAACAGCAGCGATAATGAGTTTCAATTGTTGCTTTGATGGATTCCTTTGGTTAGCCTTTCACATTTCACATCACAACAGAACAAAATTTGGTTTTCATTTTTTGTCATGGTAGAAAAGATAAAACTTGTTCACTGGTTCAAATACCTCCAATCATATTGTTTAGGAGAGAAACTTTTTATATTTACAGTATCTGCTTCGGTTACCCACTGACACTGGCATAGATGGTGAGAAGATTTTCTGCTTTTTGAACACTAACACTTTCGATGGAACATAGTGCTTGTGTCCTGTGTTTTGTTTTTGTGCAAGTCAAACATCTGACTCAGATTGTCCTTTCTATGACAAATGCCTGTGTGTTTGAGAAATGTGGTACTGTTAACTTAAAAGCAAGGCATTTCTCTTCTGTCGTGCTATCTTCCCATGTCTCTCCGCTATCAACAAAGATGGAGCTCCGGGCCAGGGCTGACAAAACGGCGTCATTATCTTAGTGTTAGCGTCTACCCACGCTTTGCTTCTCATTCATTTCACAGTTAGAGTCCTGGCCCCAGAGGGAGATATAGCTCATGTGGGCGAGAAAGACAGAGTGATCGGAAGAGAGGATGCTTCATTTGTGATTCTGCCCATTTCCACTTCTTTTTTTTCCCCTCTTCTCTTTCAAAATATTGCTCATATAGCAAGTCAGAAATATGCACAGCACAATTATTAGGCTGCATACGGGAACTTAATAATCCTAAGAATGGAAAAAAATAATGAAAGGTTCATGAGTTCACAAAGTCACAATCGAAACAGACAAAAGTGATAAACATCTGATTTAAACAGATATCTTTGCTGTGCACAGGTGATGCTCAGTGAATTAGAATATAATTAAAATGTTCGTTTATTGCAGTAATTCAGTTCAGTCTTACAGATAGATTAAATACAGACAAATTTATATGTTCCAGGATGTTTTTTTTATTAATTTTGATTATTATGGCTTACAAATTCTTATCAAATTTGAGTATTGCTATAGCCATATCATGGGAAAGACCGCTCACCTAGCAGTTGTCCAACTTACACCCTCTACAAGGAGGGTAAACCACAGAAAGCCATCGAGATGATGCTGGCTGTGAAAGAAGGTCTGAAACCAAGATTTAAACCTAATTTAAAATTAGGTGGAAGGAAAACAATGGAAGAAATAAAAGCAAAATGGAAAACAAGAATAGCATGTTTTAGATGACAGGCAAAGCCCATTCACAGAATACAGTTTAATTACAAAATAAAAATACAGCAATCTGTTGTAATTCATTTTCATGAGTGTAAATACTTCACTTATCATACTGAAATAAATTGACCTTTCAGTTACATCAAGGAGAACAGGTTTGTAGATTGACAGCTGTATTGAGGACATGAACTGCAGCTGTCTTATTCCTTGGGTGATCACACTTCGGCATCGGAAATATTGTTACAAATATTTTAGCTTAGTTAAAGTGTAAAAGTTGACAGTTGCTACACTGAGCAAGTACTGCTACTCAGTGTAGTATACATTTCTGTGTATAAGGATCTATATAATAGGAGTTTCAATATATTAAGTGATATATAATTAGTCGAGATGCACCTGTATTGTTTCTAATACATACACATTCATGTCATGATGGAGAACATTTCTTCTAAATTCAAACGACTATTAGAAGGCTATAGCGTTAATGATAAAATCGGAAATGCATGAGCATTTGCAAAAGTGGAAATGATTTCTGAATGGTTATGAAAACTCTCAGCAAGGTGAGTCCGGTGGAATGATGGTCAGCATAGTGTTTTGTGCAGTAGGTGTGGGTAGTGGGAGAAGGACAGGGCACAGCAGTGACAGCTCTTTAAATCCAGCTGTGAAGTCTAAATCCTTTGCTTTTCTAATGGCAATCATAACTCATTGTGCAGTTGTAATGTGTTGCACATTAACAGTGTGGGAGCTGGCTGCGGTTCATCTGTGCCTAATGTGCTATAGCTACAGGCTAAGAGCTCTCATCAAACACTGTTCAGCCATCATTTCCTCTTTTAAAGTCTTTTGTTTACTTTGTATATTCCTCACGCCCACACTGGAACAAAACTTTAAAAGGCTCTAGACATCTCTCCCTGTATATGGTTTTGTGTACCAAATCTCTTGGGACCACAGTTACTTATATTTAGCCATTAGGGGATATATATGCTTATTATTTTGTGATAATGGTATGGTGAAGACTTACTTGTCAGGGAGAAGAGCACCCTCTGATACTAATGAGGGAATCTTGTAGCCATCTGTGTAGGCCATATTCCCTTAAGATGTCAGTTTGGGTGTAAATTTGCTCTACTGGTGGCATCCTATGTTTATAAATAGAAAAAGCCAGGTGGACTTCTGCAACCAAGAAAAAGCACAGATTGGAGTGCAGTATTTTTCTAATAGGCCTATGGGTAAAAGAGTGGTAATGTAGACAGTAGATATACTGCATGGTAGTTAAGAGTAAGAAGCTTTAACTAGAAAAATTCTTAAGAAATGTAAATGGGCCTACCAAAGTGTGCCCATCAGTTAGAACCCAGCGTTCTGATGCTAAAAATTAGCATCAATGCTAAGGTAAGCCACAAAGTACTCAATAACATGTGGAAAGTCACAAACAGGCTGAGTAACATGGACTTACTCCATTCAGTATGTTAAATTTGCGCACAAGCTAAAATTAGCAAAAATGATAATGTTAGCCAAAATGCTGCCAGTTGCTTGTGGGGTATCATTAGCATGATGTCATACATTGACTTACTCCATTGGCTGTGCTGAACTTGGCTAATAAATATTTTAAAAAGTAGCTAAAGAGCTTATTTTAAGAAAAAAATAAAATAAGTTTGCCACTGCTTGTTGTTTATGAAACATAAGCTCTTTTAAAATACTGCTTAGATGCAAAACATTTACAGTTGGTAAATTTTGAAAAGTAAAAATCTGATGTTTACTTTGTGGTACTTCGTTAAAAGAAAACATACATCATACTCAGTAACCTCATCTCTTAGCAACAGTTTGATATTGTTTAAACAACATAAGATCATTTGATATTGTTTAAACAACATAAGATCATAAGATGGAAGGTTTGTGGTTGTGTGTCAGAACAACATGAGTTTGATGTTTGTGTCCATCAAACCCTTCCTACCATATATAAATAATTTTTCCTTTAGCTTCCTTCCTTTTTAATTTATGTCTCATCTTCTAAATACTAAATACACACAGAAGATGATATAGATTTATTTCAGTAATTTAACAAAAACGTAACAAGAATTGTGCAGTTGGTGAATTTTACAGAAAAGTGAAAATGTTTAGTTTTTTTGTCTTTGGAGGAGAATATATTATAAAACAGACATTCAACACTAAAGTAAAACTCCGATGTTTACTTTGTGGCAATTTGTTAACGAAAAAATCACTCATCTCTTAAAACCAATAATTAATAACAATTAATATTATTGTTTATAAAACATAAGCTCTTTTGAAATACTGCTTATCTGCTTAGACGGAAAAAAAAAATTAGTTGATTAGTTTTGCAAAAGTAAAAATCAGATGTTACTTTGTCACACATGGTTACCAGAAAATGTGCTTATCGCTTAGCAACAGATTATTTTTCAAAAGTTTTCTTCTCCTCTTTTGAAATACTATTTAGAACTTAGCAAGAATTGTGCAGTTGCTGAATTTTACAGAAAAGTGAATGTTTTTTTTGTCATTGGTGGGAAACATAAAAAAAAAACAAAAAAAAAACCAGACATTCAACACAAAAGCAAAAATCTGATTTTTACTTCGTGGCAGTTCGTAACCAGAAAAAAACGGTCATTTCTTAACACCAGATTAATAAGGAGCCACATTATTGTTTATAAAATGTAAGCTCTTTTGAAATACTGCTTAACTGATTCGGCACAAGAAATTTACATTTGGTAAATTTTGAAAAAGTACAAATCAGATGTTTACTTCGTGGCACATGGTTACCAGAAAACACGCTCGTCTCTTAGCAACAGTTTGTTATTGCTCAAAAATCCGACGATTTCTTCTGCTCTTTTCAAATGCTACTTCCTACTTAAAAATTGTGCAATTGGTGAATTTTACAGAAAAGTGAAAATGTCTTTTTATTTTTTTTATTTTTATTTTTTCACATTGATGGGAAATATATTATAAAACAGACATTCAATATGGAGAGATTCAGACGGAAAAAAGAAGACAATTAGAAGAGTTTATTGACATACAGGAATTAAAGTCTTTGGTGCTGGGGATGATGGTTATCGCAATGTTAGCAATAAGCTTCAGATGAGCATTCCCAATGCTGTTAGGAACGTCATCCCACCCAGGGCCCGGCACTGCTGGTGGAGGTTGAAGAAGGGTGCGGGCCTAAGGAATGGAGAAGGGGTGGTGGTGGGTTGAGCTCGGCTGGAGGGTGATGGATGAAGGTCCTTATCAGCTGGGACTTGGTTGGTGATTGGACGTGACGTGTCTTGGTCCAGCGTTGATAGGTCGTCGACTGTAGGCGGGTCGCTTCAATTAACTGGACCCGGTGGGGATAAAAGAGTCTTCCAGTTTGAATTTGCGCCTAGGCTTCATTTCAACACAACATTAAGAATCTGATTTTTACTTCGTGGCAATTCGTAACCAGAAAAAAAACGGTCATCTCTTAGCATCAAATTAATTACAAGTAATATTACTTTTACAAAACATAAGCTCTTTTGAAATACTTCTTATCTGCTGAGACACAATAACATTTAGAGTTGGTAAAGTGAAACTCAGATGTTGACTTCATGGCACTTTGTTAACAGAAAACACACTTATCTCTTAGCAACAGATTGTTATTGTTCAAAAAACAGAAGGTGTCTTTTGAAATACTACTTATGTTATACTACTTACTACTTAACTAGAATTGTGCTGTTGGTGAATTTTTCAGAAAAGTGAAAATGTTTTTTTCTTTCTTTGCCATTGGTGGGAATTACAAGACACAGATTCAACACAGAAGTAAAAATCTGATTTTTACTTCATGGCAGGTCATTGCAAGAAAAAAACAAGGCTGTACGTTTTGATATATGGGAGGTGGCACGCAGTGGTATTAGACGGATTATTAGGGAAAGGAAACAGCACTTTTGAGGTGTAGAATAATAGGTGCCTTCCATCCATTGCACTGCTCTCTGTATGCATTGCCATGGCAGGCCCCAATAATAAAGATATATTCAGTTGATGGTAGAATAACAGGTGCCTTCCATGCATTGAATGGCAGGACCCAATTAGCAAATGATTACATTAAATGTGTCAACATATTAAAATTGTGGAATTCCTTTGGTTTTACTCACCTAGACATCTTTGCTGCAAGCCTTAGACACTTTTACCTTTAGGTTGTTGACGTTTCATTCTTCTCTTTACCTCACATTATCTGACTATTTGATAAAGTATTTAATGCTTTGTCTATCTGCATAATAAATCAAAATGCAATTATTGTAGCAACTTCTATATGTACCAATTCCAGGTCTGGATGTATTCTTCTAATGGCTTATTGTTAATTGACTGTAAAGTCAACAATTAAGACAATGGTGAAAATATTCAAAGCTTTATTTAATAATTTCATAACATACAACATGGTTTTATTTTTGGTCATTTAAGACTGACAAATATATAAATACTTTATAATGGCCCATGTAGTAACCAGACCAAATTTCTGTACAATTGCCACAATTTCAGTTTAATTTAATCATATATCTTACTTATGTGAATTACAATTTGTTTAAAAAAAAAAAACCAAAAATTTTAAAATAATAGTTGTTCAGTTTGACCATATCTGACACACACTGTTACCATTTTCCCCCAGGGAGACAGAACCACCCCTTCACTCCCTATCGTTGTTTGCCCAAAGCGTGAAGGGATTAGCTAAATGGATTATCACAAGCTTTTGCAGTTTTGTGAAGATGAATCATGGTAATGCTACACAGCAAAGATAGTGAGGCATTTTTAAACCCCTGGACTTGGTTTGTGATTTTTCTGAGCCTCATAAGGAGCCAGTTGGCTTTTGCTCACTAAACTAGGGTCAGGTGAGTCAACTGTAGGGAAGCTTAGCACAACTGCACAGTTCCATGTACACATACACAAAGTCATTGCTTGGCACTCATCAACAGAAATACAGCTCACACATTTTCAGTAAAAAAAAATAAAAATAATAATAATAAAACTTTGACAGATTAATTTGTTGGAATAATCATGTTTGTTGGATTTACAAATTGCCAGTAAAATATGACATTATTGTCATTTCTGTAAATCATTTTAACTATGAGAAATGAATCTGCCATACACCCTTTGGGGACAACCTGCCTTTGGCAAGCTATGACTACAATGTTGCACATCACTAAGGCATGTTTGCCTAAGGCCTTTCTGACTTCAGAAAGCCACAAATTTATTTATTTTAGTACAAACTTAGCTTTTGCAGTGGGCACAGGTCCATAGAAGACACCAAGTCTATTTCCACAATTAGCTTGTATTAGTTCATCTTGTTGTAAAGATTGCTCAACTAAAATAGGATATTTTAAACAGATTTCTGACAAGTAAAATTTTTCCTTTCCATTCAGTCAATATTTGTTCAGTACTGACACAAATTATTGCATTTTTGCATCCTCCTTAGCACTGTGTAAGCACACCTTCAGATATTTGCTTTCAAAGAGGTGATCACATTTGCAGATTATTATTTAATAAATTGCATTTGGCTGTCTTGGTAGTAATTGAAATTGTCTATATCCCATGACTGTATGGGTTCTTTGGCTTATTTTCAACTCCATTACATCTTCTTTTGCAGATGGCGTGGTCTAATTGTACAGTCCTTTGCCTTTTTGCAGCCTGCGTGGTATCTTCCAGTTTGAGCAGATGATTACAGCCTCTGGTTTCTCTTCTTAGCCAAAAATCTCAAATATCTTCTCATTAACAAGACTTGTTAAAGGAACCTGCTAGCAGTGCTCATTTATTTTTCCTTACACATACACACACTCACACACAACATACCACCCGCACACACGTAGTTAATGTACACTGCCATTTGTGTGCATGTTTACCTCTTTATTTTCCGCACAAATACCCATACACACACCTCTACACATATTTTTGAGGCTGTTTCTGTTGGCACACAGCACATGCAACACATGGCCAATTTGGGAAAGTGCTCCACACTTTTAACCTGCTGGATTAAAGAATAAATAGCTGCACTCAAGGTTATCCTAGCATACATAAAAAAAATGACCTTGCTTGCAACAATGTCTTTCTCTGAAATGTATGTGATTGCTTGATCACCTGTTTTGAAGAGGTGAGGCTCTCACGGCATACAGTGTGTATTCTGCAAGCTGCACAAACTCTGTACACGCCTTCTGCAGACACTTAAGACTTTATTGTCGAGTGTTCCGTTTGTATGCATTTCTCAAGAAAAATTCCCAATTTTCTCACAATCTGAATAGATATATTAACAGGTTTGATTAACTAATTGGTCACCTATTAGTAGAAGTTGCAGGAGGAGGAAGCTGTGAAAAACTGTCTGGCAGCTCAGTGCATCAAAAAGCACTTTCAAACTTAAACAGTAACTGGTCTCACTCTCTCAGTGATGACTGAACGTTGTGAACCACATGAACGTTATCTTCCAAAGAGAAAATGACAACATCTCCTCCATCTCACCCATTGTGAGCATGACTTTGGCCAGCCTGAAAGACTTAATAAATGGGCCTGGTAAGGCAGAGAAAAAAAGAAATCTACAAGGCCTTTCAAGACACCAAGTTCTGTGGCATCACACTCACTCATGGAGTTCTGCAGACATGTTCATCATTATGTATGGAGTACATTGCGAAGGTGTCTAAATCAATCAAATAATGCTTCCCTTCTGAGCATCTGAGTGTCATCTCAGATCTAGACACCAAACTAAATGCATTTTGCAATTCAGGAGCTGACAGCTCATTGAACAACTTTAGACAGGTGGCTTTGGAGCGTGTCTGTTGCCACTATGGCTCCAAACCATTGCAACCTAGCCACTGCTGCAGGATTTTAATACTTAAACAAGTTTTTGTGTTAGCCTATATTGTTACTGCTGTTAATAAAGAGAGTTTATTTTCTATTTTATTCCATTCTATTCAATATTAAGAGATATCCATGAGAATTTTTCTGTCCAGTTTTTTTTTTTTTTACTTCTTCTATTGCAGAGACAAATTTCTGTCACCACAATAGAAGACATATATCTCACATCAACCATCAATCTTCTGGAAAATATAAAATACATGTTCAGCTTAAATGTTAAATAAAATGCATGAAAATAAATATAATGGAATGTTTGTTTATTATCATCAAAAAGCAGGTAAATAGATCACAACAGATTTTTTTTTAAGTCAAAATAACAGGCAACAAAAAATTCTCACTTCTGTACTTGCCTGGCCTCTGTATTTTTCTTGGAGTCGCATCACTTATTTGGCCATTTACCTGCAGTTTAACAACCTTCTGAGACATCAGACTCATTAATTGCCAGTTTCACTAACAGCTTGTAGTTTTCTGGGATTGTAGCCTGATTGCTGTCTTTCAGAAGAAAAAAAAGAAGTAATAAATACCCATACTACTGAAAACCAATTTTCTTATCCTCCACTCAGAATGTGTAATTACATCTACTTTTTTTCTACGGTTTAAAGGCTAGAGGGAGTGCTCTGGTCTATGCTCTGACCTCTAAAATTGGAAAATAGAAGCTTTTGTTAAAGTTTTGATGGAGAGATGTTGATTAGATTTGAGAAATACAGCCTGTATTTCCTCCAGCAGTTGAAGAAAGCAATTTTGTGCTGTTTGCTTCCTTGGAAATGGTTGAGAAAACAATATGAAAATGATTTCTTTTTTTTACAAGTATATTTGTTGCTTGCAGGCAAATGGCTGAATGAAAGCTATGTTAAATTCTTTGTTTTTTATGTACTAAGATGTTTTTTTTTCTCTGGCATATCTGCATTTGTTCCTCCTGTCTTCTCTGACAAAGCACATAGAGTGATGTAAGGTTTGGGGTTGTAAACTGAGGCTGGGTAAGAGATCATATAGAGTATGCTGACATATCTCAGTTTCAAAGGGATGAAAAACAAAAACACATGTCCAGATTCTGACTTTTAAGTGACCAGATTGTATGGAAGAATCCTACTTTCAGAATCCAAGAGCAAATATTCAATATAAGAGCAGGATTTATGTCAATAAACTCTCAAAATACTGCTTTCACTCTTTTAAAGCTTCTGCTTGCTCACAACTATGATTCATTTTGTCACAAACCTTTGTTCCTGCACTGTGACTGAAGGACTTTATAACAGATATTATCTAGCATGAGTGTAATACTTGGTCTTGGAGAGAGGACACTTAAATACATATGGAATCTTGCTTTTAAGTTGGAAATGTGTGCTCTTAGATTAGAAATGTAAGATTAGTTCATGCCAAAGACCCAGTTGGTAACCTGTTAAAATAATTGATTTCAGTGGATCATATGTGCAAAATCACAGTCGCATCAGGATAAGCTGCCCTTACAACTAAGTTTGTAAAACACTGCAATATTATACTTGATGCACTTAATTTAAATTTCATTTCTATCCTTTTTGGTATGTAGGGGCAAATCCCAAAAATGAAAGGAGTGATGAGAGGAAGATGAAGCTAATTTAAAAAAGTGTAAATCTCTTTTTATTTTATTTTTATTTGACTTTTAAATGATTGTTGTGAGATCAGGTTCCGAAATGCTGATGTGTAAGGTTGAATAAACAGCCTTTGTTTTTTTTGGTAAAAAAGCAGGCATGCAGTTTGTTGATTTGCCTGATTATTTAGTTCAGTTATTCATAAACATATTTAAAATGTTTGTGTTCATCAAACTCTTCCTCCTATATATAAATAATCTTTCCTTTTGCTTCCTTCATAGGTCTTTGTTTTTAATTTGCGTCTCATCTTCTAAATACTAAATACACACAGAAGATGATATAGATTTATTTTAGTAATTTAACTAAGAGAGAAAACACATTTTGAGGAAGTAGTTCCTGTTAGGATGTAAACTGTTTAATGTATTGAAAGAATTATGTCAATGTTTTTAAATGGGATACGAAAAATGCTTTTAATAAGATAAGGAAAAAAAAATCTAAATTTTTTCACTCACTTAACACATAATCGAATAAACTTCAAAACACGTTAAAGTGTCTGCATCTTTTTGAAATTTAGGAGAGGAAAGTTGAATGACATTCAGTGCTTGAAAAACCCTCTGAACCTTATTATGGGGACCTTCTACTGGCTAAATGGAAACATAAAGATGTAAATGAACAGCATTAAACTTCACAAAAGACTGAATGTCTATGGGCCACAGAAACATCAACATAAAATCTTAAGATGTGTTTTGGCAAATAATTCATGCTCTCCACAACTAGACAAGCGGCATTCTATCCCTAACAGAGTTTTGTATTTATACGCCATAAACAAAAACCAAAAAAACATAAAGGCAAGTTGTAGAATCCCAACAGCAAGACAGTCACAAGCCCTCATTGGTCTGTCTCCCTAACCCCAGCCTCATTTAACATCATCTCTCATTCTTGTAAGCCATGAACAGTCTTGCAGACGCCAGGCCTTTTTACACAAACATACACATTCTCAACTGCCTGCCGCAATCCTCCTCCTCCTGCTGAGCTCAGTCCTCATGGTCAGACTGTATCAGATCTCTTGCTGCAGGGCTTTAGGTGTTGCAGTAGTACACAGTGATACAGAATCTGGGCCAAGGCTCTAGGGAACTGTAATCTATACTGTATGTATCAAATCCATCATTGAATTTGTAGGTTATTGATCCAGAAAACGCGCTGAACCACAACCACAGAATGGAAGGGTAAAAGGCCAAATGTCTGGTGTGAGGGAACGAGTGTAAGGAAATAGGCTGTGGTTTGCTGTGTAAATAGCTTTTGGCTGTGTTAACTATGTGTCTGTGTGCATTTGGGTGCTCCTTCACAACTTCACTCGACATCCAGTATAGAAGACATGACGACTGCAAAGAAACTTTAGATTCTTTTTTCACAGCAGTGCCTTTTCTCTCTCTGGGAGTGGTTTTATTCAGCCAGATCTCTTTTTCTTCCTCAGCCTTCTTGCTTAATAACCACTAAATGAAACTCTTCAGATCCTTTCGGTCTTTTCCTTTCACTCTCTTTAACTTTGTGTCAGCCATACTTTTCTTATGTCTATCCTTTAGCAGTCAGTTTGAACATGAAAAAAGGAAATGAGATGTTAAATAAAAACCATGAAGGCAAATATGATTTAAGTATAAAAGTGCACTGCTAAAGTCTTTATACCCCTTGAACATTCCTGACGATTAAAGCGAGTTTACCAGCCTCACTTTTTTCTTCGTGAAAATATTGCATCTCACAAAGCCGTATTCAACCCATCAACTGAAAGTGAAAATAGTTTAGCTGAACTGTACCCAAACTGACAAGCCGAGCAGGGAGGTGAGAGGCTTATGGCAACTCTGGAGGATCTGAGAAGATCTGCAGCTCAGATGGGAGAATCTGTTTACAGTCCCATAAATTTGACCTTTATAAAAGAATGGCAAAAAGAAAGCCATTATTGATAGAAAGCTATAAAAGTCCTATTGAAAGTTTGCAACAACCCAGAAGACAGACGCAGCAAACTTGTGGAAAAAGGTGTCAGGGTCAGGTGAGCCAAAAGGGGAACGTTTTGGCATCCAAAATATAATATGTGACATCCTGAACATGCCATACCATCAATAAAACATTATGCTGAGGAATTTCTTTTGTCAGTATGGACATGTAATCTGGCCAGGGCTGGAAAGTAGGATGTTTAAACTAGTACAGGGCAATCCTGGAAGCAATCAGAAATCAGAGGGTCAAGGAAGGAAGCAACCCTAAACATACAACCTGAAGGACAGTGAAATGGTTTTAGATCAAAGCATAGCCAAGTCAAATAGTGTCTCAATTCATTTCATACCTAAATGCAAGATGTTCCTCAAAGAAAATTCATGGTCCTTTAGATTTACAAAAAACATAAATAAAATATTTAAGCATAAATCTGTGGTACAAAATAAATTTTCAATGCAAAAATCCACCAGTTAAAGTCATTTAATAACTAAATTTCCACAACTCAGGGAAGGAGACCCTTGATGAGCCAACAAACCTCACTTTAGTTTCAAAGAGGCCACGATGGGTCAGGGGAGCCTTGTGATTAACTTTCGATGAGTTTTCTCCTCACCCACTAAATGTGACTTGCAGACTCATCTTAATTAGGATAATGGCAGAATTCCTGCTAACTCTTTTGATATCACTTAATCCTTGCAAATTAAAGTGTCCAGCACAATTTAAAGTGAATAACTCTTAATTAAAACAATAATAACACTTATTCTGAGATGTAATCACAAAGCAGATTAAAAACAACACTCTAACTATCACAATTCTTTTCCACTTTATAGTGTTGTTATTGTGATTACTGGCATATTTACAGTAAACAAATACTTTGTGAAGATTTATCACTTTTGTATATGTTTACATGACTCAACATTTACTCTGGGCATCCACACACCAAATAAATTATGTTTACCTGGGGTCCATTCTTGTATCAAATTCTTGGCTGAGTTAAAGTTTAATGCAGAAATGGCAGACCAAGATTCTAATATTTTATGCTGACTCTTTGGATTTTTTGACAGTAGAGCGGTGAGGTAAAGTATATCGATGTTCAGCCAAACAAAACACAGAGTAAAGCTATTAAATTTTACATAGGACATGGCAGTCCATCCATTTTCAGGACACAGACATCGCTTCGTTTTCTTTAAGATGTACGCTCTGCCTCAGCAGTACTGAGCATATTGTACAAACAATGCTGCAGAGGTGTGGAAGTTTGTTTCATAATTACATTCAGAATATGATGAGTTCACAGAATATGTTTAATGTTTTTAAGAGGAAAGTGTTTTTCTCATTTTCACACATCTTGAGCATTTATTTGCTTGCCTGACGTGTTTCCTCAGAAGTTCTTGTTTTAATATAATTTCTTTTTCTGCTAAGAGAACCCTTTTTTGCCTCTGAGTAAAGAAAACAGCAATGTGTTCAAAAATCTCATTTAGATTTTGTTGTTGCTTTGAATTTAACAATCATTGCTGCAGCTTGTAATTCTGTGAACCTTCCAATTGTATTTGAACATGGAAAAAAAAATAAAACTAAAACCATAAAACGGTCTAATAATTGAACCAGCTCAAGTAGACTTGAAACATTGCTCTGAAAAGCAGGTATACAAATTTGACTGAAGAATAGCTTTAATCTAATTGTAACATATAATGTGTTTTTGTTTTTTTTTGTGGTTGCTTTGATGTGTTAATTGTGCTTTGTAGCTGAAGATAATTCAAAGTTTGAAAGAACCTAGTGTCTGGTTCATGCTTTGTATTAATTTTCTCATAGTTCTTTTTATTGCAAAACAAACAACAGCTAACATTGCTATCCTGAAATAACCTTAAAATAAATTAAAATGCATTGCAGTTACAAACAGTGCCAGCAATAAACATGAGACAATTAGGTGGATTAGAAGATAAAAATTTAATAAATTATTTAATGTATTAAAGGAAAAAGAAAAACAACAAAAATTAGATTTTTTTGCAATGTACTAGAGTTATTATTTATAATAATAGAGTGAAATAAAATAAAGTATTTATTTGTAGTTTAAATGTAGTTTTTGTGCTTGACTGCTTCTACACTGGGAGTATTTTTTTCTGTTAGAGCTGATGACCACCATCATCCTTTTTGTAATGTTTCTTGGAAGGGCTGAGTGATGAGCACCTCTTTATGATTGGCTTCAGTGAATCGTACTCCCCAGTGGACTCCTAACATGGTAGTAAACAGCCTTCCATCGCAAATTTGTTCCCCCTTCATAGTCTATCAGTGGTGGACAGCGGACCTGGCTCTGTGTAGTCTGTTGCTGAGGGCCGAGCTCGCTGCACAGCTCCACACTGCTCTGATTAGACTGCATACTCCCTGTGGTGCCTGTGATCAGTGGCCACACTCGTCTCTCTCTGTCCATCGCTGCTTCCGACCCTCGTTTCCCCCCCCCACCCCCAGTTCTCTCAGAGCTCCGTCACTCTCCCTTTGCTGCTCTTTTGCTCTCTCTTCCTCTCCTCTCTCATTCTATCGTTCCATCCATCTGTCCCGATCTCTCGGGAGGCCAGCCCAATTAACCTGTTTAAACAGCCATCTGAGCATCCCATCCATTCCAATGTGGATGTGTGAGAGGGAGCCAGTTCACTGAGCCAGGAGCCCGATGCCAGGCCTCCATCCGCAGCCTTCCCCAGCCACCACCTCCACCTCACCTCCTTGCCTTCATCAGCTTTCTCCTCCTCCCACATCATCCCCCTCATGCTCACAATGAGCCTGATTGTAACAGATATTAGGTTGATCCAGTGCCCATAAAAGTGTTTCCTTCTCTGTTTTGTAGGGCAGAGTGACATCTGATGCATTCAGTCCAGCGCTCTTTGAACAATCCGAACGACTGCCGCTATAAACAGTGCTGCCTCGGGAGATATGTCTTTTGCAACCACAATCTGCCCACAATCTCTTTTTCTTTCTTTCTTCGCCTTTAATGTTCTTTCTTTTCATCGCACTCTCTCTGATTGCCACCTCCGCATGCTCTCCGTCCTCTCAACTATTTCCCTTTCAGTCCATCCCCCCTCTTTCCTCTCACCTTCTTCTTCCTGTCACTCCTCAACTTTCCCTCTCTCGTGACTCTTTTCTTTTCTCACTTCCTTTTCAACACTTGTCAGCCACTTCCTTTCAGGCTGTCCAAAGAACATCGCAAGAAGGTCACATCTCCTCGTTCCTCTCCTCCTTGTCCTTCTCTTGTTGTGAGATCAGGAGCGCTTTAATTAGAGAGGTGGGGAAAAAAGATGAAGTTGGGCTTTAACTTAAAATATCATTCAAGCATCACGAAAACTGTTATTTTACAGTTTGGGAACAATCATGATGAAGAAATGTTAGACTTTATTCCCTTACTACGGCACCCTGTACTGGTAAAATATTCCACATTTCAGAGGGTGACTGTTCTCATTGACTAGACAATGGAGAAGTGCTTGGCTAGCTGTTTGGCACACTGGGGTGTCTGTCTTATTTGCCAGATCAATGCACACCCAGGGCACACTGCTTTAGACAACTTGTTAATGTGCAGCACTGCGCCGTTGGGCTTCATTGCTTTGTTGTTGGCCGATTTTTATAATCTCTCTTATAGCAGTATTGACCCAACTGAGTGAAAGAAGATCTATTGGAGGTTTCTGTGTAAGTGTTTGCGGGCGTGTGCGTGTATGTGTGTGTTGTTGGACGAGCAAAGTTGGCACTGTCTTTTTCTTTAATTGGTGCAGGAAGAAGACCCTCTGGGTACTCTTTGGCGCAGCCTGTCACTCCATTTGTGTGTGGGTATTGGTGCAGTTAGTTCAGCTTGTCACTGTTAAGACATGCAGGCAATCACCGAAAATAAATGCCTACGCACACAAACGAAGAGTGATTACACTTACCACCTACAGTTACATCTTGCTTTGGTTTTTATTGACTTATTGAGTTAGGCTTTTACAGATTTTTCTTGAAAGAGCTGCTTGTTTACAAATGTGTTGTGCTTGCCATTTCAGATAAAATGCAAAAAATAAAAAATAAAGTTTAATGCTGAACTTCATCATATTTATGTTTTGCAATACTTTTTTAAAACAGATAAATAAATTGAATTAAACATCTTCAAAGGAGTGATTCCATCTTTAGGTATCTTTTTGATTATTTTCTGGCTCACAAACAGCTTTCACGTCTCATTCATCCATCTCATTCCCTCTAGTAATTGGATAGCACAGTGTGTAAGCTTCAATATGTTTATGTTTATGTTATGATAGATAAACCAGTATAAACAATTTCAGGCTGGAATATGATAATGTGACTGTGCAGGATCCAATTTTCTAGAGAAACTTGTTTTGGTTTATTGCAATGAGTGTGAAGAGACAATATTTCATTTGAAAATTATGAATGTTATAATGTGTTGTAAAAAAGTATTGATACCTGTTATTTTCTATATTTTTTCACATTTTGACCACAAACTTTAATGTATTATATTAGTATTTTATAGAACAGTACAACACAAAGTAGAGGGTACTTGTCACAAGACTGCATAATTGTCCTGGGATTTTTATTCTTTCTGTTTTACAAATAAAACTACAAAATTTCACCATTTTACTTGTATACCATTGGAAAAAATCCACTTCAACCAGTTGCAGATCTCTGCTGGTATGAAACCTGAAGACAGTATGAATGTTGCTATTCTTAGAAGGTCTCTGAGGTATTTTATATAACTTTGGTAAAAAAATACCAGACAGGTCAGGGATATCGCTATAAAGAAGTTTAAAGCAGGGTTAGGTGATAAAATGCATTGCGAGTTTTGAACATCGCCTGGAGCACTTCAATCCATCATTCGAAATTGGTATGAGTATAACACAACTGCAAACACTCTAAGACATCTCTTTCACTTGTTCTGCCCCCAAACTCTGGAACTTTCTACTACGAAACATCCGCCAGATGGATTTCAAATCAAGACTCAAAACTCACCTGTTTGGGACTATATGCTCTGTATTTACATTAATTTTCACTGTATTTTGCTTCCATCTGTTGTAGTATATTGCATTTGTTTTCTTCTTCTTCTCATTATTATTATTATTATTATTATTATTATTATTATTATTATTATTATTATTATTATTATTATTATTATTATTATTATTATTATTGTTGTTGTTGTTGTTGTTGTTGTTGTTTGTTATTATAAAATCTAACTTCTGGGGCTACTTTCAAAAAGCTATCGCATATGTGATACATAACTAACATCTTCACCGGGTAGCAAAGGGATTTCCTGTCTTCAAAAGGAATGAGAAAACAGCTAAAAGGAATGGGAAGCATAACGGGAATGGTTAGGACAAAGTCATGTGTGTGACCCATTTGATGTTGAAACATTAATCCAATAGATAATTGATGGCAAGAACTGAATATTAATTTTTCATATTTTCTGTACGACCCTGCCAGACCCCGCATACAGTAAAATATTTGTGGGGTCTAACTGACCCCGTCTCTTCAGACTGCAGGAGAATTAAACACAAAAATGTATTTTTAATTTCAATTTTCTAGCCACTCTAATGCCACAAGGATTTTAGTTAATACATATATTTATTTATTTTTTTTTATTTATATTTGATTTGTGTTGTGATGTTTCAGGAAAAGATGAAGACTAAGGAATTCACATCTTAGTTTGACCTCTAAATTAGCTATTCCCTATGTGTGTAGACTCAGCCTGCAGGCCTCTAGCAGTCATAGCTGCAATAGTGCTGCACTGTTGGCTTTGTGCCTAGCTTAGAAAAAAGAAGAAACAGTAATTGGTGGACAGGGAGAGAAAGGGCAACATACTACTACAGGCCTGTTTTATATGTGTGTTTGTGTGTGATTTTACTTGTATTTTAGGGTTTTTTTAGTTAGTTTTTTTTTTTTTTTTGTATGCCTACCACAACTTAGGTATGCATCAACACTTTGAGATTGCATTTTTACTTCTCCCTATGGTTAATATATTCAGGCAGCCTTCCAAAACTCAATTTGTGTACGAACATGTTTGCCAAATGGTGTGTTTGTTTTTGTCAACTCTACCTTCCAAATCTAATCTTTGAAAATCTGCAAATATAATGAAAGGGGGAGAAATAAAATTGGATTTGACAAAAAGAAAAGCAAATGAGACAAACAGAAACTGGCAACTTAGAGGTTTGTTTGGGGTGAACCTGCTCAGCAATACAAGCAGAAACAGAATCCTATGAAAAAAAACAAAAGCTTTTGTGGTGCTTTTGTTAATGCAGTCTATCTCTTATGTCCTATCTAAACCCGTCTAGGAGAGCACACTTGTGTAGCACCTACTACAGTCGATAGAGGCTGTCAGGGAATGGATGTGCCATCTGACAGAGTTTAGAGTGGCTGCTTGGACATCTGGAGAGTTCTGACATGATCACAGTCTTCTTTAGTTCCAAATGTAACAAAAACACAGATTTACTCACAGTCACTTTCTGTAATTGGAACCTTGTTTCAGCTGTATAGAGGCGTAGGAGGGGAGAAAGAGAAGATATAGAGGTGAATTGTGTATTTCAGCCCAGGGTTCCTACAATATGTTGTCTAGACATCGTAATCCTCAAGAGAGGAGTAGAAGGTTGCACGTGCCACAAGTGAGAAGTAAATGAGAATGGAAGGTCACAATAGAACAAAACCTGTCTCCCTCTTACTCCTCCACTCTTAAACATTTTAGATTTCTATAGGAGATTAAGTACCTTGGTGATCGTATTGCTCCTTATAATTTTCATTGCATCCTGCAGAAATGATTTATCTTAAGAATGTAGTTTTATTCTTTTTTTAGATGAATAATCCTATAAATGCTTAAGTCTCCAACATATATTTTAACTCTATCTTATTTTTCTGAAGATGTTATATGACATTGATTGTGTTTCTCTTTCACATGTAAGATATAACCTCTGATCAAATAACAATAAGTGAGAAACGTTCTGCTGATTTATAATACTTATCAAAATCCGAATTCTATCTTTATTTTCTTTTTTTTTGCCAAAGTGACATCAAAAGGGTTACAAAATGACAGTTGACACTGTCAGCTGTACTAGATGACTTATTTTTGTATCTAAAAAACGGCAAAAGTTCAAAATGGAGTGGAAGCGTAAATGACCAGCAACTATCAAGGAACTTGTTGCTCCTTCCACATTTATTGGCATCTCTGGTAATCTTGACCATATCTACAGTCAAAGCAGTTATTTAAATTTTTAAACAACTGCAAAATTGGTGAACAAACCTGGATGAGAACCAAGCATCTTGTCACTAAGCAAAGTGAGAAAGTCAGTAAAGGGAATGGAAAAAAAAACTCTCAACCTCAGTTATGGATCATGAGTGTCATCATGGGGAGATCAATTGTTTATACAAAAAATTAAACGGTGAATACAATGACTCTTGCATACATCATTTGAATACGCCACATATAAATCATTTAGCTTGTCAATCAGTTCAACTGAAAATACACATTCACTGATTTTATTTATTTATTTAATTTTTGACAAAATTAGTTTCGAACCCTGACTTGAGCAATATGAAATATTCGTTTTCTGTTTATTTGGTTATTTTTCAGTTTATCTCAATGCAAATATCTGATGCTGAACAGGCCAAAACTGACATTCACCTTGACTTATCTTGGTGTCAACTGAAGAGAAAGAAGCAAAAAGAAAGAAAAGCATGATGCTGCCAATATCTTCTTTCACTTTGTGTAAGATGTTTTTTTTTTTATGTGATGCTGTTTTCGTGCCAAAGCTTATTATTGTTTGTCTGTTTTCTGACACTGTTAGGTATGCTGAGTGACCTGTGATGTTGTGGACCGGTTTCTTTTCTAAAGATCCTGAGAACTTTGCTAAACTCCATGGTGCCATAAGCCATCTGAAATACATTTTATGCAAAAATTTTGTCAGACTTTCCCACACAACTGAAAATGAGTCATCTCTGGGACTTTCACCAGGATAATTATTTGAAGTATTTTGCCAAATATTTGAGAAATAGTCCACCAGACACAAACTCCCCCTCCTCTTTCAGTTTCCAGACATAAATCCTGTTGAAATGCTGTGGGCTGAGCTAAAGAACAGAAAGCATGACAGGACCCAAACGTCTGGCTGATCTACAGAGACTGTGGAAATAGAAATCATCTTTGTATACTCTACTCTGGTCAATTGTTATAGATGTGCTTTTACCCATTGGTAAAAGGAGCCTTGTTAAAGGTTTTAATGAGTGGAGATGCCAATTAGAAAGCTACTATGGATCTAGCATAAAACAAAATATTGTGTAGTGTAGGTTCACTCATCTTTCACCCCCTCTCAAAAAATATTCGAATTATAAGTGTTATTCATTTTAAGACCTTTTGCACATCAGTTGTTATTTAATGTGGAGGTGGCTGATGGAAGCCAAGTTTTCTAAGACACATTTCCCAATCTATTTACAATAATACTGAGATAGCACAATCTGTATACGGTTTACCTCCCAGTGGGGATTAGGAATCACAGCCACACCCAAATGGTTAATATTCACAAATACTTGAGACCCACTTTAAAAACACCTGTACGTACTTAGTTTAATAGTTCAAAACACCAAATAGATCTTAATATACATTAATATGAACATTAGAAACTGTCTAAGTCCTTCCACAGATGCTATCAACAGTCTTCCTTAATTCTGCTCTTTGGGCCAATCAGGGCCAAGAAAAATAAGTAGCACTCCTTGATTGGCTGCTTTGCAAACGCCATCCAATAGCATTGCGGCTAGATATGTTTAGCTTCCAAAGTTGTTTTTCTTTTTTTTTTTTTTTTTTTTTTTCAAATATGTTAGATATGCTTTTCTAAAAAACATTGCAAAAAGGTGGATTTGCCACAGATAATTTTGAGTCATGTTCTACATTAAAAACGCAAATAGATTAATCTGTGAATACTGAACTGCACATACGTGGGGGTTCACCTATGTTATTTGTTTCTTCATGTAATTCCAACTAGCAACATACAGGAGAAATTTTTGAAATGGTTTGACTTAAAGGAAAGTTATAATGAAATATAATTTCATTATAAGCTGTCTGGTGTTTGTCTCTCACTGAGTATGTTTGTTTGTTGTTTTTCGGTTTTCGAGCATGGGGCAGGGGGCTTGCAGCAATTTCATCTGCATTCCAACCAGACAATATATGTGCCATTTTTATTTTACAACTGTCATTGCCTTGATGGTTTTCATATGAAACTCTTTTAAATCATTCTGTCCACAGTGAAGTTTGACGACTGCATGGGGAATGAGGCCGTGGTTTTCCAGAGCACCGACCCGGTCTTCAACGTCCGGACAGATGGATCCATCTTTGCCAAGGGACAGGGAGCCAACTTGGATGAGACAGTTCAGTTTAAAGTGACAGCGCGTGGCCCTCACACAAATGTCTGGGAGACTGTGGTTCAACTGACCCTGATTGACCTGTCGTCATCAGGGCAAAATAAAAATGAGGTGAGTTACACACAGAAATATCACGCTTCAAGTTTCAATTTTCATCTCAAAGGTCTCTTTTTCTATCACATTTCCTCCAGTGGCCTGGTGATACTAACAGCCCAGAATCAGGTCAAAACTCCTTGGGGATTTGAGAACTAGAGAGAGAGTGGGTGAGAGTAGCAGCAATGGCAGACGGTTAAAAGTGATAAAATCGCACTGCCACATGGGGGAGAGAATGTTTCCCTTAGCCATAAGCTGTTATTGGAAAACATCCGTGCACCTCAGGGGTTCTTGGCTCTTTCGTTTCTATTTAAAAGCTGTCAGAGGTCAGGCAAAGACTGAGCAGTCTGAGCTAAGCTGTCCCCATGAATACAGAAGCACACGGCCAAATCAGATAGTCGATACCAACACGAGCCTTAATCAGATTAAAGCAATGAAAACACAAATAATTAAGAGACTGTGTTCACTTACTAGGTGCAACATCTTCCCGGGATCAATAGGTTCTTCACCAGATCACTTCTAAATGAGACAAACGTGCAATATAAGTTATAATTATATAATACCTAAACCTCTCACACAGTTCCCTATCTTGCTGTTTATGTCGCATAAAAATCTTTTTTTACAAACAACATAGGATATTTATAGAATAATGTAGGATATACAAAGACTTAAAACCACCTCAAATTGTTTATAAAAATTATCATTTTCCTAGTAGTTGGAATACTACTACCAATTTGTAAAATTGATAATAGTATTCCACATGTAGCTAGAACTCCAAAGTGATCTGTGCTCATCATTTTTATTTTTTTTACTTTTAAAAATTAATTTTCTAGTACTGCAAGTCTTAAGGAATAATTAACACATTTTTAAATCACAAAACAAAGTTTGGTTTAAATGGAGCAAATGTCTGGGTTTTCATAAGTCTCACAAGAATTTTTCAGCGGCACTGAGATTTCTAGGCTGTGTATTTAAATCCCTTAAAAAGTAGAACACATAGAAGACACAGTTTTGTATCTGTTTCCTTGGTAGTTGTGAGAAAATTGAATCAGTGACACAAAATCAGCCCTTGAATCAAAGAGACAAATAGATAGTGGGACCTCAGCCAACAAACGATTTATTATTTTAAGTATGAATATGCTTTTTATGCGCTGAATAGCCTGGCCTTTACAGAAATTTGTAATTCAGGCAACTCAAATTATTCACCGCATGGTTAAGAGCCTTAGCGTTAAAGTATTAAAGGTCAAATGAGTGGCTATTTTGCTTTTTTTCCCAGTGAGTCCATGAATAGTACTTGAATAGACAGACGAATGACGGAGGAGCAAGACGTGTGGTCAGGAGTCCCAGGTATGCTACAAGTTGTAAGCGGCATGTATTCAGGAGGAGAACGCAGGGCACTGAAACAAAACGTGATGTTTCATTATGGAAATGCCGCTTTGTGGTACGCTCTGTTGAATAATAACTTCCAGATGTCTCGGTAGCCAGGGGCTGGCTGATATCAAAGCATGCAGGGTTTTGGGGAGGCAGTGCTGTGGAGGGGAAGAGCTGGGACCATCGCCAGCTGGCTAAGGCTGACGGCACCAGGGCTGTGGGTCCGCATCCATTTCACACTCACTGATTTCTGTTCACATAGCATTGGTGTGCCTAAGTGAGTGTGTGTTTGGTATGGATGTGAGGATGTTATTTTATTGTGGGAGATTATGCTGGATCAAGTATGAATTATGCTAATTTTGCATTTAATTTTTAATGCTGTGTATGTTCCGTGTGTGTTTGTCCTTTTGTTTTGGGTATAAAATGTCTTATATTTGCGAGCCTATGGGTTTGAGCTTTGCGAGGCTGCATGCCAAAGCATATGCTCTCTATCTGTGCTGGATTAAATGGAAATAACACAACCTTTAAATCACTAAATCCAAAAAATCTGCTGTTAGAAATTCTGATCTAATTCCAGCCTATCTGTGCTGTTTGTCAACCATCTCTGATAATGGTAAGTGCACAAACACCATTCCTTAACTTATACCCCCCTTAGTTATAACACACTTCAGCACTCTTTTTTTCTTTCTTCCAAAGTGTGAATTAGACTCTGAGGAGCAAGGTTTTATTAAACTTGCTCCATGATAGGGGAGAAAAGCTCAATTAAGTTTTTCCATACCATACCATTTTTATGGCGCTGCTCTTTTTTCTGGCTTTGTCTCCTTTCCTCTGTCTTTTTTCTTCAGTTTTCCCCTGGGAACTCACTAGTACCTGTTAGCATGTGCAGATAAAAAGCAGTCAACCCCACAAAGCTTTTATCTGCCTTACAAAGAAAAAGATTCCATTTGTCCAAACCTAGATCACATCTGTCACATCCCACTTTACTGACAAATCACATTTGTGCACATAGGCGTGCTGCACTGGCAGAGGCCAGTCTGACAAATGTGGAGTTAATGTAAAGGTTCATTTGCATGTTCCAGTGAACCCTTCACACAGTACAGCAAACACTGAATATAAAAACATGTTTGGAAGGCCAAATTGCCTGTCCTGCTAACTGGTAACATTGTACACAGATAGAAGAAAGAGTCAGCATTTGTGTGGGCCGTCAGCATGCTGCTCAGGAGTGTAATTAAGAGTGTAGTGTTTTTCAAGGACTTTGCCTCCCCTAGTGGCAAAAATAAGAGATAAACCTAGGTATGTGAACTTCAAAATAGAAAACAGTCCTATTTTGTTTATTTATCATAATCAGATGTTTCAGACTATGAAACAATTTTAATACAGGGCAATGATAATTGAATTAAATGAGAAAATTTCAAATAATTTTCAAATGAGGATTTTGTTCATGAAAAGAAAAAATGCATTTAAACCAAGCTGATCTTGTGGATATGTAATTATAAACATAGTAGATACTTGTGTCACATTTGGTAGACAATCATCAACATTAGTAATTATAAACTCTTCATCACATAACCTTTTTAATTCAACTGTATTGGATGGGTTTCCTGTCATTACTGGTATCCTAAGTCTCATTTTTGAGTTCAAAGTCATGCAATTCTTAGTATATACCTGTAAATCTTGACTTAAAAACTGGTC
Source organism: Gambusia affinis (assembly GCF_019740435.1). Classification (NCBI taxonomy): domain Eukaryota; kingdom Metazoa; phylum Chordata; class Actinopteri; order Cyprinodontiformes; family Poeciliidae; genus Gambusia; species Gambusia affinis. The sequence goes on along the minus strand of NC_057868.1, from coordinate 31,645,159 downwards.
ATTTGAATTTTTTTTCTTTTTTTTAATAAGTCAAGCATTTTTGTTCCCCAGAAAAACAGCAAGTGGGTGTGATCTTTAAAAAATAAATTAAAATAGAGTAAAATTAGAAAATGAGCAAAGTGATCCATAGTAAATAAAGCAATAAAAATAAAAATTATTTCTATGTTAATGAACTGCAACAGTACAACCCAGTTTTTACAAAGTTATAAGAGAAAATTAGATTTAGAGCACAGAGACTTGCCTTATACACATTGGAACCTGTGACTTTTCAGGATCCATGACTAAAATAGCGACCACCAAAAAACCCCTCAGTTTTTAAGCTAACAATCAGCATCATTGATATTAATGCTGCTGGTTTTTAATACCATTGTGGGCCACAGAAATATGTTGTAATATATTTGACATTGACATATAAAGAGCAATCATAGTGGAGAATCTAACAAACTCTCTTTTAACTGAAGTCCAATGCCAGCCTAGAGTTCCCTCACCAACCACATCCCTTTTTTTATGAAACAATCTTTCCCTTTTCTCTGTCACTTAAAGTGTCATGGAAAACGCAGAACAAGATGTTTAAAGCCGCAGGTTTGGATGATCAAAGCAAACATGACACCTTACCCCAGAATCCCCCCACCATCTACGGCCCACACCATTACCCACCCACACAAACCCATGCATGCATAAACCGTAAGTCAGGTTAGTTGACACATTTTCTGTAAAACAGCCTTAAAAGCTTTTCTTTTTCTTCTTCTTCTTGAGTGTTCATCTAATGAAACCAACCTTGAAAGCATTGTTTCCGCTGGCAAACACAACCCAACCCCCTAAGGAACCTTGACCAGGCAAGAACAAACAGATAGTCAAAGAAAAAAAAAAACTTTTTTATAGACTGCACGGTACAGGACCTTCAACTTTCAATATGTGCCAAGAGCCATTGTTGCCTTACACTGTAGTCTGCTCCCGTGGTGTATTTTCTCAGTATTTTCAAATGTCAGCTGTTGTGGTGGATCTGTAAGCCGATGCATTCTTCACAGATAATGTAAAATGAAATGTAGAATATCTATTAACCCCACCAATCTTATCATATAATACAGTGTTACACATAGTGTATTGATATATAAACATATATTAAATTAATCTATTTTCTTCGTGTCCAACTTCACACAATTTCTCTTGTACATTGGTACAAACACCATCCTGTCCACACAAACATTCATACACTCAGAAATTCCACCCCAACAGTTCCCTAAAACATTCCAACAGTTCCCTAAAACATTCCAACAGTTCCCTAAAACATTCCAGCAGTTCCCTAAAACATTCCCTCAGTTCCACCTAAACCATTCCTTGAGAGTGGTTTCTAGTCACTGATTTTTGTATTTGTGTTTGTTTTTTTGTTTTTTTCAAACCCAAATACTTGCTACCATGACTCCCCAATTGTTTTATAATATTCTAGATTTTTTAAAAATATATATTATTTGGATTACATTTCATTTCTGGATTTGTGATTTTATGCTGACTGGGAGTAGATTCAAGCAAAGAATTAGTGAAGACTACACAGTTTAAATATGTTTAGTAAAGTCAAAACACTGCTGGACAAACATTACATAAAACTTGAAACTTTGCTGGACATCATTTTTAATGATGTCCAGTTATTGCTAAGAAGAACCTGTTAGTACCTCGCAACTTGAAGGACAGACAAAGAAGAACAATAAGACTGCAAAGGAGAGCAGGGACATGCCAACCTTTGGCAATGTTATTCATTGTTAATTTTCTTACATGGTTTTAGAGGCTTAAAAACCCTGGGATATGTTGGTAGATTTTTTTGTAGAACAATGATCCAGACAGATTGTTATCAATATATTAAGCACATTTAGTACATTATGCACACAGGAGCAAAGAGAAGAGTCTTTAGGTAATGAAAGCCATTAACCATGATGCTGAACTGAGGTTTTGTGTAATATATAAGATTTGGAGCAATATGTTTAGTTATTTGCAGTTGGTGCTTTACATAGCACAGGAATTCACAAATAAAGCTTTCTTCCTCTACTCTGCATTTCTTTATTCACGTATTACGAGTCTAATGGATGACATCTTTATTCCTTCTTTGGTGCCTGTTGAAAGTAATTTCACATAAGGACACTAAATCTAGGTGGCATTAGCTTTATTGCTTGATATTTGATGTAGATTGTTCTGACACAAGAATGAGTTAATACTCATAAAGAGGTTGAAAATAGGCTCTCTTTTTGTTCCTTTTCTGATCATCTCTCAAAAAGACAGTTTTGTGGTGGACCTGAACATATGTGAGGACAGGAGCACAATAAATGATTGAAGCTGTGACTCAGCTGACTGTCTGCTAAAAGAGGCTTTAAATCCAACATCAGACATGCTCTCTGTTAATAGGCTTTTTATATCCAACATAAATGACAAAGCCTGAAGTTTATGATCTTGTTCACACCCATATACACAGACAAAACAAGTAATACCAGCTCCGTTCTGCCCAGATCTGATGCCTACTGATGCTTTTTTTCTTGTCACATTTCTGTCGGCACTTAAAAGTTTCTTTTTCTTTTTTTTAATTCTCAGAATACATTCTGTTATAGCTATTATAGCCATTGAGCAATTAGTTTAAAGAACATGCTTGTTATACATTGTAAACTTCGGCTCCATAGCAACACCATGTGTAGGTGATGATATGACACTGAATAGTTCACAATTATGGCCTTAGGCAGGAGGTATAGAGAGCTATTGAAATACCTTTTTTTTTTATTCCCATTTCAAAGACTTCTCAGAACAACAAGGCTATTGTAAGAGGTTGGACTGCACTTTTTAAACATAAAAGAGCAGCTTATTGAGAGTTTACGCTCAGATCAATCTTAGCTTAGAAATTCTGTGTTATTACATGTTGTTATTTTTTTATATTTTTCCTACTATTCACACAAGGGTTCAATTACTAATACAACTTCACTTTACTACTACATTACTTTATATTTCCTTTTTCCATAACTAATTATTTCCTCAGAAAAAAATATATTTTGTGTGTGTGTTTGTACAGAAATAACCATTTGCATAGACATAATATGCTGTGTGATGTTACAGCATTGTAATAATATTATAAATATTGAAGTAATAATTTGTATTTTGTGAGGAAAAAATATGTTAGAAGTTGGTTTGTGTTGGTACTGCTGTGAAAACAGGTCTGATCCTCCATGGTGCCATTTTTATCAAATCTGGGGCGAATCTTCAGTTTGGTGGCCCATATTAACCCCTGGCAGTCAAAACAGCTTGACATCCCACAATCAGCCAGGGGCTGTTTGTGGCTCACAGCTGTATGTGTGTGCCCGTGTGTGCTGCTGTAATAACAGAAACGAGCCCTCACTAAGTCTAATGAGTAAAGCTTTATGAAAACGTTACTCTCTCTGTCATCCGAATTTCTGCCTTGAGACTGAAACAACTTTAATATATTATTGGTTGCTGTTATAATCATCAGCACATACAAGCTTATGTTTAAAGCCTTGCCTTTTCTTTTCTTAAAGGTCACAGAGGAAGCAGGGAACATCAGTGAGCAAGACAAGAGGAAGGACGCGTCGCAGGCACCAACTCCTGTCATCATGTTCCCAGGATCCCACGTCAACAGCACCAGGGGTCTCCGAAGGCAGAAGAGAGACTGGGTGATCCCACCAATCAACGTGGCAGAAAATTCTCGTGGACCATTCCCTCAGATGCTCGTCAGCGTAAGTGACAGGTTTGATTGGCTGCAGCGGTGATTTGCTCAGAATTTACAGCTGGGATTTCTCGAGGGCGCTTCACAGCCACCACTGATTGGGGACGTGCGTAATGAAGGGTGATAAAGCACAGAAATGCATTAGCATAACTAGTTTGCTCTCCACATCCTTGAAGATGATTGTGTTGTGCTCCCCTGATGTAATTAGAGCTACAGTATCTTAAGGTATTTAAAAAGCCCTGGCTGACCCTGAGAAGTTTTCCCTTCAGACACACAGTGCTCCTAAGCAGTTAAACCCCACTCGCAAAAAGAGGCCCATTGGGTTTACAGTTAGCTAAATATTATTAATTTCCATTTAGCATTATCAAAGTGTTTTATTGTTCAGTTTCACTTTTTGATGTTCAGTTATTTTTTATGAATGCAGTCTAAAAGCACAATTTGTCACAGAATAACTGTGGGGATTTTTTTTCTCCTGTCTTGTTAACAGACAAAACTAAATATTCATCCCCTTTTTCCCATGAAACAATGCTTTGCAGTTTAAATCTAAAGTTATAACATAAAACGGGATTCGTTTGACTTTATAAGTAAATTACACATACACACATTGAGATGCAATACTAACAACTGAGTCATTTTATTCCTTGAAAAAAATACTGAGTAAGGCTGTAATTTGAAAACAGCATGCAGGATGCTGGAGATCAAACACATACATCTATCGAAGGACAAAAATCATGAATAAATGTATGTTTGTGCAAATGTTTTGTTGTGCAAAGGCTTGCCTCACAAAGAGCCTAAAATTCATAACCAAAGAATGACAGCTCTGTCTCTCTCATCGCCAAGCTGTAAACGTAAAGCTTGTGGCACTCTCTTCAATTTATCCAAAAGTGTTCCAAGGGACTGTTGCCTCATTCCCGGGTCTGTCTTTCCATCTTTTTTTTATCTGGAATATCTAGCCATCAGCTTTTCCCTGTTGTTTACAAAACTCCCTCAGCTTATCTCTGCTGGGTTTAAATTGTGCGAAGGAAGCATTTTTTTTTGCTTGTTTCACTTCTTTGTTTTTCATCCAGGTTTTATCCTGTCCCCAGAGAAAGTAAAAACTAGAGCTGCTTGAAGAGAATTTTCTTTTTTATCTAACTTTTTTTTCCTATTGAGATATAAAACATTGAGTCTAAAGGGGAGTTTTTGAATTGGATTGCTTCTACAGCTGGAGTTTGTCCCATCAGCCTGGTACCGTCTCTCTCACATTTCCATCTGAACTTTCTAAGCCCTTTAACAGTACTATAACAGCAATAAACTAATAGGATAGTTATGCCGCTTCAGAACCAGTCAGAACCAGAGAGTAACAGAGGTGATAGTGCAGAAAGAAAAAGCAAGGGCATCAGAGAAACATTTGGAAGTACAGTGCGCAGCCAAACACAATCCATTTTGTGCAGTAAATAGGTCCGTCAGGGGCTAGTGGATTGCTAAGAGTTGAGCGTTCAGAGCAGAAGAGAAGTGATGCGTGCTGATGCCTTTGTTCAGCTCTGAGGCTCTCATCTTTTCCTTTAATGATGACTGCAGGGCAGGTATGGGCATACAGAGAGCTACAGATCTGAACAAACAAATGCAGGTCTGAGGCATAGGGATGATTTTGCCAACTTTTTGTTTCTGTGTTTAGTCTGGTTTAGTAACTTTTATTGTCCTTTTAGGACTATGTGCAGGCTTTTCCGTTCAGTCTAAACTGAACATAAAACCTTATATGCCTTATATGCTTATACTTAGCAGCCAAGCGGATAGTAAGCATTTAAAATTATTTGCATTAATTGATTTTAACAGGTGCTTGGAAGTTAATTATATCATATGAATAATTTTGTTCCCAGTCAGAAGTTTGTTTTGACAGCTGCCTTCCCACAAATTCCGGCAAGGACATAAATTCACAAAAGACGTGTTAACGGTTTATTTAAAGCAACACCAGAGACTGCAGCAGGTTTTGGGCTTTCCCTCAGGATGTTCCATGTAACACTAGCACTGTAAAAAAAATCTCCATCTGAGCCCATGACTCTGCTGTACCAGAACACCCACAAAAGACTCCACCCGAGGCCACAAAACTATGTCAGGCAAAAGATAGGGTACCAAGTACAAGACTAATTTTTTTATGACTTTGATGGTAGCCATGACACACAAAAATAATTTTTAAAAAAGCAGGCATTGTAATACATTATGCTGATCTTCTTGTGAGACAGCCTGCTTTGTCTAATTTACATTTTTAACATTAGGCCCAACATGGGGTCCAGTTGAATTCTGAGCATTTTCAATTTTGTGGACTTTAAATTTGAATTTTTTTTTTATATTTCACCATTTTAGATACAACGACTCTAACATATCTTCAATAAAAGATATATTTTAAAAATAATTGAATTTGAGGAGAAAAATTATGCTTGCATAGAAGCAAAATAAAATAGGACCTCTCCAGATCATCAGTGCACAGGATTTAGATTAGGTAGAAAAAGGCTTCTTTACCTGGAGGAGTTGCTATGTTGTTCACGGTTGTTATTAGATAACAACAGAGTAAGACAAACTTTAAAATACTATGTATCAAGCATGCACTGGCCAACACTCCTCTTTTTGTTTTGCCTATGACCACAGACAATGTGTGAACCCTCAGTTGTAGCTTAATGATTCTTATGATCCAACTAAACTTAAATTATGAACTGTAAATTAAAGTCTATCTGGTCAAACCAACACAATCTCAAAATGTGATAAACTAATTAAATATTCAGCACTATGAGTTAAAAAGAAATATTGTGTTGTGTATGTTCTGTGTTACTAAGTGCTTTGCTTCTTCTGTTAAAATTAAAATGTTTTATCTGGAAATGTTTAACTCTTCAAAACTCTTCAGTTTTATCTGTTGTACCGTAATTGTTTTGTTTTTTCTCTGAACCAAATCAAAGGGATAACAGACATGATCCTTACTGCATTTCCATTTACCATAAAACTGTGCAAATTGGAATTCTGAAAATAAGTTAGCTTAATGGGAACATGCCAATTTTGGAAAAAAACAAATCTTTTTGATGTAAAGTTGTTTGGATTTTTTGCGCTAGGAGGATATGGTTTGTCAGTCGTATCTAAATTTGTACATTTTGCAAAAAAAATTGTATGGAAAACCTGAGATAAAATAATCTTCAGAAAATGTCTTCAAACTACCATCAGTGCTAACTGCCAGCTTCACTGCTTTTTTTATCCTCATACAACACACATTTGATGATACCAAAGAAGACAAAACTTTAACTTTTTTTAAGATTACTATACCTTTATATTAATTTACATGATAGCAACGTTTCAAAGAAGGGTTTTTAGCGTGTATTTCTCTAAATGTGGCATCAGTCAGTGTGCTGCGTCCCCTAATGGTCTGCGAAGTCAGTACCCTACTTAATGAGCTGTTCTGCCGTCCAACACAAACCTGAGTGACGTACAGTCAGGGACCTTCATCATCGGCATCCCACCACTTTTCTCGCTGCCCTCACCAAGTTGCCATCAGCTGGACAGGTGGGGTGACAGCAGCCCTCGCCTGCATCTCTGTGGGTCTGCAGCACTGTCACTTTGATCAGACTTACACAATATTGGGCATGTGTCAGGATGGAGGCCCCTCTGACTGGCCTGTGAGCTAGCAGCTCGACATGGCTTGAGGGAAATGCTGTCCAGGCAGTACTGTGCTCCTATCGGCCTCTAAAACAGGAACTGCACATCACAGCTCCAAGAGATATTTCTGATTGCGTTTTATTAATAGTGGGGCAGGGAGATAAAAAAATGGCTCAACAGCCTCACGCTTTCCAACTTTAAATCAAGATGTTTTGTTCGTGTTGTAACAAGGAGGCTCCATGTTAGACCTAATCAGCCTTGAGTATGTCAGACGTGAGGTTATATAGAGTCGTTCTGTCTTTGCAAATAAAAGACAGCAGTACTTATGTTCTGTTTTTTTTGTTGTTTTTTTTTTAAACTAATGGGTAAGTAAGCTGTGTAACATACAAGAGAAAGAGATCCAGAAAGGTAACCGTCAAACAAAGATTGAGCAGTATAATTTTCTAAAGTAAACAGGTGTTCTCTGTTTTTCACTTTCTTCTGCAGCCAAACACCCATCAATAACATGTAAGGGAGATTGATTTTTCTCTTTTTCTTTTTTTTTTTTCCAGAGGCTTTTTGAAAACCTAAATTGATCCACACACTTCTCCTACAGCACCAAGGCATTGATTTCTTTTGCACAAGTAAATAAAGACTCACTGTAACCACCACCAGTTTACCCACGCCATAACGTCCCCCATTTAAACAGTTCTAAAAAAAACAGAGAAATGAAAACAATTAATCGATGGAAGCAAAGGCTGTACTATTTGCTGACAGTTGTTGAGAAGTTGTTTTGATTGATCAGAGGTCAGAGTTGATTTCAGGGCAGGGCATGTTGTGAAATGTTCTTCCCATTCTTAGTTCTCACATTCTTAGTTGATTTTGTCAATTTTCTGCCCCAGAAAGCTTAGGAATGTATCGTCTTTACATAGATATCATTTTCTGAGGGATTTTTAAACAGTTTGTAATGCTTCAACTAAACTGATAATTTAATAGGTGGACAATATTTTTCATTTTGAAAGGGTTTTTTGTAGAAGTATTATAGAAATTTTTTTTAAGAATTATTAGACATTCACTGATCATTAAAAGATTGTTCTTAGATCACAAAGTATTGCCCACTGCATTTCGTCAGGTAGTTTCCAGTTTTGGGCTAAGATCAAATTTGTGTGACACACTCGACCTTTGGTTGTTTCTGTGGTTTGTCAATTTTTTCTATCACTTTTCGTCTCAGAGACAAGTAGTCGCATTTAACCCATACCTAATAAGTTTACATGTGATAAGTTATGCATTAAATATTTCTAAAATGTCTTCTGAGTACAACTATAGGGAAAAAAAAAATCCTTTAAGAACAGCTTTTGACTCTGGTATCGGAGAGAGAAGTTTTGACTTTCCAACTTGCTGTCACATGTCAGGACTGGTAGGTGGCAGATTCTTTTCTCTGGTAGATTAGATGAAAAATACTGTTTGATGTCCTTCAGTTTTTCAGCAAATCGTCTGTGCTGGTCATATGTTCTCAGCATTTCTTTTCTTGGTACTAGCTTAGTCTGCATATTAAATACCAACATTTGTTGTTGATTCTGTGTGTGTGTGTGTGTGTGTGCGCGTGTGTGTTTGGGTGCATATGTTTGTGTTTAACTCACTTGCCGCAACACCTGTGCTCCATTTTCTGCGTCTCTCTCCACAGAGCATGTAGAGAGAACTGTTTTTCGAACAGAATGAGAGAACTCACCCCCCTCCATTGAGGCGTCTGCCTTCTCTGCGGACATTTACCAGTGATTAATGACTGCTCCGCTTCACTGACAGACACAACACCAACAAAAACAGCAGACAGACAGACAGACAAAAAGAATCTGAGAAAAATGGAGGAACTAAAAGCAACACACAGTAGAAAACAGTTGGCACTGATTGCATTGGAGAATGTGAGGGAGGACAAAGATGAGTGGGTATAATTGAGAATAATAAACGCATAAAGAAAAAGAGACAGAGGAAAAAAGCGAGAGAGAAAACGTATGACGATGACCAGAATCAGAGGCATGTCTGTGTTTGTGTTTAGGTCTGATAGACTTCCTGGAGAGCAGCCGTTCAATATTTCCCCTTCTTGTGTTTAATGAAGCCCTCTGGCATCTGCCACCCTAACCCTCAGCCAACACCAGCACTGCGCTTCTCTAGTCTGCAGCCATATCACTATCCTCCTGCCGAGGCATATGCTCTCAAATGCAGGTGCTCAGTCACACATATACATGAGTTTATGAGAGAGAATAAGTGTCCTACACAAAGAGCAAACAAAAGGTTTTATGAAGAGCATGTGGCACATTGTTGTCTTTTTAAATGCTAATTGTTTGGGGTTCAAAATGGTCTCATTCTGCTTCATCCTTGAACAAAAGAAAAATACTCTTCTTTTCTTCCCAAAAAGTCCATCAGAGAGACTACAGGATGGAAAAATGCAAGAATGCAAGTATTTAAGGATCACAACTCAATCCACAGCCTGGTCACATTAGTGGCCACATGAAACACTTTTTCATGGGGAAAAAAAACTCATTTTCTGGGCTAAATAAACTCCTTCTGGGAAATCATTCAAATGTGAGGCTACAGTATTTCCAAGAAATACATAAAACCCATGTGCACTGTTGCATGTGTATTCAAGCACATTTTGTCTGAGTGTTATGTTCTGTTCTGTTTCTTTTGATCTTCTTCTGAACCCCTAAAAAGTCCTTTTCTTGGCAGGTTTGGTACGTCTAAGTACACGCACACAAACACTGCATGAATTCAATCAAGCAGGTCAACGGGAGGGAAAAAAACAATAATCTTTATTTAGGTAAGGGTAGACCTACTGCAGAGTAATAAGTGGGAGGAAAAAGGAAAGAGAAGTCAGTCCAGGCGAAAGCAGAAACAACCATGTCAGCATTTCACTCGCTCTGTTTTACTGACTAAGATCTTGGCTTGTTTTTAAATCTTGGCCTTTTGCTTTCATTTCACCTCTTGAGGAATTCAGACTAGGCTTTCTTTCCAACCTCAGCAGTAAATTTTCTTTCAGCACAAACATTGAGTGTTTGTTTCCCAAAAAAGCATAATTTGATATGTTTCTGTTTTCATTCAGTTTTTTGTTGCTTCTTGGACTGAAATGTCAGTTTGCTGGTTGGCTTATGTAACCATCTGTCTGGCTATTGATCGAGATACCGCCTTTGCTCTTAAATATTTCTACTCTTTCACTGAAGACTATTAAATCTTAAACTGTTATTCCTGATCATGAAATATGAAGTCTTGCGTATTGATTTTGATGATTCGTTGACATTTCCTTTGAAAGCATGTTTTTTTTTCTTTATTTATTTAGTTTTTTGTTTCATTTGTAGTGCTTGTAGCTCCCTGCTTTGGAAATACTAACTTTTCTTGTTCAGTATTAAATTCTAAATGTAGCTGTACTGTTAGGGATAATCAAATAAGGTAGGAAAGTGCTGAGGCGAATTAAACATCCAAAACAGCCTCTTACATTTGATTATTGTGAAGGTCCAGTACATGCTGGACACACTGGAAAATCTAATTAGCTTTCCTTACTTAAAAATAACATGCTTTGCCTCTGGAAATATATTTCATTACTCAGAGTACAACTGACTTGTCCAATTTTTGTGAGGGTAACTTAGGTTAACTTTATGAATTATAGTATGTTGTAATTACCTAAATGGTACCCAGAATTGTATTTTTTAGTATATGTAAACAAAACTTATTGGTCAGAATAGTCAACACCTTGACTCAACTGTGGTCCTTCATCCAAACTGGAAATGGGATTTATCCGACTGCACAGTTGTCTGTATAAATCAATTAAAAAATTGCAAAGAAGAGATGAGTTTACACTGCACCCAGTGAGGTTTGAATAGACATTCTTTAGAAAGTATTTATGTTTTGAGGAATATTGAAAGCGCCTTGATCATTAAGGGTTACCGCTGTATTAAAATATTGTTCTTACTATGAAAGTACATGACAAAAAATAGCCAGTTAACCAAGTGGAGCTCTTGTTCTCTGAAAAGGCCAGAGCACATTTCAAAGTAGTCTTGTTCTTAATTCACTGACTGACTGCACAGAGAGAGCTTTGAGGTCTACCTTTTCACTTTAGACATCTTTCAAACTATTTTTTGTGACAAATGAAATAGTTGTTTCAAAAACTGAAAACTTTCTGCTGTGCTTCCTGCAGTTTGACATAATGCATGGTGGATATACCTAAATAAATGCTTAAATGGCTTTTATCTCAAAAGGTTCTCAACGTAAATTAAGAACTACTTATACCTATGTGAAAAAATTAGATAAATCTGCTTAATTTATTAAAATAAGGTCAATGTGGTAACTTCAACATACACCCCAAAATTTACTCTACTTAGTTTAAGCCTGTTGTTTTTTTCCCCCTTTTGTCAATTTTAAGAATGCCTCAAATATCGTGATGGCTCTAAAGATAATCTCATGAGATATTACTACTGTGTCTGGACGTCAACACTGTTCTGACCTCTTATCAGTGACACTCAACATGTTGGATTGTTTTGATTAACCCAATATTCCAGCAATATTCCAGTCATGAACAATGCGACTGTATCCCATCCTGTGTCTAACAACTAAAAGTTGTTCTCATCACTTTCTGTCAAATCTTCAAATAAATCAACTTTCTCTGTGTCGTAATTTCCCAATTAGGGAATTAGTAGTTGTGTTTTGCCCCTTGCCTCAACGTCATACTCGTTTTGTTTATTTATTTATTTGGACAAAACCAGTGGACTGAATGCTTTACAAGTGTACGTATTTTTACAGGGATGAATAGGGGTGATATTTTACACAGTTAAATAGCACTTCTTGAATTTTAACCAGACTGCATTTGATTCGCTCATTTATCTCGCAGTTGACAAGGAACAGCCAAATCTCCCGCACATGTCAAGCAGAACTATTCTCAGTTTACAATTAATCCCCCAATTACTAACTTCAGTTTTTCTCCATGGCTCACCATTTTTATGAGGGCTAATCACTAAAACAGACTTATCTCTGAATGCCCTACATGACATTCCTCTCAGTTTCCTCTTTGTTACCTTGTATGTTAACAAGGTACCTTGTATGTATCTCACTGTGCTGAGATACATCCTTGGAGAGTTTCCACCTTTTGTGTGACTGTTGACATTGTGTCTTGTTTCAAGTCAACTTTCACAGAAGATTAATATCTCAAATAGAAGCTGTTAGCTAAGCATGAATATTTAGGTCTCAGAACACAAGTAAATGACAGTTTTTATATTTAGAAAGGAGTCTGCAGGTGGACAGTCATGATAGGATGAGTTAAACAGCCAACAAAGTTGAAAGCACATTATATTGCTATTTCTGCTAATCGAGCCCTTGTAATGAAAGAACATGCTTGTGTCTTTTTTTCACAGGTCAGATCATTAATGATACATTTGCTCATCTTTTGAAGTGCATGAGACCTGGGTATTTAACAGGAGAGGGTAAGACCATGGGGGGACATTATTACCTAATGCCTCTGACATTATTACCAGAGGCGTTTGATGACAGTGATGAAAAAAATTAAAGAATAGCTTAAGAGACTCATGATTTTTTTGCGTCTCCAATTCCTGTTTTTCCCTAATAACACCTCCCGCCCCCGCTTCCTACTGTCCTAAGGGGCCCCTAAACATTATTCTTGTTTTGGCATGTAACTTCTGAGCCTAATTTCCCTTCCTCTAGTGAAATTACAGAGATCAATGTAATTACATTTATCAGCCGCAGGAAATGGAGTCTTCTGCAATATCCTATTATTGACTGGAAAAACAAATTGCTACTGCATTTATGTATTTGTCAGCAGCTTTTGCCCTTTGATTCCTCATGTGTTCGGGGAAGTGAGACTGAAATGTAATTTCCACTGTTTAATATCTCATTATATTGAAATTAGTGGCATGAAGTCCCAGTAAACATGTTCATCAGGCATACCCAGCTAGGGTTTGTTTATTCTCTGTAAGAATATTTCCCAGCTCTTTGCAGCGCAATCAGGCTCAGAGATACTACTACTAACAGTGACATAGCAAATAACAATAATATAAAAAAAGACATGCCTCAGCCACCCACTCACTCTCACAAGCATAGTCTTCACACATTAACAAAGATAAATAAACACTATGTGAAAACAAATCCTCTGACAACATATTTCTGATTTAACATTCGGCCAGGATCCCTCCTGGGTTCAGCTGATTCTAAATTAAAGTGTAAATCATTTCTCCAAAAGACAAAAGAGTTATGTGCGCATCAAGGGCAACTGTTCTAGGCTGTTTAATAGGAGATGAAGAGAACTTTATGAGAGAGATAAATAACAGCTTAACAAACAGCCTCTGTTCCAGCCCTCTGAGGGAGGCCTGCGCAACCCTGTGGATCAGAGGGATGAAGGAGAGCCAAGAATCTGTATTTCTCTGAAGAGAAGATAAAATTAAGTGCGGTTAAATGGGAGGGAAGATTTTCAAAAGGGGACACAGGGAGATGGGGGACAAGTAATGAAGTGTTTTGGGTTTGAGGGTGGTGATGCTTGTTGTTGATGTGAGAGAAGGTCGGTCAAACAGAGAGGACGTGTTGACAGGCAGACAGGGGACAAACATGACAGCAAAGCTGAGAAGAAAATACAGTGAGAGACAGGCAGGAGGAGAAGTGATTGAAGATGTACAGAGACGATTAAAGACAGATCTGAAGATTTCTCCATCAGGTACTATCCTTCAGATAATTTTTGATTTTTGTTTGACAAGCATCCATCTATCCAAACATCATTTATTCATACCTTGTTATTACTTGCAATGCTGGTAGGGATGATGATAATAGTCGGGGTACATCCTTAAAGGTTTCCCAGTCTATTACAGGGCAGCCAACAGACATGCAAGACAAAAACCTAAGAGCATCCTTGCTTGGTATTTTTTGCCCATTGTTTGTGTTATTGTTAAATCATAAACACTGACTTTAACTGTGCCAAGTGAGTGCTTTGGGTCTTTTATATTTCATTGTGTTGCAATCCCCAGTTCTTGGAATAATTTTTGTAGTTATGTTTTCTCTATTTGTGGGTAATGCCTAACACTTTGGTCAATGAGCCTCAAAGCCTGAGAAATGACTTTGCAGTGCTTTTTAGACTAATAATGATTTAGTTTTTGTGTGTGCTTAATATTTCTTTGAAATATTTATTGTAGCCCTTCATAGGTTCTGCTTAGGTTTTTACAGGTCTAACAGAAACAGACTTGGATGTAGATGAAGAAATAAATCATGAATTAGCCAATCTATTAGTTCATGATATACAAAAAGGGGTCTATAAGTATTTCTCATTGGGTCAGGTTGGTTGTAGCAGCTTTTTTTTTTTTTAGCTTAATAAATAAACTAATCATTTGAAAACTGCATTTAGCTAAACTCAGCTCCTTCTGTTTTTCTTCTTGTATTTTGTGTGTGACATGTCCTGGCAGCATTTACAAGCTATATGGTGGATCTGGGTACCTTGTAATGCAAGTGGCTGATCTCCTTTGCAAAAGGGGGAAAATTAGATATTTCTTTTGGTGTGCATTTGACTATAATAAACAACGCCACAGCAGACTGTATCTGGTGTAGAAGTCAATTAATATGCCACAACAATTATTATAAAACAAAAATGGTGAAGGCAGAGAGAGAAAAAAATGGGTAGGGGAAATGCAGGACTTTCCTGCTGTGTCAAGATCCATTGCTTCGCTATGCATTTCAACTGAATGACAGACAGCACAAAATAAATTAATCTAAAGTATCAGCTTTTACAGAGGATAAAATGCAGAAATAATTGTAAGGCGAAAGGTCCTTGTGCATGATACTGATCTAGTTAAAGATTCTTTTGGATGCAACTTATGTTAAATTGTAATCCTTTTCCACTTGCGCTTTCCCATTTCCCCTTCTTCGGTTCTTTCTTACGAGGAGGTTAAATGTGAGCAAAATCAAAATTGAGGCCTGCGCCTGTATAATCTGATCCCATTTACTTTGTTATTCACAATAAAAAGCTTCAGCCGGGATCCTTTCTTGAAAGTATAATGGATACTGTCATGGTGGAATTATGTTTTTGTTTGCAGATTTTCCTCCTACTCCGTTCAGCTGCACACCCATACAAACACCCGCACACACACAATCACGCAGACTTGCAGGAGCACAGACAGAGACACAAGCACACCTTGGCGCTGTGTGTATTTGTAATAAAATCTCTCTGTGCAATAAAATGCTTTATGGCGTCTCAAGATGAAACAGCTCCTAAGGTAAACAGGTTAGCACTAGATATAAAGTTTTCTGGTTTTTCAATGCTTTTTACTTATGAGCGCTTTAGCCACAGCTCCCTGATGGGGTTTTTGCACATTTTTATTTGCTCTTTTTTTATTTCCTGCAGAAAAGAGCGCTGACTCTTTTGCCTTTATAAAATATTTAACATCCCTCATTGTTCATAAAATTCTGATCTGAGTGATATGTAGTAGCTTTTTGCTCTTGCCCTTGCATCATTTCTTATGAGGACAGTGTTACAGCTCATCCGAGGCTGTATAAAATACTTCTTTTTATGAGGTGATTTGTAGTTGTCATTATGTAGTCAGTGTCATTTTAGTGCTAGTACTGCCAAGGGGTTAATTTGACTCCCTGGGCATTTTCGACTCCGAGTAACTCTCTTCAAATTGAACCCTTTATGGCTCATACTTAAAGACTTTTTCTTAAACAGCTCTCTTAAATGTCTCTCAAATTCTCTGATAATAACAATAAAACAACTTGGTGTTAAATCTATGCACACCTGTACACCATTTAATAAGCTACGTAAACAATATCAATTATCAGAATTTGATCAATCTGGTAAGCTACTCAAAAATCTCCCAAAATGATATCTGAAATATACATTTCTTCCCAAACCTTTCACACCTGAACTACCTACTGAAAGAAGTGCTCACTTGTGGACCTGACTTAATCACTGCGGGCTGTGTCTAGCTTCCACAGCCTCATAGCTTTGCTGATGGGAAAATCTTGGCACAATTTTGAATTTGAAACCAGATCATGCTTGACAGAGTTTGTCCACAAAATAAGACAAAAGTCTTTGTTGAATATTCACTCAGAAATATTTATTGCAACTAGGCCTGTCACGATAAACAATAAATCAATTAATCACGCAATAAATTAAAACTATCGACCTCATTTTAATTATCGGCTTTATCGTCTCTTCCGGCCTTTTTCTCTTTCTGTTGATGACACTGAATGACAAAAAGGCTCAAGTCCAGTGCTCTCCACTGACCCTCCCTTCCTCATTTCCTTAGTGTAATGTCCAGCGCACACTACACGATCTTAAAGTTGTCGGCCGATTGTCGGCCCATTTTTAAAACCTGAGAGACCACAGATTAGCCGACAGAAATCCTAGGTATAACAGTTCGATCGGGTTTGATCGTATGGTGTCCAACAATGGGCACAAAATAATGGCTACAAGTTCAGTTAACTAATTTTAAAACCAGGCATTAATCAATGCTTTACTATAATCTACCTGCAATGCATGTGGTTCTAGTGTCAGTCCTGACTGAATGAAAGTCATTATAACCTATTTGTAATGTTAACAAAGAACAGCTGAAAAGTTTCTGGGTTTATCAACTGTAATAGCAATTTCGCTCCAACTCCTCCCCTTGTCATTTCTATATTCTTTGCACGAATTGTTGAATAAACATTAATGTTGTTTCCACATGTCATCTCCAATGTCATCTCCTGGACATGCTGCGTTGACGCTCCCAGTCGGAGAAAACACCTGGTTTAGATCGGAGCGACCACGAGAATCTACCGTAACACACCACACACTACAGGATGATCGGTTACGAAATAACAAGTGACAATCTTAGAACAGCCAATATTCTAACGATCTTAGAACGGCTAATGTTTTAAGATAGTCGTAAAGGGAAAAAATAGGGTTGTTTTGCTTATTTTGTTTATCAGTTCCATTATTAAATGTCCTTTTGAACATAAATCATATCTATCTTTGGCAGGAAATCACATGCATTATTGCGTCATTTCCATTAAATCACTGTAAAAAAGCACTGCAACACAAACAATGTTATTATTTATTGCAATAACTTTTGAGACAATTAATCGCTCAGCTAAATTTGTTATTGTGACAGGCCTAATTGCAACCAAATGAGACACTGTCAATAATTATTACTATGTTGTTGTTCTGCTTATTAGAATTTTGACACAATTGAAAATGTCTCTTAAAATGTCATGTTTGTCGTTGTTAAGACATTTCTCACAGTGGGTCAAAATTAAATCCTCTGGTGGTTTCTGGATGTATCAGAATCTTGGGGTTCCGCTTGGTGTCAAACTGTCTGTCTGAATTGGATGTTGCATTTCCAAATCTCCAGCAGTGTGTTGTACATGGCATCTGGGAACCAACAAAGGTTCACAGAAATGTTGCCTGATGGCTCTGGTCCATTTTCTGATTGATAGCAAGCGTTGCTGGCCAGCTGTTGTCAAGATACCTAAAACCTCATGTACACCAGCCATCTGTAGGTTCTCCCTTTGATAAGAATGCTTATGCTCCAGGAAAAAAAAAAAACACAAATTGAGAGACACATATAGCTTTACAAGCATATTCACACACCTTCTTACTCTTCCAAGGTTCATTTGTCAATATGACAGTTGGATTCTTGCTGAGGTAGAGTTTGCCAAGCAGAATTCCTCGCTTGGTTAGCAGAAACTAGAACCTCCCTGGGAAAAAAAAAACAAAAAACAAAAAACTTAGTGGTTTGTTGCATGCGCACACATGGGATTGGAGCGTTCATGTGTGTCTGTGTATGCAACATGCACAATGTGTGTCTTTTCAAATCAAAGTAGTCAGCATGGAGCAAGGCAAGGTCCAGCCTCTCTTCAGTTTCTGCTTGTGCTTGGCAAGAGCAGCCTTGGCAAGGAGTGGCTCATTTTGTCAGGCGTCCAGTCAACATAAAACGTGCATAGTGCCCCAGCTTCCACCTGAATATCTTCCCTCTATCACTTCCCTCATTTAGTTTTTTTTTCAAAATTTCTCCTAAGCTGTTTGCATCCTTTGGCTTAAGCTACATTTCTGCAGCCCCAATTAATGTAAAGCAGATGTAGCTGTAGCAGCACAAGACCCCCAAACTGTTAAACGTCTGATCAAAAGGGGAAATTCCCAACCTGCTCGCACGATGCACATCCAATCAGCTACATTGCAATTTCTGTCTCCAGGTTTTCCAGCCAGCACAGCTCAAGTTCTGCCTGAGTTCTGCTGATGTAGCCAGTTCACAACCACTTTCATTTTCCCCCTCTTATTCCTCCTGTCCTCTATGTTTTTTACCCTTCATTTTTCTCTCATGTCTGCATTTCTCTTCTTTGCTGCTGCCTGGTGGATTTAGAAAGCAAAAGAAGAAGGAAAGAGAAGGAAAAAGTAGGCTATGAAGGGTGGACAGTGCAGAAATGTGTGTGTGTGTGTGTGTGTGTGTGTGTGTGTGCGTGTGTGTGTGTGTGTGTGTGTGAATTCAGGTTGATGGAAAGAGAGGGAGGCAGTAATGGCTTGGAAAATGCAGTAGCAGCGTTTTTTTTTTAGCACTTTTACCCTCTCCCTGTGTATTTCTCTCCCTTACAAGTCTCTTACGCTCTTTACTCTAATTACCCAGATTGAGTTTCCTGGGACTAAAAAGACGAAGCAGGAAAAAGAGTAACGTGTGGGGGGGTCCTTGATATTGTCCTTGTCAAACCCTTAGGGAGCGGCTGGAGATGTTATTCATGCATCTATCACACTCCCAATTTCACAATTTAATCAATCTCCTAATGAAACAGGGTGACGGAGACATTGGAGGAGAGGGGTAACAGTGAGATGACAGGGCTCAAAGTCTAACCTCCCTAAGCCAGAGCTAAGGGGTGTGGCTGCTCTTTGTCTGCCTCGACAATGGCTGTCTTATTTTCATTCTCACAGCCTGGATGAGAGGAGTGAGGAGGAGAGTCATTCCATTGTTACCTCTTGGGAGAATAGCACCTCTAATTTGCCATAAGCCAGCTCTATTAAATACCAGAATTCTTTTCACAGTGCAATAATTGGAAAAGCCATTCACTGCTTACCTTCAATTCTCCATGTTATTTTCCCTAATGTGGATAAAGGTATTTTAATAATCTCACCTAGCTATCATTCAAATGACACAAAAGCAGGCCGAGCGTGCCATCTCTGTTTCATTCTCTCACATTCCAAAATGAACTGCTCTGCAGGATGAATCTGAAATTACATCTTTAAGGCTGTCAGTCCTTTCTGCTCATTCCATAAATCTGGAATTAAAAACTGCAAGACATAAAGCTTTCTGGACTGGTGGACTGGTGGGCAGCCGTGTGGCTGTAAAGTTGGGGGGAAAAAAAACACATCTTTCTTGACACCTCAGACACTAATAATTCATGGATTAATAAGGTCAAACACATAAAACAATCATGGGAACAAAGATGCATTTAGCATCAGGTGTCTTTCTGGTGATAAAACAAGTACTTGACAAGAGAAAGAATAAAATTAAAAGAAACACTTCTTTTAAGTTATAATTCCTGACAAATGTGAGCCAGATCAGAATCATTTCTAAGTTTGAGCACAAAAGGACACTTTACTTTTGTTCCCTTTTGTGCTCTCTCTTTCCTCTTGTTCGACTATTGGACACAGGCACAGACATTTACCAGATTTCTCTGTATTCTTCAGAACATAGCAGTCAAAGTATCCTAGTGAAATGCAATTAAAAAGTTTTTAATCTGTATTTTTTGATATTCTTTTTAATCGCATGCTATTTTTACAATTGCAACAAAATATAAAGGGAAATAAACCCTCCCAGAAATGTTTCTTTTACCACATGCACCAATGAACGGACAATACGGATCGTGCTTCTAGGACAGATTGTGTAATCAGAAGCTCGGGTACCCTCAGGTCAGGGAGAAGATTGGTCTATGCTTATTCTTGATAGCATGTCCTGGCTTTCTGGACATACAACATCGCCTAACTAGTGTGAAATGTGATTACGCTGGAGTATGTTGAGCGTTACCATCTATAGCTGGACTCACCTCGACCAATATCTTGGACTCTTGAAGCTGACTGGTGTAGAGGGGTTGGACTTTATCCTTCTCTGGATTTTCATCAGGTGTCTGTAGGGATTCCAGAAGCTCCTTAGAGTTGAGTTCTTCCTTGTTAAAGGTGTTTGCTTCTTTTCTGCTTCAAATTGCCAATACAAAATACAACATAAAATTGGTAGATGCAGATCCTAGGTTTGGAGAACTATGTTTCATTTACCATTGATGGACAACTGTGTATTTCAGTTCAAATACAAAGAGTGTCTTGATGAAGATTAAGTGCAACAATTTTTAGTTATGAGTCTGTGAGACCTATAGCTGAATTAAACATTAGTCAAGCATTTTCTTGGAACTATCATAACTTGCACTGATTTTTGTCTGATCAAGAAAAGTCATGTTTGGTGGATGTGTCATCAACACCATTACCATATTGGTTGTGGATAGATCTTCAGAGTGCCCAGCAGTAAAGATATTTCTGTGTAATCTAAAATAGAGAAAGAAAAAAAATCAACTCACTGTTTTTTTTTTTTTTTTTTTTTTTTTTTTTGTTTGTTTTTGCATTTTCAGATTTAACCCACGTATATAGACTTGAACAGTCACAGGTGCCTCTTTTTAGGTAAAATCCACATTGTTCTTGCCAACTATTCTGGTAAACCATTTGTGGTTTTTGTTTGAAGATATAAAGCTTTTTCTTTTCCTTTTTTCACTTTACAATGAGATCTAAGACATCAGCCCTGTCCAGCCCTTTTTGAAAGCTAGAATGCTCAACATCAAAGTCTGATCCAAAGCCTGTGTTTTAAAAAGGCCACAGCAAAGCTTTTAATGCTGAAACTATCCTGACTCACAGCTAAAGACACGCTTGACAGATGGAGTGTTTATGTGAAATGCAATGCCACCTAAAAGGCTTTTCTTTTCTACGTTTTTTTTTTTTTTCTTTCTCTTCTCAGGAAACCAGTCACTGTGTGACCTGTTGAACAGTGTCTGGATTTCATGTGTAACTGTGAGCCTTTATTGTCTTGTTAAAGTTATGTATTTCTCTCTGGGTCCTATTGGCATTTTTTTTTTGTTTGGGGGTTACTTTCCTGTCTGTGGGACTTTGCTTTCAGCTCCGCAGGGGTTTGCTGTGACTTTGCTGTCTGCAAGTGACAGACTATTTCCACTGTCCCCTCTGCTCACTGAAGTAGTGTCATCCGCTGAGTACCAGCATACTGCAGAGTACCTCAGTGACACAGAGGCACACAACGGGTATGTGTGTCCGGGTGTTTGTGGTGTGCTTGAGCCACAAATGAAAATGACTTGGCTCATTTTTTTGTTAGCATGAAAATTATTTACATGCGCTTCTTCAATAATTTTGCTATCAGTATTTCATTTTTATGGTACTACAAAGGGTATAATGATGTGTTAAACTCACAAGATGAAACAGTAAGCAATATTGGATTTACAATCAAGAGAAGAAAAAATCTTTACAATCTTTGAAAAGAAAAAATATTTCATAAATGCAACAAACTTTTTAGAAATTACAAATAAGCAAGCAGTGGTAATTCAATGTTGAATTACGATCAGAAATGTTGACTTTTTGTTGAGGTTGACGGTTGACGATGGATCAACCATCAAACAATCATCCAGTTCTATCCAAGTTACCAAAGTTGAGGAGAAGTCATTGAATCAATGTTGTTTTGTGGTCGAATCCTAATGATTGAAATGCTAATGTCTGTTCAAAGCTTGAAAAAGACAATGATTACACTCCTTTTTTAATTCCCCTGTCTTTTTGCACAGCCTTCTTATAATCTTCAGAAAATAACCAATTGACTTTATCTTGCTTTCAGAAAGTTTATTTAGATGTTCATCAAACGTCCTTCTAGCTGATAATTTTTGCACTGGGGGTTTCTTTTCGCAATGAAAAATAACACTTCTCATGTTGTGTGCATTTTCTCAAATTCATCAGAGTTAATATGAGGGTACGCAATGTTTTTTTCTTAATGGGTGGTCATGATATTCTCGTGTCGTTTCTGTTCAGAATACGAAACAAAAAAATCCATGCTTTGTCTTTCTGGGGAACACAGACACAGTTTAAAAAGTACACAATGTACATACCATAAATACCTAAATATGAACTTGGGTTGCTGATGCTTTCTGAGTTGAATTCATGACAGAATACAGTGCTAAAATGGGAGACACACATAAAAATTCAAAACCACTTTCACAAAAAGTCCTGCAAGTTCATTTCAAAATGTTGGATGGGAGATGCTCTAAATATTTAAACAACTTGTCATACCTACCCTGTCATAAAATATGTATTTTGAAGATGTTTTCTTGACTTTGAAACCTTTATCCACTTTACGTTGACATTTGTCAATAACAGCATTGCTGAGACATTACACGTACATGACAGATAGTGTATGCCCTCCATGTTGTAGCAAAAGGCCAAGCCAGCTCTAGAATAATAAAAACATGACTGGCCAATTCAGGATCAAATTTGATATGTGCCCAAACTTACGTATCACGTACTTTACCCTCTTAGAAACTGATTCAAAACAAAGTCGCACCCTAGCTAAACAAATGGGGCCTGATCCCCATTTGTTGGGGGATCAGATTTCTGCTCCACCGCAGAAATATTTAAACCCAACAGATTACAAAAACAACTCAAAGTATTCACATGGATAGACAAGAGATAACAAATGTATACAGTGTAGGTGAATCAATACTATTAAAAAAGATAAGTCATGTAACAACAATGAAAAATATGTCAAAACTTTCAATATAAAAAAAAAAACATGGATAGAAATACAAAGCCAACTCTAATAACTGGAAGAAAGACACAAGCAAAATGAGATCAGCAATGGCTCATTTAAATGAGCTGTGCTAGGAAACCACCTAGAACAAACATCATGATGTCCTGTTGCAAAACCTAGTTGTGCCACATTTTTGACAATTTTTGTGTTGATTTAAAAGAGGGATTCAAGTGTCCCTTTAAAAGTTGTGATATAACTTAACATGTCTGATAAGTATGCATTTACTGATTGGCACTTCATATAGAGTTGCATGGAATGTGACATGTAGTAGTCAGATACGTTTTACCCTATTAGCATTTACTTGAATTCAGAATGTATTCACTGTGAGCTCAGTGGCTGAGTTATACTTCCCCTTTATTCATTCCCCTCCCTGGGTCTTCGGATGACTGTTTTCCCTCTAGACCTGCTGGCATGATAATATTCCATTTGATTCAGTTTTGCCTGACAGAAGAGGGCTAAGCTCACTGATAAGATCTCCATAAGAACCAGAAATGTTGTCAGTAATGAAGGGAATTGCTTTGATCTGCTGACAAATGGGTCATTTTGACTGTGTCTGCTTTCTGATTTAGAATAATGCACTCATGACTCTGTTTTCTTACTCTCACTGCTAACCTATCTTCATATACTGAGCCTCCCCTGCTAAATATAAGAACGGGGTAGGCAAGTATACGTTTTGGCTTCAGCCTATTCCTATTTTTGATAAATTATGGGTTTTGTTAATCTGTATTGGTTTTGTTTTCTGTGTTTAATGTTGCTAATTTACAAAAACAAAGTGAACTTAACCGAACGTTCTGTTAGTTCTCACCAGCATATAAGCACCTGTTAAAAGTGTCTTAGAAAATACCAAAATGATTGGAAACAAAAGCTGAAAACAAAAGAATGGAACAATGCATAGCATACAAATTCAATGCCATATAAACAGGTGCTTTTAAGAGATTCATCTAAAACTTTCTGTTCAGAGGTGAACAAATAGATCAGCAAAGACTTGTAGTTCTTTCTAAAATGAGAAGTGGGTGTACAAGTTTAAATATATTGTGACGTTTAATCCACACCAGGTCAAATTTATGCATACTCCCTCAAACACTTGCACCCTCACTAGTTTTTAAATATCTGACAGGTTGCAGAGGTATCATGAACATTGTGTGACCATCAACAAAACCCCACCATTATTTCTGACCTCATATTTCACCACCAGACTGGATGGATATGCTTTTTAGTTTCACAGAGGTCTTTCCTGAAGCTTAAGATGATCTTGCTTTATCCTTTACAAAATTAGTTTTTATGTATGTTTGGGATCATTGTCTGATTAGAAAATCCATCTATGTCAAAGTTTCAACCGTCTGACTGAATCCGTCATACTTATATGAAATGAGATGTTTTGGGGGGATGCTCGGGAACAATCAAGAGTAAATTTCATCCCATACAAAATGATGGTGTAACAGCAACATGGACTGTGAAGAAGCTAATTAAATATGAGTCTCGGTTTCAAAATCAACACATCACACAGCTCTCCACACATGAAAGCCAAATGTTTTGAAGAGTTTGAAGAAAACAGAGGAGACAAAGATGGCTATTTTACTGCAGACACAAGAAGGATGTTTAAAGGAGTGACCAACAGTCAAACATGGTGCTGTGGGTGTGTTTCACTAGCACATTGTACGAAGAGAATATAATAATAAGAAATGATAGATTAACTTAAAATTTTTCAACTTCACCTTTGATAAAGTCAAAATCAAATCAAATGATAAACACCTGTTTATTAAAAACCCAGAGACAGTGGGGTGTTTCACCAGGATGATCATGGCATTCCAAAACATGTTTGGAATGGATAAAATAGGCCAGCATCAGGTTTTTGGAATATGCTTTCCAAATCCCAACCCCCACTGAAAACGTATAACTTAAGCTAAAAAGACAAGTAATTTAAATGAGCTCTATCATTGCCAATAGATAGAGTGGTCAGACATTCTGCACTTAACGTTTGCCATGACTTTGCTGATGGCAAATTGCCAAGAGAGAAGATGTGCTTCATAAACATTCCATCCAGGAAAAAGAATTGCTCTAATACATCATGAAGAGCCTTGCCTCCAAATATCCACTTATGAATGCAAATAAACTCCATGAACTTAAGAGAATGTCTTTGTGCTTGGATCTTTCTAAGCTCTTTATTAAATATACAATACAAATATCAGTTTATGGAGCAAAAATGTCAGAAGAACATTGATATTTTTCTTGCTGTTGATGATGACATCCTGTCTTTTCCAATATAACGTGAATAAAGTGGTCGACTTACATGCATGAATGACCTGCTGATTCATTTTCCCAAAATCCATTACTGGATGTCTTAATGAATGTACATGAGATACATCACATTCATTATTAATCAAAAAAGTATACCTTTGCTCTGCTTGTTGAGCGGTTGACCAAAATGGCCTAGTTTAAGATTAAAAACCAAGTCATTTTCTAGTTTCTTTTTACAATGATTTTTTTTTTTTTTTTTTTTTTTTTTTTATGCAATGAAGAAACCACAATGTAAACCTAAGTGTGTGTTTGAATAACAGAAACAAATAGTACATGAATATTGTGGGAGGCAGAATCAGCTGGCTAAAATGAGTGCAGAAATCATGACTATGACTTCCAATACATTCCAAGCAGGACAATGTGGCAAAAGGTAGGAAATCTGGGAGAAGGGAAAATCCCAATGGAATTATGGAGAACCATTACTTCCTAACTAGAGAGAATTTGCACGGTGCTGCCAAGGCCAAAGGATTTAAGTAATTCCATTTTCCATGGATGGCTTCTGTATCTACAGAGCCCTGAAGTGAGGAGAGGGAGGGTTCACAGAGCACAGAGGAAGGAAAAGGCAGGTGTAAGTAGGAGTGGAATTCAGGCAAAAAAAAGTGACAAAAGAGAAAAAGAAATAAAGACAATAATTGGGAGAAGAAGGGCTTAGTGAGGGTAAAACAGAGGTAATAAAAGAGTTTGATATCTGCCTATATTTTGCAGTGCTCAAATAGGAGTGGAAGTGGCATTATATTGCATTACATAGACACTGTGCTCAGAGTTCAACTGAGTTACTAGCTGGAAATTTGTTTCTATGTTAGCGTTTAACAGCTAGACTTACTTTGAAGTATTAGCAGTAAATGCTTGCAGCTCATTAATTATCAGAACTGTCAGCAGCAATTCACGGAGATATGCACGCAGCCTACTGAGGCTCTCCTCCCCTCCTGTTCTCCAAAGAAAACACGCATGCATATAGGCACAAAATAGAATTAGCCGATGTGGTGACAGATCCTCTTGAAGACTTAAAAAGAAGCTGAGTGCGAGCGATCACATTTCTTTGATCCCAAAGACACACCTCAGTTCTGCTGAAGAAACAGAGCACTAATGAACGTTTCAATGCTGAAGAGGAGGATCGAGGAGGGAAACAGTTATAACCACTGCTTTCAGTAATGGTGACAGGCTTTTACTCCTGCAGTTATGGGAGCCCAGATGACACCTGCCTAATACTGTATGTCCTTCTCCCGTCCTTGTTAGTTGCTCCAGCTATTTTCTCAGCAGGTTGGAATTCCTACTGTGTCAAAAGTGTGGCTAAATTGGTTTCTTGAGTGGTAAAAGATAGAGACAGCATCGGACAATTTTACTCCTCTTGTGCTCTATGCCACTGATTAGAAGAAAAAAGCAAGACTATTTGTGTATGTGCATGTACATGTTTGTATACGTGTCTGTACAGTATGTGCCTATGTACCAGATTTAAGTGTATGATTGAGTCATTTTGATACACTGGTTGATTTCACGAGTTGTCAGGCTGTTAATGGATAGAAATTGGAAGCTCAGAGGTTGGGACTCTATTTGGGCTCTAAATTGAATAACTCCTCCAAATGACTCCCAATTACACAGTACTCCGGTCCGAATCACAAAGCATCATGGTGCACTTAATGCACCTATTATCTGCCTATCTGCCAAGGAAAGCTGGAGCAAAATGCAAGCCTATTCTTTAAAAGAACATTCAGTTTCCCATATCCCGCAGATATTAAATATTTTTCTTCTTCTGTGCACTTCTTGACTCAAAAGTTACTTGGCTCTTGTTATGCACCCTGTTCCCTAATTATACAAATGATAAGCTCATGTAGTGATTTTCTCAATTTGTAACTTTTGGTCACAGTGCACCTGTACTTAGAATGCAGCTGCATTCAGAGGCTTACACACATTACAGTATCTTGCTTTTTCACATACCCATCCTTTCAAATAAATCCTGAAATTAAATTTAAAGTAGTCCAGAGTAGTCAAACAGAGTGCACAGTACTCTGTATAACACTAATGGAATTCTTAAGTATGTTGAGGTGAAGCACAGAAGACATCGTGAAAAACATAAGGAAATTCCCTCTTGATGTAAGTTTGAAGGGGACTATTTTATTTAAGCCTGGGTGAGGTTAAAGTTGAGGAAAGAACTTCAACTTATGTTGGGAGTGCACTCTTTTTTGTTCATGTACATTTGGAGTGAAAGAGATCCAATATCATGTTTTTGGACCAAAGTTATGACTCTCCATTGTTGTATATTATAAATTCAAAGTTGAGTAGCAAAACATCCAAATTGTTTCGTTTTGTGGGTACAGTTGTCAAATCCTCAAAACACAGGACACATTTTTAAACACACTGAGATGCATTGGAAGACTTAATATACATTATGTCGACATTTTCTTTCTGTTTGTCATGCAGATTCGTTCTGACCAGGACCAGGACATCTCAATCCGATACAGCATTACTGGGGTGGGAGCAGATCAACCACCCAATGAGGTATTCAGCATCGACCCTGTGCTCGGAAAGATGTTTGTCACCAAACCTCTGGATCGAGAACATCGATCTTCTTATCATGTGAGTCTGGTGGCACATCTATGAATGATTACATTTCAGATTTGTTCCTCTATGGTCTGGATTTCACAGCACTTTTTGAAGAACTTCTCAGAGCAGCATAGCTTAAGCAGAAAAGGTGTGGAATTGATTTAGTTAGCGTAAACCTTGTCAATGCAGCAACCATTTCTGCAATGGTCAATAGCAAAAATGCTTAGGACGCGCAAAGAACACATCACAAAAGAAAATGCTTTTCAAGCATGTTTTCAAATTTTTATGTAGTTATCCAATGGATAAAAAAAAACTAAGAAATATTGTTCATTTTTTGTAAACCACAAGGAATTGGGATGTAAGGTCCAGAAGCAGGGGCTTTCCCATTACTTGCAAGAACTGAAAACATAAACAGGGACAGACAATAATTGCAGTGATCATCATTTTACAATGCAGTATTCTCCAGGGAGTAAATTAGTCCTGGCATAAAGATGTTATCTTGACAAAAAACACCAACTAAACTCTTTTTGAAGTGTACTCCTATATAGGACTGAAACAATGACCAGAAGAAGTGGTCTTTTCTAGTCCCACTTGAGCAAAATAACCTCTAAACAACAAGAGAACAAATGTGATATATGCTAAAAAAAAATTTTAGTAACTTGCTATTTTTGACATTAAATGTTCTTGTAGGGCATTTCTATTCAGTTTCTGCTTTTGTGTCCGACTTTCAGCTCCATATTCAAGGAGTAATGTAAGAATATGAGAAAAAAAAAAAGATCTCTTTCTCTGATTAAATTGATGTTGGCATTGTTCATAAGGACGTGACATTTAAAAAACTCAACATTAATGTCACCCAGCTGGGCTTAATGGAACTTTAATTTTTTCAATCCAAAAAACTTAAATGTGAAACTTTTCATGTATTTCTTCCCTTTGTTCTTTAGCAGACCGCAGCTCTTTGACTTTCTGGTCTTTTCTTTTTTGTTTACTTCATATTTCATGCAAGGATGGAACACAGTTATGCTCTACTTCTTTTTATTTCAGAAGAATGAGTGCTTTAGAATTCAAAATCAGCCAAGCAACAAGATGCATTCTTATGAAGAGAGAGAGAGAGAAAAAAAAGTGTTGAAGCCTCTCGGTTTTCTGCTGTCTTCATCATGATGCTGTTTCTTGCCAAATGTAGCGCACTGGCTGGTTCAGTCTCTACCCCGTCCCTGGTTTTAAAGATAATAACTTTAATGCGAACTCAGAAATACGTTTTGCCTTCTTTAAACAAGGCAGCAACCTCCTAACTCCTGCTGAGATTGAATTAGGCTGTGGGTTTGTGCGCTGCGACACCGGGGCGGCTGTAGGTTTTGTTGAGTGGTCTTGCTCCTGGCCTGCTATATCGCAGTGGATATTGAATGAGGAAAGTTAAATTTCACCTCAGGGTGTTCTGAAGATGTCATTTTGCTGAACATTGAAAGGATGGAGAGGATGTTGGTGAAGAGAAGATCATGAGGAACTGTGGAGTGGATTTTCACATCTTTGTGATAAAATGGAAGCAAGGAGGGGGAGAGTTCTTATGGTAATTTTGAAAAATATTCACACCCCATTTAGATTTCTGCATATTTTCCCATTGTAACCAAATACCTCAACGTCAAATTTTGTCTGACAGAACAAAACATAATACAGCTGTATTTACTAAAGCTCCAAGTCTCTTGGCCTGTGCCTTTATCAAAAGATTGAATGTTTTAGTTTAAATATTAACACATGCTAATGGCAGCATCATTCTGTGGGGAAAGTTTTCTCCATCAAGTGTGATCTGACTGAACTTGAGCTAATTTACAAAGAACAGACAAAAGTTTTAATATCAGTACATGCAAGGCTGTTAGAGACATACTCCAAAAGTCTAATGGGCTATTTTTTGTCACATAAAAGTATTCTTAAATACATTGAAGTTTCTAACTGTAACATGATGAAATGTGTGAGTAGGTTTACTGTTTACAACATTACATTTTACTTACACATTACATATGCAGCAATAATTCATTCTTTTTTATGTTACGCTTTCATTCCCCATCCATTCACAGAAAGAGGATTTTTTTCATCCCTTATTCTTTCGTTTGATGTTAATGCCTAGTAATGAATTCAGGGACAGAAGCTCAGCTTGAAAACTGAATGTGAACATTTATTCATAATAAAAAACATATGTGCAAGACTTTATTGTAGGAGCAGAATGTGTTGTACTTTTTCTTTCATTTTACTTTTGTGATTGAGGTAAACATCCCTGCTGCTTCACACTGGCACAAAAATCAACGAATAAGTCATGTTCAGGGACATAAACATTCCCAAGCAAAGTGAACAGTTTTTGAGAGAATCAAGGAGTTTATTTTGAAATGCCACTTCTGTTCTTTAGTTCTCTTTTTTTTTCTCCTACAGAGGATAAAACAAGCATATGGCCTTAGAATGTCCCTGATTATTTATTTCATTACTCTAGTTTTTTTTTTGTTTGTTTGTTTTTAACTTCCAGACTTCATAAGCAGAGGAAGAGTAAAGCTTCATGTTTTTTGGTCCAAACACTGTGAGAAATCATAGCTTGTGATTTCATCGATCTAAGCATTGCCAAGCTGAATTTCAGATGTGCTGACAGTTTTTTTTTTTTGGTTGTTGTTTTTCATAGAGTCAAAGGGAAGTGAAGAGATTTCAAGGCTCGCTTTCAAACAAAACCAGACAGAACGCTGGCCGGGGGATCCAGTGCAGTCATTCTGAAACCGACACCTCACTTTTACGACTGAGCCAGCCTTCCATGAAATAAGATGTTTTCCGTTTGGTTCCTGCTGAGATAAAAGTTTGGCAGGCTAAGTGAGAACAGATAAGAAGTCAGGAGAAAGAATACATTGCAAAGGCAATTTCTCTGCAGGGACAGTATTCTGAAGTTGCTATCTTATATACCTGATGGTAGGAAAAATATTTTAAAAGTTTTGTTGCTGTAGAAGTCAATTATGAAGATCTTATCTTGATGTGCCAACAGAAATGTTTTTGTGGGGGTTTTTTTCAGTTTGGAGATGCTGTGGCTTTTTGGTGGTTAAACATTAAGTGACTTTACCTCACTTGCTTTTGCCGAGTAAAAATTCTGTGATTCCTTAGGGTCAAGAGAAAACCCAGTGAATGATGTAATATATACCAACAATTCTATAGACTTCATTGGTGGTTTTTGTTGTATATTGCAGGTTCTCTCCATTTATAGACATCTGTGCTTTTTGCTAAGTTCTATTAGAAAGCTTTCGGATGAGACCCAAATTCTTTGGCGAAGCAAAAGTCTAGATCTAGTCAGAATAATGAATAACTGTTTGAAGCAATTAGGTAATGAAAGTCTCTTGTAGCCACCTGAGCATCATGAGCTCAATATCAGTAGGTTATTCTGGGATTACATGAAGAAATAAAATCTTAGATTTAGACTAAAAAAACTGACTTTACAAGGATATCAAGCAAGTTCCACAAAAAACTTGAAACAAACCACCCTACAGACTCATAGGGTAAGACAACAGACTTACCCTAAAAACCTCAATATGGACTTTTTTTGTTTACTGCATTTTATAAAAAAAAAATTTTTATGCGTCTGCTTTAACGCATAATTGTTTTCCACATAAGTCATTGTTTAGCTCCATCTGAGCAACAGATTAAAAATATATTTGGGAAAAAGAGTCAAATTCTGTCAAATGAGTGAAAAGGAAAATTTTTCTTTTCACTTACACTTGTAATCATGATTAATCAGAAACCAGTTTCTAAATGTTTTAAGTTAAACCTTTGATGCGTTTTCCTTGTTCCTTTTTTAATTGTAGTAATTCTGTCAACGTAGTCATTTTTTTCTTTTGTCACAGTAAAAATGACACTTCATACATATATTTTACACCTTAAAGTGAAAGTGTTTGACTGCACGTTAATATACACAATTAATAAAACCTAGTTTGTTAAAAGAAATTGTTTTAATAATGGTAATGAAATCATTTCATTGGACTAATTAAACAAAAAAAAAATTGTTCTTCATGGCAGAATTACTGATTGCTGAAACAAATAGTGTTCCATGAGTTGTTGTTTGTTTATTAATGTTTTCCAATGAAAATTTGAAATTGTTACAGAACAGTGGAATCTATACTGAGATTATACAACACACATGGACTCTAGTTAGATCTCTTTAGAAGACAGTTAGTTGGAAGATGGTGTTAAGGACTACCGAGTTTTACAGGGACTGTAAAAGTCACAGCAGATTTTCCAATTTTTGTTTGCAACCACTGCTGAAAATAATGCATCATGTTGCTGCACTACCATAAAATCCCTACACGATTCATTATGGTTGATGGTTCTAGTGAACTTAAATTACTGCGCAAGGTAATATACATTTTACAGCTGTATTATTCAGTAGTAATTTCATATCAATTTGTGAGTGGTTCAGTTTTTTTTGTGCAAACTATTGTTCAGAACTTGTGTCATACCAACAGGCTGAGTAGAGTTGCAGTATCTTTACTCATGGCGGTAGTGTTTGATATGCTCCTCTCAATAGGGCCTTTCCACAGTTGTGTCATTTTTCTCCAACAAGAACATTAGTTCTGTTCAATGCCCTATTCAAGCTGGAGCCTTACTTTCATTTAATCCTCCATATGAACCTCCTGAGTGTTGAGTTGTAATCTGGACCTTTTTTCTGTTTCTTTCTCCCAGCTGCGGGCCCATGCAGTGGACATGAATGGGAACCAGGTCGAGAACCCGATTGATCTGTACATCTTCGTTATCGACATGAATGACAACAGACCAGAGTTCAAAAACCAGGTCTACAATGGTTCTGTGGATGAAGGTTCTAAACCAGGTAATGACACAGAAGAGAAGGTAAAGGGACAATTTATCCAGAGCAATTCCAGAAATTAGCCTGTTGCAGCAGCCAATGTAAGTCTACAAAAGATCAGTGGTGTGAATTATAGGAAAGAACGTTGTCATTACAAGTGTTGTGCAAGTGTGAATATTGGGCAGAACAGAGACTTTTCCATTCCCTTTGATGTATAAGTCTCTCTGTGTCTTACAGCTTTTCATTTAGCCCAGAAAAACAAAGACTTTAGAGCAATAAGCGTTCTCGTGCTGGTGAAAATATTGAGGATTAAATGTACCAAATGTAGTTTCTACTGGCTCGTTTATTATCAAACCTTGGAGCAGAAGTATGCCAGAGTTGTGCTCCGTGTTCAGGCATTTGTGAGTTTGAGTCTGATGAGCCCAACTTTATAATGCTGGAGGTGATCTGAAGAGGTGTCCAGGTGCTCGTTTTCATCCCTAAATTTTTTGTTTACTTTTTTTCATTCTGCATTTTTTCAGGATGATCTTTTCTTTCCCCCTTCTGTTGCCGTTCCCCCGGCCTTGCCCCACACAGCATATGAGTCTCTATGGCATGCATGACATTAAGCTGAACAATAATCATAAAAAAAGACTTTTAGAATTTGGAGCTTCAGTGGTTTCAAAGGAAGGCCAATTACAGACTTGAATTAGTTTGCAAATTAAAGAGTCATTATGGGGACGTAATCCTGTCAGGCACAGCTTAGGACGCCCATACAAAGGGTACACATTAAACCCCATATGAGTGCAGCTTAATGAAATTACCCCAGTGATGTGTGACACATTGTGATTCTTCATCTTTCACTGTATCCCTTCATCTCAAGTGAAAAGTTTTGGGCGGGGACTGATAGTCTCTCGACTTGGAATCAAACCAAACACGCAGTCAGTCCTCTGTTGCTCTCCTTCTCTTTCCTGCTCTCTGTTCATAACATCTTTTTTTTTTTCCTTGTCTAACTAAGAGGGCTTTGGAGTGCTCCCTCTGGCCGAGTCATTGACAAATGTTGCTTTGAAACGTAATGAAGTTTGAAATGGGAGCTGCGGTTACAATTATCCTCGGACAGAGGCTGTCAGTGGCGTGATATCACTATCTCTGGCAATTAGAATCAACTAGCAAAGAGGGAGAAAGAGATGGAGAGATTGGGTGACAGGCGGCGGGATCCCACAGAGTTTCATGAGAGAGTGGAGACTTGAAAGCAAACAAGCAAAACATTCATGGAAGCACAGAGGCTTATTCTTCAAATAATGGGTGACTCATCAGGAGGGGCTCGTGCATTTAGGCACCTACAGTAAGTTATGTAGTGATACCTTCTGCTTGGATGTAAACTGCACCCTATTTCTTCACCCTATTACATAACAATGCATACAGTATTGTTATGTAATATTACATAACAATACTGCCCCTGTAAACAAATACTTCTTAAAATGAGACCTTTCTTGTCACTTAATTAATATGTCTATTCAAAAGTTGAATTGTACATTATTTGTTTTTATGCCTGCAAACACATTGTAGTTTTTAAATGGATTTTAGCACATTTTTACCTAGCAACAGTAAGCAAGGAAGATAATCTATAGGACTGTTGGGGGATATCATCTCTGAGTAACAGGATTTCAGATTTCATTTGCTTCAAGCTTGCATTAATATTGTTGATAAAGTTCATGATCTCTTACTTATGGAGAGAAAAGTGACACAATAAATTAAACTCACAATATTTGTCTCTGGTGATTTTGTTTTACATGTGAGAAGAACAGTTCTAATCTGTTCAATTAGAAATATCTAATTGAACAGATTAGATAGTTCTTTTTGAACTATCTAATCTGTTCAAAAAGAACAGATTAGATAGTTTGCTTAAGTAGCACAAAACAAAAAATAAAGTACCACACTAAACATGTCAAAGCAAAACAGAACATTAGAAAAAAAACATGTTTCTTTCAATTAGTAATAGTTTTGCTGTGGTTGGACAGCATAATAAAGGAAAATCAAATGTGTTACACATCAGCACAATCCCGTGGGAAGGTGCTACGCTGCCAGATGTAAAGAACAAAACTCTTGTCATTAATCAGCCCGTTGACTGTGAGTCAGTGTCGCCTGGCAAAGCACAAAGTTGAGGCGTTTTCCACATGTGGGCGGGAAAATTTGGCAAATGATGTCCACACAGGCATTTGCAGAATTTGAACTATCCTACTACAGTAAGAAAAATCCTAAAAATGCAGTCACGATTCAGTAACAAAAATCTGATTAATTTAGATTTGTATTGGATTAAGTGGGAGTGGGGACAAAAAAGTATTCTGTGGGTCCAGCTGTTTTGGTTTTGCACCCATATGATAGAAAAACACTCCCAAAACCTTGGAAGCCCTGAAGCATTTTTAATGTATATTTTTTGGATGTTGTTTTTTTAAACTGAAGCAAATGATAAATAATACAATTTTGAACATGTCTGAATCTCTTTTGGTTCATAATTCCACCTTCATTCATTCATCACTTCTCTGCCCTTTCTCCGTTTGCCTTATCACTTGGTTTTATTCTATTAAATACAAAAATGTTGTGGATTGGATGGCTATAGATAGAATTTGCCAAACTGTAATCAAATGTAGAGAAGATTTCACTTTTGTATGAAGAAATATATGCCAATGCAAAAATTGTGATTACAGGTTGTAATTTTGTTTGAAAAGAAAATGTCTGTGAGGCCAGGAAAAATTATTAATGTGAAACAAGTAATTATTAAATAGCATGTATGTGATGTTTTCTCTGAGCAGTTAGTCCTGCTCTCATGTATGGAAGTTGACAGGAGTAATCTGCTGTCACTTCCAATCTTGGGTAGAGGCTTTTCCTTTTTCTTTTCAACATGTTTATTAATCACTGTGTGAGCTCCACCTGCAAACTGTTTGTGAATTGCTGAAGTTGTTTCTTTGCTGTCAAATGTCAGAGATGTATGTAGCTTGATAAAACATCTTCAAAACCATTGCCAGGGAAAAAAAAACCCCTCAAAGGTCAAAGCAGAAAATGTTAAAACAGAGCAAGCTCAAAAGCTTAAGGATTGTGAACACTCAGGAAAAGAGTCGAATGTGATGCAATGTGAGATATTCTGCCTCTGTGCAAGTGACTGGCAAAAATCAACAAATCCCTCTGGAGAAACTGAGTTTAAGAAAAATGTCCTGATGAATGGCAAGATTTCTTTAATTTTTAGTTTTTTTATTTTGTCAAACATTTTCATGATGCTGTGTACTCTGTTGAGTACACAGCATCCAACAGTGCCTTAGATCCTCCACCATACAGAACAGTAGGAATGTTTATTTTTTCCATATATTCATTCATTGTAAATCATGTAACCCACCAGGAGTGTTTGTAGCTCATGGTTTAGTCTTGAATCTGAGAAAAAACAGGTTTGATAAATCCCCTTTCTTTTATAGACGTGGACAAGCTGTGGCAGATTGAATGCAGGAATTGGTACATGAATGGAAATAAACAAGGAAATTATCAAAACACAAATTAACACCAAAACCCAAACATAACAATACAACAATAACATAGAAAGCAGTATTTTCAGCAATAAGAGCAAAATTAACTGCATTTGGATGTGCATGTTGACCAAACTTTTGTCTTTGCCAGGAACTTATGTAATGCATCTATCTGCATTTGATGCCGATGACAACACCACAGCTAATGGAATGGTGCGCTATCGGATCCTGTCCCAGACACCGCACAGCCCCATCCCTAACATGTTCACCATCAACAGTGAGACGGGGGACATTATGACAGTGGCGCCTGGACTCGACAGAGAGGTTTGTCTTTCATGTTTCACACTTCACAAAGATATTGTGACAGTGAGGAAATGGGTGCTTTTGAATCTGAGAACCCCTTGAGGTTTCACCATGTCTAACTGGGCATAAGACACAACTTTATTTTCTCTTAAGGACCACTTTTTTAACAGTACTGTTTACTACATCAACACTTTTAAATCTCATGTAGCCATTTGTCAGAACATATTTCCTCCACACAAACATCAACTCCTCTGTTTTGTTATTATCCTCTCTTTTTTTATTATTGTTGTTATCTTTCCTTTTTTTTTTTTTTTTTTTTTTTTTTTTACAGTAAATAGTCTTTGGTCACCTTGTTTATAGAGCTCTAAAAGTTGTGACAAGATCCAAATGTGTTTATTCTCGCATCAAGGATGTGCCAGTGACAACTCTGCAAAGACATCTGCGAAACAGATCATCCTCCCAAACTGTCACTACTGACAGACCTATTAACAACACATCATGCTGCGGTGGGCTGCTCATGTTGTGTTGTTCATGCCTGTGAGTGTGTGTATGGCTGTGTGGTAGAGACAAAGGGAAATTTTTTGAGATGGAATGCCCTTGACACCTGTCAGACAAACACAAAAGCCCATATAACCACATCTGTGCTCGGTAAAACAAGAGCAGCGGAGGGAAAAGGAAAAGCTGAGGGGGAGCAGGAGAACAAAAACAGAGCTGAATAGACGGGGTATTACCATGATGAGTGGAGAACTGAGTGTGAATTTGGCAAAGAAAAAAAATAGGGTGACAGAGACGGAGAAACAGGGCAAGACAGTGGGGTGCCAGAGGGAAAGAAAGGTATGAGGCCAACATGTACTAAAAATTTCCCAGCTGAACCGCTGCTGCTTATTTTTTCTGTTTTATCTGCACGTTGGAAAATCCAGACACTCTCCCTAAAATGTAGGATTAAACTCATCCTATCCCATTTTTTACTTCAAAGAACTCTTACTGAAATAATTATTTTTGCCTTTCACGTCATATGATATTATAGGTTGAGTTCAGCGTGACCAGTTTTCCTTTTCCAGTAGCGGTTCTAACTATACAAATTACTGCTTGTATTGTAATCTCACAGCAATTTAACTCTATTCCTTCCTGCTTTTTAAAGAAAGCTCAGCAAATTGCCTGACAAAAAAGTAAAGATGTTGAAGCAGATTTGAACAGCATCACTTTGACGTCTTCAGTACAATGAAAAAATATAAATACCTCCTAAATGTTTATCTGTGTTTTAACACTACAACCATAAACTTTTATGTTTTTTTAATTTTTTTTTATTTTAAAGACCCAAAACGATAGTTAGTTGTTAACGATAGTGAAGTGGAAGGAAAGTAATACATAAAAACTGCATTGTTTGTGTTTTATTTATTTTGATTCTGCCAAATGAAATATTGTGAAACCAATTGTGTTCACCAGTCAACTAATTAGTAAACAGAACTGACTTTTCTGGAATTATGCGACACCAAAAATAAAAAAATAAAAAAAAGATGGAAGACCAACCAATTTAACTTAATCTGCACTCTAAGATGTCAACAAGTCTTGTATAAAGACAGTGTTAATGTCTTTCAGGAACTTGTTAAAGACACTACTACCTATTTGGCATGTCTATACTTCATGTTAATAGAACTGTAAATGTTCCCGTGGGATCCAGGTGAAAAGGTTAAGAGTTTAAGTGTGGCTAAAAGCCAGTTTCTTTAACCTCTTGACCATAAAATCTCATTCTGATCAGAGCATCTTCAAAGTGGCAGAACTTGTGAGATGTTGCTGTAACATAACATCTATTATTAACCTTAAGTGGGCCAAGGAGGGACACCTAGTACAGCAGAGAGAGGGAGGGTCGCTGAAGCTCAAGGTTCATTGATGGCTTAGGGACCAAGAGCTTGTGCAGCTGGTCTATATATTAAACTGTGATGGCATAACCTTGTCAAACTTGGCCGTAGAAGTAAAAGGCCTGTGGGCCGTATGATTCTGTTGTGGTGCTAAATTAAAAAAGCTATTGTTAGTGATTTGCTGCATTTCAAGCTATATATAAGCGCAAATTTATGAAAATTCCGTGTTTGCTTCGAGAAAGACCTGCAGTGTAATTGTCACCACAAAACCAAGATCTGTCTTGACAATTACACCGGAGACCCTACATACAGCCATGACTTTGTCAACAAACATGAAGGTAGAGTATAAAAGCTATGTGTGAAAAACCATTTCAGAACCTTCCTTTGGAAGCAACAAATTTAGATTCATTTTTGATTTGTCAGTCATACATAATCTTGTATGTTGCTTTGGAATATACAGTAGTTTTATTTCATTAAGGTTTGTGGGTATTTTTTAATATAATTACATAAGATCCATGATGTCATATAAATCATCTGTTCCTAGAAAACAGATAGGAAGCCTGTTACTGTGCAGTGAAGAAAAATGTCCTTGCTGAGCAGCTTTTTATGGGAAAATGCACCAAAAACATCACTAATCATATTTTAGCCAGCATTTTTGCATCTTGAAACCTTGACAGTTTAAACGCCACAAAGTACTTTGTAGTCTGATCTGTGAAAGGTGTTATGTGACTGCAAAAGCAATAATTAAATGACCCATTTTTTGTCAGATTTCACCGCTTTCTTGACAACCCTGCTGTGTCCTGTCCTCTCCTGTGTTCATTCCCTTTAAAATGTCTGCTTCCTCTTCTTTTTTAACTCACATATTGATTCTCTGCTAACTGGTCTGCAGTGGACTTTTAAAGAGCTCGTTGACAGCAACAGACCTCAGCACTCCAGAGGAAACTGGGTGTGCTGTGGTATTGTTGCAACCCGAGAGTTTCAGAGAAGCTCTGCATAATTACTCCGTTGTCTAATTAGTGAGTGTTATGTACAAGCTGTACACAGGCTGATGGGACAGCCAGGCAAGAACAAGATATGTAGAAAGAGAAGCGTCAATGTGTGCTTGCATGTTTACGTTAATGTTAATGAGTGTGTGCTCAAGGTTGGAGTTCAGCATCTCATTTAGCATCAAGATGAGAGGAACCAAGAAGAGCTGTCTAATCCTCCTGATGTGGCGTCCTGGTCTAATTGGGATATTTACTTGGTAATTAGCAGGTGAGAGAAAGACAGTGGGAATGTAATTGGGAATCTCAGTGACAAGACACATTATCCAGACAGTCGGCTCCTGGGCTCTATCCTTCCTGCAGCCCATTAACTGCACCCTGGGACAGAAGAAGAGAAAACGAAAGCTGCGAAAGAAGAGCTGGATGAATAAGAAAAAACACAAGTGCTGCTGTGCACAGAAACACAAATAATTAAAAAAAAAATCTCATCCCATGAAGTGACATTGTGTCATTTCAAAAGAGGGAATGGCATTTATTATTCCCTCATATTACTGCTTCACAGATAGTCTATTAATCTCTGTCAGTTGGATCATTGTCTCCACATCTGTCGATGAGTGGCACTGAATAAGCAGCGCGCCTAACGACTTTGATGGCATGCTGTACCCGTGGGGAGGCTTCACAGTGCAGCCTCTGGATGGTGTGATGTCTGGCCAGGTTCCACCAAGAAACGTTTCGGTTCAGTCATTTGAAAGACTTTACCCTTATGATTCTGTGTTTCAAATAAAACCACGGCTCGCCAATAAGGGCTTTGTTTTTCTCCTGGGAGTCGCAGTCTGTAAACTATGGGATGTGCTCATAGAAGAGAAAGCTATCTTTAGATGAATAACTGCATTACTATGTCTCCCCCTTTTTTCTTTTGTCCTTTCTCAGAAAGTGTCCCAGTACACCATCATTGTGCAAGCCACAGACATGGAGGGAAACCTCAACTTTGGCCTTTCCAACACTGCCACTGCCATCATCACTGTCACGGACATCAATGATAACCCTCCCATGCTGACCTCAAGAACTGTAAGTTATTACAAATATGGAAGTGTGCTGAAGGTAACTGTTTAGAGAACGAGAGGGTCTGGGTTCAAAGAGGTTGGTGAAAATGAAAAAAGGCTAGAGGGAAAGTCCTGAGAGAAGAATGTGTAGCTATAGGAGAAATGAAAAGCAAAAGGAAGTAGGAGTCAAAAGAGTGACGAAGAAAGGAAATTCAATTTTGGTTCAATTATATTGATACACTAACATTCCACACTGATTTCAAGGCTCCTTGCAAAGAAAGAAACCCAATTCCCTTTGAATCAGAACTTTCAACAACATGGACAAAAGTTCCAGCAATATTGTGTGGCTGTAAAACATAATTTATGCTTTTAAAATACAGAGAATGCCTACTTGTTTTCCTGTAAAGGACACTTGCACACGAGGAACCATGATCTATATTATTGACTTCCGTCTGCAAGAATACTCGATCCTGCAGATGGTTAGTGATTGTTGTCATCATAGGGATATTTAGAATGATGATTGCATTACACTGGGTCATTACTGGGAGCAGGGTAAAAATTAAAAGTCCAATGTAATGCATTTTATGTAATGTATTAAATCACTAGATGGGTAAGACATTTCCCTTTTGGCTGAGTCTTACATCAAGTGTGTCACTTGTAGTGTACGTTACAAGACGGCTAAAAGCAGAATCAGTTTCCTGCACTTCTAATTAATGATAAACAGTGTTGGTAAATGTCAAAATTTCTCTTTTGCAGTACAGCCAAGTACAATAACCAACACAAGTCCTAACTAATTCAAGAAAAGCAAAACCTGTTAACAAAACATCAAAATATCTTAAATATCAGGAACCGGCCAAGCTTGAGCTGTTACTGATGTGAGGAGCTGCTGGTTTTAAATAGGCTGGAAAGACTGGCTCAGATGCTCCTAGATAGAGAAATCCAATCCACACCCACTTTACCTTGAGAAACAGAGCAGGTAATATAAAGCAGTTGGAGAACATTGCAATGAACCCAACTCAGGACATTTCAGTCTATCACCCAGTATTAAAAGGAGTATGGTGCAGTTGCAGGACTAATGGACCAGGCTCATTTATCAGAGAGAACTTGGGGGGGTTGTACAGGTCCACTGCCATGGCTGAAGAATATGTTGACAAGACAGCAATTATTCACATAAGAAAACCCAAATAAGTCGTGTATACAATTTGCTTCAAGTCAAACAGGGGCCACAGCGTCTTCATCTGACATGAAGATGCATGTCAGAGATGATGGGAAGATGGATGGAGATAAAAACACTACAATCCTGGAAGACAATTTATTAGGCATTACCAAAGAGCTGAGAGAAAGTTCTCTTTCTAAGACAACACCAAACATGCAGACGGCGCTTTAATGGAATAGTTATAGTTTTTCAGCATAATAAGTATTAAAATGGCCCTAAACCAGGGGTCTCAAACTCAATTTCCCTGGGGGCCGCTGGAGGTAGAGTCTGGGTGAGGCTGGGCCGCATCGGGTTTTCCACAAGAAAAGCTCTTACAAAAACATTCCAATGTTATCAAATGTCTTTATTTTTATTTTTTAAACACAAAATAAGATGAAAAAATAAATAAATTAACAATTCATAAGAAAAAAAAATTAATCAGTAATAAATAAATAAAATATAATAATAACACAGCAGCTATAGAAGACTAGATAAATGTAATTATTATAATTCAGATTCAAATGGCTGTATTAACAGTTCTTTAACCTTTAACTTTCTGAACATGAATGGAACATTGAACATAAACTGTTATGATTATAACAGTTTATAAACTGTTTCTTCTGCCTACTTCATACAGCGAGAGGTCTGGCAGCGCTTCCTCTCGCATAGCCGAGCCACATTTGGCTTAAGGGAGGAGGCAGTTGAGACCCTAAGTAGAGCTTGAAGATGCTCGTCAGTAAGTCTGGACCTGTACTTGGACTTATTGAAGTTCAAGGTAGAGAAGAGCTGCACAAGTATGTGCTCCCAACCAGACACATGGTCCGCTTGAACATTTGGGAAAGCTCAGGGAAGCTGGGTGGCAATTCTCTCAAAAATTGCCCAAGCTTGTCTGCTTTTCCACTCACCTCCCTGAACTTGGCTTTGAGTTCAGAGTGGCACTGCGGGTCAATGAGCTCCATTTGAAGCACTGTGATTGGTAAGTTAGTTCAGCTACACAACACTGAAAAGTGCCAATCATATCAAACTGAGGCAGTGTTGGCATAGTTACTTTGAAAAAGTAACTTTAATCGGACTACTGATTACTCCTTGAAAAGTAACTTAGTTATATTACTGACTACTTGATTTGGAAAGTAAGTTACACTAAAAGTTACACTTTTTAGTTACTTTCAGCAGGTGCTAACAACACTCCACCTCCTGTGAAAATCACATTGAGCTTTGCCAATACTTTTTGTAAGCTATTTTATAATGGTAACATCAACAATGTGTCTCCACTGATAAGGTTGAACTGAAGTGGAGATTGTAGAAAAATAAAAAACGTGAGTAGTTTGTGTGGTCCACTGTTGTCTGGAAAACTCCAGGAAGGATTTTAAACCCCTCCCCCAGCCTCCAGGTTCTGTGTTACGGCCCTGCATTTGGTGTCACTGCACAGAGCTCCTCCTGCAGCTCACAGCTCAGATGGCTGCACAGATTTGCGACACTTATCTTAGTATTAATAATTAGAATTAAGTTGCCATTATAATTATTGGAAACTACGGACACGTTCATTCGTGGCTGTTTTCACGTTTATTG
The DNA here is from genome assembly GCF_019740435.1 of Gambusia affinis. NCBI lineage: Eukaryota > Metazoa > Chordata > Actinopteri > Cyprinodontiformes > Poeciliidae > Gambusia > Gambusia affinis. Next base: position 31,601,901 of record NC_057868.1, on the reverse strand, counting down.
CGTTGTTTAAATTAGTCTCGATATTTGTAGTTTTCTGGAGTGCAACGCGAAGCTCGACGTCATTCAGAGGTAATACAGTAACTTGCCATTAACAAAGACACAGCGGGACGGATCATCTGAGAAATGATGAACAGGAGAGACTGAGTAAAACTACCTTAATGACGGACAAATTCTGGGATTTATTATGAGTCTCTGCTTATTTCCAAGCCCAAATGAGCAACTTCACGTTCAAAAACGAGCCCAAAAAGCGCAACCCGCCACTCATTAAATCGGCAAGCGACTTTAAAAAATGAAGCCCAAAGCCGCTTATAATAATCGGACTTGGCGGCAGAATCTCAAAATAGTTCCAGTTTTTCCACCAACAAAATGCGCATCTCCCTCCATTGTTTAGATTTCTGTCGCATAGAGACGTCGGTCACTCGACAAGACACGTAGAGGAAATACGATTAAATAACAAAAGAAGATAGTAACGCAAAAATGATTTTGATAAGTAGGCTAACTGTAGTCTGACTACTGGATTTGAAATAGCATATTACTCGTTACTGAAAAACGTGGTCCGACGTCAGTAACGCATTACAAATTAACGCGTTACTGACATCACTGCTCGCGGGCCACACTAACATTAAACTTTCATATTAAGGTGGGGGCCACAAACTATCGTCCCGAGGGCCGCAGTTGGCCCGCGGGCCGCGAGTCTGAGACCCCTGCCCTAAAGCATATCAAGTATTTAAAGGCTCATTATTGCAATAACTACACACTGTACATGGTCCTACCAAACATTGACTTATAGGGCTGGAAACAAATGCACTCCATACTTCTCAGTTTTAGTTTAAAAACAAGAAATATGACAAACCTAAATAAATTCAATGAAATTTTGAGTTTAAGATGACAAATGTGGCTAAGCTCAATCAATATAAATACATTTGGAAGGCATGGTCTCATTCATTTTGTTTCCTAATAATTTTGAGCAAAGCATTCAACTATTTGTAAGGCAGGCAAGTCTTTTGACTGCTGAGACCACTACACCCAACTCTTAACAGCACTATGTGGGATTAAGAACTAAAAGGAAGAATGGGTGGACGAAAAGCCCTTTGCTCTCCGACTCCCAGAGCAGATATTAATACTTTGTCAACACTGAGCTCAGCCTTTCAGTTGGTAGAAAAGCAGTTAGCATTAGTATTTGCTCTGGGGGCTGTTAGGACTCTTATGATGTTCAGCTAGCACAGACATCAAGCATGTGTCAGCTACAAACCTCATCAGAGAGGTGCTACATCACGCAGAGACATGGAGAGAAACAAGCAGGGAAAAGATGAACAAAAAAAATCTAGAAAATAAATGTGTATATGTTTAAATGTACTGGATGAACAGACCACATTTTAGACTCCAAAAAAAAAAAAGAAAAGGGAGAATGACGAGGAGACAAGGAAGAATGAGGGAGTACGTTGTCACTCAAGCAATTTCCTACAGTAGCAGTGATGAAGTGCAGACAGGCCTTGTTGTAAATCAGTAGCCTTCCCTGACTCCTTTTTCTGCATTAACATTCCCTACTGATGGTGGTATATTGATGATGCAGGGCAATAACAGATTGATATCCTCTAACTGGATTCCACCTAGTTAAAGTGCATTTCCATCAGCGTCACATGAGGAAGTTAATATTATCAGGAATATTGATGATAAACTTTAGTTGAGGTTTAGGATTCACGATGAGGAAAGCACTTTCACCCACTCTTCTCATAAATCATCCATTTTAGTAGGGGGAGATAACATGAAAAGCCATTTTGTTGAGATTGCAGGCCATTATGCAAATATTTAGTTTTAGCAATAAACCTCATAGATCTTTCAGCATGTCCCAGAAATATAAAGTTTGGGGAATTTGTCTTTAATGTGGATGATTAATATTTCATCATGCCTATCAGAGGCTGGCCTATTTTTCAAGTAGTCACAGAGTTTGTGTATGTGTGCAAATGTGAAGCCTCTGGGTGTTTATTGCATTATATCTCTAATACAGATAGATTTGATAAAATTAATCAATTTGTTTATACCTTTTGTGTTTACTCCACTGCTGCTATGTTTCCATATGGCATTGTAGATAAGTGCAGGGATGCACAATCGTACCAGTTTGTGCAGGATTCTCTACCCTGGTTTCTTGGCCTCCTGCCTGTGCTGCCCTTACAAAGTTCACATGATGAAGCTCCCTGTCACTTTCTGCCTCTCTTTCTACCTTACTCTCCTCCTTGTAGTTTTCTGAGGACCAAAGTAGTGACAGAAGAGTAAGGCTGCTGGCAAGAGGTAATATGTCAAGTGTTGAGAGAAAGCCAGCAGTGGTCATTGCCAATCACAATCAAAGGGATCCACCCTTATTCCCTCATGTCCAACCCTTGGAGTTAAGGTTTGCTATCACTTAGAAGAAAACCTGCCTAATTAGATGTTTGCATCTCTGCCTTAAGGTAGTCTTATTACAATTCTACTCTGAAAAACCACAGACCCATGTACTCTTCTAGAATTATAGTAGCCAAAGGAAATTTTATCAAACACTCACTAATGGAGAATTTAACCAGAACCACCTCCATGGTTATTTGCACCTCTAGTAAAGACATAGAGAGCCTTAAAATGAATAAATCTTGTATTGCAGAAGCATATGTCCATTTTTACAAGAATAAAAAAAACCCTTAGGAAATAATTTTGTTGTTTACAGAATCACCATTTTCACACATATTGGCATGCCTCTCCCTTCCTATTAAACAAGTACAACTGTTTTTAAAGTGTTTTGAAGCTCTCAATTAGTTACCCAATACTTCCTATCTTTCCTGTGGAATACATACAATATGACATGGGGACATATTTCTGTTGACCAGATAGCTGAAGTGGGGTCCTGGAATCAGGAAGTCTCCAGAGCAACAATAGACTATATAGTTTTCTGCTTATAACCGGCAGGACTTTAACTTAAAATTTTCAAACACTGTCATGTTATAACATGGTAATTATATCGTATCAACAATATAATTATTGTATCTCATTGTGTCACATTTATACAATATAATCATTATGTTTATGCAATATAATTGTCACATTCGTACAATATAATTGTCACATTTAAACAATATATTGTTTGTACAATAAATTACCGTAAAATTATTATTATTATTATTATTATTATTATTATTATTATTGTAAAATAACATAAATATATTATCATGTTCATACAATATATTATTATGTTTGTACAATGTAATTATAATTATATAACGTGATAGTGCTCAAAAATTTTGTTTCCTCCTTGACAGCAACACACTTCTGTACCTTTCAGTTCCCCCAAATAAAAAAACTTGTAGCTGCAGTGCTGTTAGTCAGAATGTGGTGAATCCTTTAAAGGCTTTGATCATAACTGGTTAACACTTGCCCTTAGCTTTCACTAAGGGCAAATTACTCAAAAACAAGATGTTGAAGGATTCCTAAGAGAACCTCTGAGCTTCCTCTGAAGTTTATGTTTTTGAATTGGTTTTGGGGAGTCCCTGAACCAAACTACAGCAATAAATCACACAAGCACACACAACAAATGCTCAGACAATAACATACGACAGCCTGCCTACTTAGCCAAACCAGACAGTGCATCAAGACCACCCGGACTTGTCTGTTGTCTTAAGAATGTCATTGAGTCTCTGAACAGCTCTCCTGACGCAGCCCTCTAATCTGCCCGGTGCTGTCGGCTGTTTGCTGGTTGATGTGAGCGTCACCAAGCCGGGTATTATGGTCTGTTGGAGTGTTTGGTCTGTGGCTTTGCTCTTTGATATCCTTCACCCACATAAGCAGCTCAGTAGCTCATCCATGCTTGTTACCCGTGGTGACATGGTAACTGCGTGGTGCTACACAGCAGTTACCTCCAGATGAGTTGAAAACACAACATGACCTCGTGTGTCTGGACTTGTCAAGTTGTTTACGTAGGTGGGTCTGTGGTCAACTTGTGTTTTGCAGGCTTCATGTAGAGTCAACATCAACTGTCCCCTGAGTTTGTTCAAAACAAACAAGAATCCCTGTCATAACTGGCACATGACAGACAGCGGCTTGCTGCTCATCAGGCTTATCAGGACAAAGCACATGTATTTGTAAAGCATGAGGACGACCAAAAACTACTTAGATACACTCAAACAGATGTTTCAAGCCTCCGGCTGATAGCTTTTTTCCTCTGCAAACATTTCCCCTCCTTGTCATTCTGGATTTCAAAGGAATTAAATATTATTGTTCATCAAAGAACACCAAAAAAAGCATTAAAAGTAAAACTATGCCCCTATTTGCATCTACTTCCTACTGTATAAGCTGTGCTTTCTCCTTGCTTGTGGAAGTGAGATAAATTACTTTAACTAAAAGAGTTGAAAGGATTCTGTTCTATGAAGGGGCTCAATGGATACAAAAGGAATACAAGACCAGTAAAAGTAACTTTGTTTCAGAGAGATGTAGCTTCCCATTTTTCTCTGCTTTTTACAGTTTTCTGGCGAGGTCCCAGAGAACACAGTGGATGTTGCAGTGGCTAATCTGACTGTTATAGATGCAGACCAGCCTCACTCTCCTAACTGGAACGCCGTTTACAGGATCATCAGTGGGGACCCAACTGGGCACTTTACCATCCGCACCGATCCCGTTTCCAACGACGGCATGGTCACCGTGGTGAAGGTAACATACAATGTTAAAGTGAAATTCTAAACCTTCTGGCATTTCTGAGGTTACTATAGTGGGAAGTTTTCCTTCTACGCAGAATAAAAACTTCTGCGTAGAATTCCACCTGGATTTCGGTACAAACTATTATAATAGGCGACAGAGTTAAATGAGGACAGGTGGAGGTCTTTGCCTTTCACATGCCCCTTTGTGTCCAAAAGAAGGATTGGAGGCTAATGTGCCCTTCAAAAACAGCTCATGCACTCAAACACACTTTAATGTGGTGGCTGGTGAGACCACTGCAGCAAATTAGATATTGATTTCTCAATTACAACGGCAATGGTTTTATACACTCATAATGTTCTCACTGCCATGGTAAATGACAGTAACAACAAAGCCATGTCTTGTTACAACTTGCTATGTTAGCGACCACTCAGAGCAAAGCTGACCTCATAGTTTAAGGCCTCAGCTACATTATTTAAATTGTTTTTTTTTTTTTAAATAGCTATTGTTTTCTTCATGTTTGACTCTAACTCCTATGCCTTATCAGCACAATTTTTAAAATATAAAGTACTTTTACACTGAACAGATATTCGTTAAAGAAGTATCAGGTGCATGAGGCTTTTATTTTTTAGCAGTCAAAAACGACATCTTTCTATATTGATCATCTTTATATATTGTGGGACTTATAACAGTGAATCCCACAATATATAAAGATTCATACAGATTCTCAGAAATTTAAATCCTAGAGTAAAGGCTATTTCTGCAACCTTTACTCTTTTGTAATAAATAAATGGATTTAAAATTCAAATTTCACAACACTTTTTAAAATATACACTTTGTACCTGCTTCTTAAATGCAGTGTTGAATAAAAAGTATTAGTGATTTAGACATCAGAGTTATCAGTTTGAATCTGATCTTTGGAATCTTTAACAGTAGACCTTGTTGAAGCTTTCAACCCATTTTTGGGGTTTGAAAACTTAATATGAAAAAATCAGTCAGTTTTAACTTAGTATTCTATTATACTAAAGTAATCCAGGACTGAATTAGTCTAAATTTGACTCTTGAATAGGTTTGCAAACTAAATTAAGTTAGTTTTTTTCTCCCTGCAGTCTGTAGTGTATGGGAAAAAGTCAGCAATCTAGGATTATGACTACTTTACCATTTGTAAATGTTTCTACATTAGAAGTGCTTAGTGGCCTTCAACTTCAAGAACTGCATTTATATACTTGCATGTATCTGTATCTATGTGCGGTACTTATCCTCATACGGAATGATGTAAGTGCTTCTATCATGTTGCAAATGTTTTACAGATATTACTATTTTATTACAGTGACCTTCTGGAGCCAAGGATGTGTTCAACATCTATCTGACTTCTGCAAATCACATCTCACAATAATGTTAACAAATAGCACTAACATGCCATTATAATTCCCTCTGCAGCCTGAGCAATGAGCACTGGTGTTTTGCTTCTCTTCATTATCTCTAGATGACTGACTTTAATAATCCATTCCTCTCACTCCCTGTGAAATTCTGCAGGCAGCTGGGTAGCCGTAAGCTTGCACTGAGACCCATGGGAGGTTATCAGGAAATCATAAAATAAGAGACAAGCCACCCCCTGAGAGGAAATAAGCAATACACTGTCTTGACAAATAAACAGAGGGCCTTCAGCTCACACAGACAAAAAAGTGAACCCAAGCATTCATGTTGGACAACTTGTGAAAGATGAAATGTAAAAACCACATAAAGGCTTTGCACTGTTGCAGTTTTCTCCTTTTTTTTTTTTTTTTAACCAAGGTATCTAGGGAGATAAAAATAATCACGCTAACACTCAGGTAGGCATCAGTCTACCACAAGGACCTTGAGGTTCTGTGTAAACAAGGCGTTAGGTCTTAACCAGAACATGTCACACATCTATGCTGCTCTCTGGAGTATCTCAAGAGACTAATTCTTATTTTGCCACATGGTAATGAAGTCCGTAGACAAACAAGCTCACATGGAAAATGCACAAACAGATCCACTTGCTTTGAATGAGTCATTAAGATATGTAAATCACAGATTATGTTAACACACAAGATGACAGGAGGAAGAGAAGCCGAGGAGAAAAGTGCGGGTAAGGCAGATTTCCTGGGACTGAGAAACGCGGCCCACTGTGAGCTTTAGATCACAGAGAGCCGAGGTAGGGCAGAGGTGAGGAACCCACAAGGTGGGAATTTGGAGTCCAGCCGGGCAAATTATGTAAAAGGGAAGGAGAGAAATGGGTAAAGTGGTGGAGAGGAGATGCAAGACGGGATGGCTCATAGGCAAAAGATGGAAGCCATGTTATTGACCTCTCACCCCTGTGGTTTCCCTCAGGCTGTGTGAGTCTGTGTGAATGTGTGTGTTTTACTTTAGGCTTCAGCTATACTTCAGACCTCCTGATGCTCCAAAACACCACAGGCTTTAGATCAAAGAGCCACGAGCGTGGTTTGCCTTTAAATGGGCTCCCAGTGCTCTATGGGGTCACACATGCGAGTACACACGTCTTTGCTTACATTAACTAAAATCTACATGTACATGCAAGCATGGACAAAATATTGCACAAAGTAGCACACCCAAAAACAGGCCTACCACTGTGCTGGGGTCAACAAATCATCCTGATTAATGATGTTTTTTATATTCACTCTGATAACAGTGAAGCAATGCAATGTGAGGATGTGCTCCGAGTCTTTAACTTCAACATCAAGCACAAGCTTTGCAGCCGTGATCATCATCATGCTGTTAAATGTGCAATACTTACAGCACTTACTTATAGAAGGCATATCGGTTCTGTTTTATCATTTAATTTGTTTATTGTCATTTGAACCTTGTCTTGTTGTGTCGATTAGGAAAAAAAAAAAAATCTAGATGCCTTGAACACATTCAAATACCCGAGCCATAGCAACAGCACATGGAGGAAGAGCATTGTTTTTATGTATGTTTATTGGCTTGTAGCAGGACTATTTGACATGGTAAAGCTGTTCAATTATCCTTTTCAGACAGACAATGACAGAAAGAGAAACGTTGATCAGGGTTTTTATTTTAAAATGAGCATGATTGCAGTAAATACACAAGTGACTACTTAAATTTTTCTTACAAAGGCTTTGTATTCAGAGGAAGAACTGTAATACAATAAATAATAGGAATAAGTGGAAAACAATCAAGGAAATAGTATTTCTTTATTGTGGAACCACGCTTGAAGAAATGTGCTTTTCTGTATGTCTTTTATATCTTCCTTTTAACTTGCAGTGCCATTAAAAAAAAGTATTTTCTCATTTACACATTTCTTCCAGGTTTCTTTTTTTCATATGAATGTTTCAACTCATCAAACTGATTTTATATCAAAGATTAAATGAGCAAATGCAAAACACAGTTTTTAAAATGTTATTTCATTAATGAAGGGAAGAAAATGTCCAAAGCAACATGGCTCAGTGTTTGAAAGCAATTCCCCCTTTAGCCCTAATGTCATATTTTTTTCCTTTTGGTGGCAAGAACAACCATTAAGTCTTTGGGATTATGACACAAAGCCATCTTTAAACACAGAAAGTGATAGAAAAAATATAAAGGATCAACGACAAGCCATCAGTGAAAGTCCAAATTAAAGGCCATTCTTCCAGTAAATACATACCGGTAATCATATTACCTACTGTCCAACACAAAATGGGTAAAGGTGACAGACTGCACAAGTTCACAAGATGAAGGTTGTCATGCAAAAGGTTAAGGAGGGCAATAGAGCAAAGTAACATGCATGAAAAGAAATGTAAGAGAAGCCTGAGTGGCTTAAAATAAATACATCTTTATCTTTTTTGTACATAAAAAATTTTTTTCATTTCGTTCCCCAGCCAGTTGATTTCGAGATGAACCGGGCCTTCATGCTGACAGTAGTCGTGTCAAACCAGGCCCACCTGGCCAGCGGCATCCAGTCTTCACTCCAGTCGACTGCTGGGGTCACCATATCTGTGAAGGACGTCAACGAGCCCCCGTACTTCCCCACCAACCCCAAACAGATCCGATTTGAGGAAGGCGTTCCCACTGGCACCAGCCTGACCACTTTTTCAGCTTCAGATCCTGACAGACTCCAGATGCAACAGATAATCAGGTACTGCATGCACACTGTAGAATGTCATTGGGTTTTTTTTTTTCTATCTTGGTGGAGCTCATTCTGACCTGTCAAAATGACAGGTCAGAATGAGCTGTCATTCTCCAAGTACAAGCTTACTGTTCTCCAAGTACAAGCCAAATGAAAATAACTCTGTTGACATGTATTTACCTAAAAATAAAACCACTGGGAGAAGCAGCTTGCCAGTAGTAAGGAGTCAAAGAGCAATTACATTACTGTATGTTGGCTGCACCCACCTCTCAAAACCCCTTTTAATAAAAGTTTAGGAGGGTTTGTGTGGCATAAGTACATACATAGATGCACCACAAGAGGAAAAGAAGTGAGCAGATGGAGTGAAGAGGAGGAGGTAAAGAGAACAGCTGGCTCAAACTCAAGCACCTGACATCATTATGGCCACCTGCAGTGCTCTTTGTCTGCGCTCAGCTTCTCTGATTTTAAACATGAGCCAACCTTTAAACATCCAGCAGACCTTACAATTTGCAAAGTCCAGCTGTCATCTTGATGGCGTGGCTAACTACGCTGTGTCCCTTGAGAAAAAGGTGATCTATTAAAAACACTCTAGAATGACGAAGAGCTTCATATTCTGATGCAACTGCAAAAGCCCACATTTCCTTATGTGCATATAGATTACAGAAAGCGTATTGGCATAATTTATAATAGCAACTGAGAAATATGCAATTGAGACGATAACACGGATGTTCGGTTTAGGATTAATGCCACCTCACGCTATGCAGCTCCTGTTTTCCAATTTTCTTTGGGGGGAACATATCTAAACAATTTTCCCAGTTAATTTCACAGCAGATGAGAGTAAATTGGGTGTACATTATAATTTAGAAAGATTCTAAAACCACCAGCTGGGACGTCTCCCCCTCTGTTTGACTTTTTCTTCCTCTCCTTCTCTCTCTTATTTTGGCTCCCTTTTTAAATGACTTTCAAGTAATTGATTTTGTGTATTTTCTTTTTCTGAAGCATCGAACTGCATCAATTTAAAATCAATTAAGCTTTTTAGAAGCGGTCTGGCATATTTACTTTAAAATAAAACAAATGCCCTTTGACTTTTTTATACAGAAGAAAAATACGAGCTTGAGGGGACAAGCTGAATTCACCTGGACAGGATCGCCATCAATCCCACTGCTTTACACCATTTCCATTCTCTGTTGTTGGGATATCAGTCATCTGTATTGTTTTGAGGAAGTGGGTTTATTGCCTCTAATCCACATTATGCTCACTGAAAGCGAGCATAATGTCTGCTAAACTGAGTGCAAATACTCACAAACCGTTGGGGGCACCATCACAATTCTCAAATGGGCTTATTCAAACTCCTTAGCAAGATATTTTGTATTCTTGGTCCATTTGTTAAATGAATTATCGTAAAGTAGTGTATCAAAAGTCATGCTTAAAATGAGATCTGAGTTTTTTTGCTTTGTTTTACTGTTTTTTAAAATGATTTACATGTCATATTTTGTGGAACAGGTAAATTCCCTGTCATATCATCAATGCCAAGCAGAAACCTTGTATCTCCAATAGTGGACCTTTTCAGAAAACTATGTTATTTTAAAGCAATGGGGTATTAAACATGTCTAAATCTGGAAATGTTCCTTATTTTCTGTTTTGACAAACAGGTTTTCTTCAATTTAAGATTCTCTTTTCAGTGGGATATTATTCAGCTGACTTTTAATTGCTCTAAGTATTTTATATTTTAAACTGGGGGTGAGAAAATCCTTTCCACACTCTTTACAAAGTGTGAAAAAATCATTTTGAGCCAATAGAAGATATTAAAGTTGTTAGTAACTTCAGTGTCATTGGAAACTTCTGATTAGCTCTCCGTGGCATTATCATGATTGTCCATATAGCTTTTGACTTAGTTCATCAGATAAAATCACATAATGATGTAAACTGGATTGAGTACAGTAAGAAAAATGTTCACTGTCAAGGAGTCATGAAATTTCTTGAGAGAGAGATCATGCGATGTTGCTACACCTCTTGTGGCCTATAAACATAGACATGCATGCAATATAACAAAAATGAAAAACCATAAAGGTTTTCCCTGACAGTTAGATAACTTAAAGGGATCTTCAGGAAGATCTGAAAGTTTAAATTAAGCTGAAAACGGCTTGGGGGACTGCAGAGGAGCAAAGAGTGGCAGGCAGAAACAAGCCATGGATAGGGAGCTGACTTCGGGTCAAGGTTTGAACTTGACAGGTGCTTATCAAAGAAAAGAAAGATTGAAGTGTCCCGTTGTGGTTAGGACAGTGAGAGAAAGAGCTAGGGACAGCGAGGCATCATGCATCACCTGTCATACACCCAACCAGTAAGGTCGAGATATAGGACTGGAGACACTGGCATAAATGATTACCCAAACCGCCTTGGCTAAGCTCGAGACATGCATTTTTCATCCTCAGGGTCGGGGGTTTGAAAAATAAATGTCATACCTCTCCCTGCTGCTTGCTAAGATCACTAACCTGCCAGGCCTAATCATACATCCAGCTGTACTCACACACCTCCCAACTCCCAAATGAGATGAGCCTTCTGGTGGAAGAGACATGGAAAAACACTGCAAATGAGGCGCGGGAGGAGATCGCACAGCCTGTACAATCGGCTTAGCACACAACCCTAATTTTCTGGAAAACTGCAGCAAAAAAATAATTCTAATAAATAAAATTCCTTTTTTTATTTTTTTATTTTTTTAGCAAAGCAAAAACAAATAGAAAATTTAAAAAAAAAATAACCTAGTGAAGTGGTTAATGCAAAGAGATTCTTCACATAGAAATGTGTAGAAAATTTTACTGGAATTTTTACACATTCCCCTGTATATTAATAAAAAAAATGAATTAATTTGTAATGAAAAAGTAGCGCATGCATTTTATATGACAGTAAAAGAAAGTCCCTTGTAAATACGAACACTGTCTTTCATCAGCATCATGTGATCTGCAGTGGTATTGTAAATGTGTTCTATGTAACTCACTCACTAGTTATAATACTGCAGCTTTATTATTCAGAGAATAGAATATTCTCTGACTTGGCACATTTGGCTACAAAAGGTCATTAGAAAAACTAAATCACACTCTGCTGAGAATCAGCAGGATAATTGCTGAAGTCCCAAGTTAATCCTTTTAAGACGGGATATGAGCAAGATAACTGGATGGTTAAGTTATCTTATTGATAACTTAACCAACAAGACATTTTCTTAGTAGTTCCAATAAAATGTAGAGACAAACTTATATAAACAATGCTTCTCTTTTGTTGGAGCTGTCCTATCTTAAGCACACATTATGCAATTAACGAACCTTTTGATTGTTTGCATCAGGTGATCTTTAGGATTTATGTCCTCTTATGAGGAATTGTGTTTTGGGAGTTGAATAATTCTTTGACTTCAATTGTCATTGAAAGTAGAATTTAGTTTTACATTGTGATGATAATAACTGTTTAGTTAATTAAACAGTTCTTCTGTTATTTGTTTATTGCAAAAAAATGGAATAGTAATTTAAAAAAAACGTATTTGCATTGAAGTTAAATCATTTAAAGTGCCGCAGGTATCAAATCAGTCCTAAATGTAATAATTAAATTTGATCATACAGCGATGCAAGTATTTCTAAATCTCTTCTGCTCTGTCTTTTTCCTCCCACCTATTTCAACTCGCCATCTTTTCATTTCCTTCACCCTCTCTTTCATTCCTCCAGATTTACAGTTATATCTGAGTTCACTGAGTTCCTGATGATGGTTTCACAATCTGTGGGTCTAGGCCAGATTTCCTTGTGTAACTGCGGCTGTTTAAAGTGTGGGAATGTCACCAGCATGATCCCCTTCTCTGCATTTCACTGTTCCTGGGATCGTGCCCACTGCCTGCTGGGAAAATCCCACCGCCCTCTCTGCGAGGGGGAAATTTTACTCTCTGCCTTACACCCTGGTCATTACTACCTGCTGCCACCCATCCTTCTAAAGCTTTTTTTTGGTCTCCATTTAAGCAGAATCATGTCCATGTGTATTTTTTATGACAAATAAAAAGCAGGTTTTGCACTAAAGTGCAGTTTAGTAAACATAGAAGCAAAAAGAAGGTCAAATCCATTGCAATACGGATACATTTAAAACCTGACAGATATATGGAATAAAAAGTAGTCCATCTGGCCTAGCTGACTTCTGGTAAATGAAATCACACTGATTCAGAAACCTTGTTGTGTGAGGTCAAGGTGTCACATGTTCACAGATGATGCTTTTACATGTGAAAGTGAGATCGCGGCTAAGAGAGGTTGCAGATGGTGAACTCTGTATCGCAGCGCGAACGAGGCAAGGATGACAGGATACACACAGGGATAAGAAAATGTATGAATACCAACTACGGTTAGATGAGGTGAGGCGACATGAGTTGAGGGGGGGATCAGATATAACTGAAAGCACAGAAAAGGCTGAAAGCAACAAAAGCTTGAGAAACCAGAACAGTGAGATCAGAGCAAAGATTGGGATTCAATCCCACAGATGATCCCTTGTTCCTATTCCACTCTTATCCCAGAGGACTGCTGCCACCTGCTACCACATCGACTTTCCTGTTCATTGATCAGTACCAGGAGCCCATCAATGAGTCTCCACTGCTCCTTCATGCACATCTGCAAACATGAAAGAGCTAAATATGCATGTGTACTACCCAGTTCGACAGCTTAATCGCATCCCACATTAAATCAAACTCTTCCTAGAAAAACGTGCCGCCTTTAACAAACGCGCATACACACAGTTGCAGCAGTGCTTAAGCAGAACAGCAATTGACATTACTGCCTGGTACACACAAGCGAAAAAATGAGGTGAAATTGACTGTGGGCTTCAGGCTCTGAGAAAGAAGTCAATGAAGAATTAAATGCTGTGAAGGTCAGGCTGTTGCGATTTTTGTGCAGATGTGTATTAGGAGGTAATCTATTTATTCACAGACACAAGAGGAAAGACATGATTGCTTATAGATGCAGAACCGCCAACGCTTACTTCTCCTTCGATCTGTCCACGTGTGTTTAGGTATTCAAAGCTGAACGACCCCGCAAACTGGCTGTCTATCAACAGAACCAGCGGTCAGATTGTAACAACTGGAATGCTCGACCGGGAGTCTGTCTACGTAAAAAACAACATATACGAAGCTACGTTTCTGGCTACAGACAATGGTAAGAAGCTGTTTTTTCTCCTCTTTGTTTGCACTTTAGAGTTTATTAATGCAGCAACGGTTAATTTACTACCAAGAGAAAACAATTGCTGTCCTTTGTCTTTTGCTGCCTTTTCTAACGTAATATAAATATCCCAAAATAGATGCAAATTAAAAGGCATCTATCAAGATAATTGTGTTCTATGGATGCAGCTTAGACTCTTGAACTTTTAAATTTCCAATGATTTATAGGTTCAAACACGTGAGTGTCTTCTAAAAAGCCCTCTGTATCAGAATGTAAATCAAACTTGAACTTTTTCTGTCTGAATTTAAAAGCATAAATGGGGATGTAGAATCTGAGAACTGCACAACTGAGCTTAACTCAAAGAAAATCCTGTATTCACACAGCTGGTCACACTGCTGATCCTCTTCTCCCTCCGTGTTTTATCTTCAGTCCAGACCTGACTTCTCCCTCTATTTCCTGTCATTTCTGTTGCATGTGTTATTTGTTCTGCCTCAAAGTTGAAACTTAAGCCTAACCAAGCACAAACTCAATCACAGCAAACAAATAAGTTCCACTTTACTCAACTGGAATTGAGTGGGGTTTTTTTCTCTTCAAGTCGGAAATGCCTTTTTCCCCTTTCCAAATTGCCTTATCAGTGACACACAGCTCTCTGCTGTGTTTACTTTAAGTTGAATCGGCCTAAAAACTTAGTAGTATTTCTAAGTGTTTGCATCTGTGAATGCTCTTTTGTGCAGCTCTTTTCTGTGTGCATATGTGTTTCTGTGAAGTCAATTGCAATGATTGAAAATATCAATGTGTGTGCAGCTGACTGTGAGGTTGAGAAGCTGACATCCTCTTTCTGCGTTAAATATCCTTCTTTTTCTTGGCCTAATTTATGAGATGGATGGATGGACGAACGGATGGATGGATGGATGAACAGATGGATGGATGGATGTATGAACGGATGAGCAGACTGAAAAATGCAAGCGTCACAAATAAGCAAAAACAAAATAAACCTGTGAGGAGGCAAATGTTTTCTGCAGATCTGACTTTGTAGGTGTTGCAATAACATAAGAGAGATTATGGTAAAAATGCTGTGAAGTGGTAAGAATATTAGAGAGGGACAGTGAAGAGGTGTTGACAGCATGGTGAGAAGCACACTTCCAGTTTCCCCCTTGCTGTCCACCCCTTTGGTAAATTCCTGTAGAGTATTATACATGTGGATGTGTTCATCAAAGAACATATGGTCAGCTCTTAGATGCCTTTTCTCCACTCCTGACATCTCGAAAAAGAGAGTTAAGACAAATCCTTTTGAGAAATTTACACAAACATAATTATTTATTTAGCTGGCTAAAGCCCACTTAATTCTCCTATCAGCTGTGGCAAGCTGCTTCCACATGTCTCCCATACATGGCTGGGATTAGCAGTACCACAAAATGAGGAAAAAGTCTGGGAGTTCTGTTCTTAGAGCCATGTGTGTGGAAGTCTGTGTGTGTGAAACATGTTTCTGCACTTATGTTCATGTGTAATGAAAATTGTGACGCAAGTGTTGTTCGGATACCTAAAAATAGTTCTAAATAGTCAGAAAATAAAAAAGCAGTGAATATTCTTCTTCTTCTTTTAGTGTAATAAATAGACAATGGCAAGATGTATGAGAATCAACCCTTGGAAATGTATCAATTTATTTTTGTATTGATGAAATTTTTAGGATTAACTTAGCTTTGCTTAATTTTCTGCTTTGTTTTGACATTTTCTATGAATTTTAAAATCTAATTTTAACCTATAATAAAGTATCTATCCTGGCTAACGTGGCAAATACTGCTAAAGATTTTATGAAGCTGTAAAAGCTTCATAAAATCATCACAAGCTATGTAATGATTTTATGTGCAACCTCTCATCTCAGCAGAAGTCACTAACGTTGCAGCAAAAAGCCCAGCTTTTTAAACTGGTTAACTTGCGTAAAACTCACCCATTTCCCAGATTATTTTGGCCGCCAAGTCGGGCTCTACTCTTCACTAGTGCGCTAGTAAATAAAATCTTCTCTTCTGTTTTTTTGGGGTTTTTTTTAATAATCAGAAGCAATTCTAGCAGCATTTTCAGGTACATATGAAAAAAACCTAATGGAGTCTCTTCAAAGTGAATATTGTTCTAAGACTTTTCATTGAGCCCTGGTTGCTCTGTAGGTTCCCTCACTGTTCCAAAGCTGATAACGGAGTTTTCCTACAGCCGTCAGATTGTATTCAAAATAAAAAATCACAGTTTTGAAATGTATTAGAAACTTTCTATCCCATTCTTAATAAAATAATAAATAATAAAATTTAGAATTGACCAAAGCAGTTATAATTTGTACATAAGCAAGCAGTCTTACTTCTTGAATTTAATTAAGAACTTTTTGTAGCCAATTTGGTCAAAGCCCATCATAGATTATGTTGTATTCAGTTTTTCATCAGATGGTTTTTTTTTCACCCAGCTTTATATGGCATATTTTTTACTATATAAATAGTTCATTAAAATTACATAACTATTTACAATGTGTTTCTATTTACCCATGGAATATGTCAAGATGCCGTTACAAAAGAAATCTGTTTTAAATTACTAATGAGTAGTCCAAATAGATGAAACATGTAGTGTGATCTGCAACAAAGATCACAAAGGTCAGAGTGAGTCAACAAACTCACTCTGACCTCTCCTCAGCTGTGCCTTTCTCCTCTTTGGGAAATGCCTTGCTCTGTAGCCACACTTAATTGGCAGATCTGCAAGATTTGCATAAATCTTTTTAAATTACATTGCCCTTATCTGATCTCAGACATGGGCCCTAAGGTTGTGGGAGTCCATGCAGTGCCTCTGCCATTAGGGCATGACAGCAAAATGACTTGTAATTGGAAGCATCTAAGGGTCGTCACCCTGTGGTACTCTCTCAATAAGCGGCTCAAGGGTTTATGTTGCTAAAATTCCCCTTTTGGGGGAATTTTTTGTATCTCATTTGCTGCTGCACACACACCTTTCCATGTTTGTTTTCTTGCTCAGCCATTTCACTTCCCCAATTGTTAAATGTCTATCTTTTATTCCCAATTTTCCATAAATGTCGTTGGTAATGGTCTGTTACTCTGTTCAATCAACACAACGGCTTCAAAATTGTGTCTGCAGATGGGGTGCGAGTGTTTCTATGTGCAGCAGTGCATGTTATTGCAGTCCAAAGCTGGCAGTATTGGTGTTGAAACAGCACCTGCGATGGCTTGCCTAAAGCATCGGAGCAAATTTTACAAGTTGACTTTCTACAGACTAAATGTGGGATCAAGTGCAACATTTCTTTGAAACTGCAAACCCATCATTTCCACGTGTGTATAAGCTGCTTTACCTGTGAGATGCTGCTGAAAGAAATAATGTGTTGATGTAATGAGACTTTGCGGTACCACAGTGCAAGTGCGTTAAACAGATTCTGAAACCAAAAGTACGCTCATCTTTAAAAGCAGTTTCCCTTTTAACAGCAAAATGAATAATAAGGTCAAATGAATTAATTTCACTGAATACAACACAAGTAAGTTCACTGAATGCAGTTTGTAATTACCTTTTTTCTTTAAAACAAGGACGTATTAGACTTTACCAATGCTAGGCTTTTGTTTTTGAAGTGAGGCTGTGGTATTCAATAAATTTTAAAATCAACAATTGTAAGCACAAATTTAAATATTTGTAACATTTGAATTCTTATCAAAACAATGCATAGTACCTTCCCTTCCCCCCAGTAAGGTTGGGCTAATCCACAGGCTGAACGCTTGCTGTGTGCTTAAGATCATTGTCCTGGTGGGACACACAATTGTGTACAATTGTCACGTGGGTGAACGTTGATTGAGGTGAAATTGAAAAAGAAAATCACATGCAAACTAATCCACCCATCTTTGTGTAATGCTCCAAAACCTCTGGCAATAAAACTGATGTCTCACATAATGCTATTATATGTTAATCATTGCAAATTCAAGCGTCTGTGCTCAAAGCTTGCTTATTAAATCACGGAAGTTTTATGTTGTGTAAGCAGACAATGCTGGAAAAACAATGGTTAAGTGAGTTTTCAAACTGACAGAATTGAAATTATATTAGTTCCCTTGATAAAGCCAATGTGTCAGCTTCTGGCCAGAAATGTGGATCATTTTGATGCAATTTTTTTAATACTTTCTTTATATTTGGTACTGGATACCTTTTTTACGCTGAAAAGTCCCATTCGTCTTCAGAAGAAAATGGGTTTTGCTGCATGGAAAGTAGCCTTTATGTCCAGTATCAAAGATGACTCACAGCATTGTGTAAATATACGCAGACAAGGACCTGTTTTGTTATATTACAGTCATCATTAATGTGCATAACCCCTCTCAGTGTGATTCGATGTGCTCTGCCTGGATCTGCATCGACTGTGATGGGATTGATTTGGCTGTGAGGCCGAAAGATGAAGTGAAAAGCAAAACTGTCAGAAGTATTTCTTTCAAAAGTTGAAACTATTCCTCAGCCTGACAGCACTCCTACCTCCAACATCATAACCATGAATGAACAATGCTCATTTTACCGCATGTCTGTTGCTATTTAATTTCTCTTTTTATTTGTATTTCATTATTTTTACAATTCCTCTGATGAGCCACAACTTCTTTGTTTTCTCTCTCCATCCTCCCCTTCACTGCACACATCTTCACTTGTCATCTTCTCCTTCTGTCATGATGTTATTTTTTTTATCTTTCTGTTCCTCCTCCCAGGCTCTCCTGAAGCCAGCGGCACAGGCACATTGCAGATCTATTTGATAGATATTAATGACAACCCCCCGGCGCTCGTACCAAGGGAGTCTCAGATCTGCGAAAGGATGAACAAAAACGTCAATGGTGTCAACATCACTGCCGCCGATGCTGACACAGATCCCAATGCTGGACCCATATAAACAAACGGCTGTGCAAAATTTGTGAGTAACTGCCTCTGAAAAAATTAAAAGACTAAATAAATAAAAAAATTTTAGCATGAATTTTTCGACCATTTTTACTAATGTATGACCCCTTGTAAATGTTACATGATGCAGGTAGATAACTGAAACTGAGAAAACTGTGGATGTCTTAAGTTTTATCTCAGTTTGTTATTATACCACTTTATTACTGTACTTTGTGCTTTCACTTCTGATTTGAGAATCCCATAACGACAGATTTTCAAGTGATTTGTTCATAAATAAAAACAAAAAAAACCAAATCTTCTTGAGAATAATGCACAAGCTTGGCACACCTTTCATTTGGAAATCTACCGAGTCCACATGGCAGAAACACAAACTCAGCCAGATTGGATGAGGAGCGCTGGTCCTCAGCCATCATGTCTCTCCAGACGAGCAATACTGGGTTCGGGTCCAAATTTGTTTACTTACTCCAAGACTTCTACAAAGGTTCTGTGAAACCACAGTATGATCCTGCCATCACCATGTTTGGATTTACTAAGTGCTTGCAGTCTTTCGTCGATGCACTCTGTAATTATTTCCAAGTAGTGATTGGAAATAATTACAATCCCTGATTTTATTGCTACAGATACTGTCTCGTATATTTCCCAGATATGTGCCTTGACTCCATTTTGCCATTGATTTGTTTTCCATTAGCCTTTATGCTTTTCCATGTTATGCGATTCTAGCTACTAGAACTATATCAAGGGACATGACCTGAAGAATAAGTCCCATTGTGAAACATATAAATGTGCCGAAATTAAATAATTTTTCATCAAAATGAACTCAGGTAGATGAAAAGAGAAACAATGTTTAGTATAAAAAATAAACTTAATTGTATCTTGATAATTCCCAATATTTGGGAGTATAGTCAATGGACTGAGCAAGTAGAACGCTCATAAATTAAAACGGCAGATAAGATCAAACAGAAATCCAGTCCTGGCATGGCTCCTAAAAAATAACCAAACTGTTCCAGATAAACGTACCAGAGGCTGACATCTTGTTTATGCTTTTAATTCATTCACATGACGTAAATGTTTAAATAATAAAACATTTGGCTTTTTTAATAACAAGGGGATGCAAAGTATGAATAATAATTTGTTTAACATGGAGTAGAAAAATCTAGACTTTTAAGTAAAATGTCTAATTTTGTATCCAAAGTCTTAGCTTCTAAGAAAGAACGAAAGAAATGTAGTTTCAAAACAATAAATATGAACATTGTTATTTCTTAACAAGTGTTTTTTCCCTCTTCGTTTTGCTCAGGTGAGATAAAGCAAAAGGCCATCAGATACGTTTCATTAATACCTCTCGAGTCAATAGTCTACTTAGAACCAGGAATGTACGAGGTCCCTGTCATTGTGTCAGACTCTGGCAACCCTCCGTTGTCCAACAGGTCTGTCATCAAAGTGAAAGTTTGTCCATGCGATGAAAATGGAGACTGTACCACACTTGGTGCCGTCGCAGCCGCTGGCCTGGGGACTGGAGCCATCATCTTCATCCTAATCTGCATCATCATACTTCTGTGTAAGTGTTCTTAATGAACTTTTTCACTGAAACCTTGAAGCTGCTAAAGAGATCCACATATTTACCGTAGACCTGCAGGCATTTTTTATACAATGGCCACCTGACAAATAATACAACTTGATTTTACACTCTGATTTTCAAACATGTCTTCATGCAATCCTGTCATGATTCATATGCTATCTGAACTGAACTGAAGTAATGCAAATCCTGATCAGTTCACACAAACCTACAGATCAACTAACAGCCGCAAGTTATACTTGCATAATTCACAACTAAGCCTGAAGTAAATATTAAAGATGCAGCACTCAGAGATTTATTGCCAATTTGCAACTTACGACTTATAGCAATCTTCTGAAAGTCTGACCGGCCAATATATATTTTAGCCAATTCTAAAATTGCTTGAAAGCTTGAAAACTCAAAATGATCAAAACAGAGCAACCTTGTGGGTGCAAAACAACCAAAAGTGCAACATAACTAGCACACATAAAGGTCTAGCTCCCTTAAGCAGTAAAAAAAAAAAAAACAACCATTGTGTCTCCATTGAAAATACTTTCCCTTTTTAAAGGTTTCTTAGCTTGACCTAATTTCTAAACCCTCACTGATATTAAAACCACTAGCTTTGAATCATCGTCCTGCAGCTCTGCACTCGCACCGCTTAAAGGGAGTCTGTTCTCCGTTTTTCCTCGGGCGATTGCTGCCAACGCTGTTAGGTAAAAAAATTTTAAAAATAGTTGGAAGTATTTTTTTAGATTAAACTTTTTCTATTTATCTTAATATGTCTATGTGTCTACATATAAATTTAAAATGTATTCATTCACCTACTTTTTACTTGAGTTGAGCTCGTCGCTGACCTGCTCACACCGCTCGTCCTCCTGACCCAATTCTATATGTTTCCATGACAAAGAAAGCTCTCGAGTGACTGACCACTTTCTCACTATCCTCTTTACTTCACTAGGAAACTGCGAGAAAGCAGCTGTTCTGCCATGGAAGCCACGCTGCTTATATCATCATCATCACACTCAGCAGAAGTGGAGGGAAACATAAATACTCTCTGCATGACTCATTTATCTTGATTTTAATCAGTGGGTCAATATGACCTTGAACAGTATGTGTGTCTCAAGTTCAATTATAAAGATCACCCATTGAAAAAATAAATAAATAAAGTGTAATATAAATTTTTTTTACCAAAGATAAATTTTAAGGAAATTATTATTGTTTTGTGTCTAGGTTTTTATCAGTGGACATAAAAAATGAAAAAAAAATTCCATTTTTTATGTCCAAATGTCGTCATTGATCCTTAAATTCTGAGAAATAAAAACATATCATTGCACAAATATTGATTTAAATGGTTAGTATTGGAGTTAATAATCAGATACAAAAATGTTTTGAAGGAATTTTTTGGTTTCTGGCACTATTGCATGATTAAACACTCCCGGGTCAAATTGACCCACGAACATTATTGTTGTACCTCAGAAATGAACATAATAGGAGGGTTAAATGGCTGAGGTGGGACAGGGGGAACTTATTTTACAGCTTATGAGACATGGTTGACATCCAATGTTTCTTGGAGGAAATGATACAAAAGGATTAGACACCAGGCTGTTTCTGGATACTGATTTTTGAAATGTCGAGGTGCCCACAGCGAAATGCAATGAGCCATGCTTTTCATTAATAGTGCTGAACAGAAAGTTGCATTGCAATAGCTTAACACTTCATTCCCAGCATCATTTAAAACCACTCCATTGTAGTTTTGAAAATACTTACAGTGAGTTCCAGAATTGTGCAAATCAAATTGAAATAAAATGATAATAGAAAGAGGCTACACTCTTATTTTTTTTAGAACTTTGTCCAACCTAAGCCCTTAGCTTTACACACTGCTGTGCTTCGGTGCTGTGTATAGATCCCTTAGCAAGACTGAAGACATCACTTCATCAATAAGTAAAGGTGTCGGTTGATTTTGTGTTGTTGCAGCACATCCTGCAGCTGTGTGAGGTTCCTTTGTGAATTGTTGCAGGCATGGTGCTGCTGTTTGTGGTGTGGCAAAACCCAACATAGATTAGATCTAACCTTTGATTTTTTTTTTTGATTGACCCTGAAGACGACGTCCGAGACAACATCCTGAAATACGACGAGGAGGGTGGAGGAGAAGAGGATCAAGTGAGAGCTTCAGAGAGACACACCACACGTCCGCATGGACATCAAAGTCTCTGTTCATGCTTACGCTGCTCATATGCCTCTACCTCTGTGGCGTTGCAGGACTACGACTTGAGCCAGCTGCAGCAGCCCGACTCCTTAGAACACATCATCAGCAAGCCGCCTGGCGTACGCAGAGTTGACGAGAGGCCCATCATCCCAGAGTCTCAGTACCCCATCAGACCAGTTGTGCCCCATCCTGGAGACATTGGAGACTTTATCCATGAGGTGATTTTAGGGATATTCGTACATCTGGCATGTGCCGAATCTGTGTGTTAGTTAAGAAGTTGTTTGTTGCAGGATGCAGTAACTTCTCATTTTGTTTCGTCTGCTGTGACTTGCACGTACATTTCATCAGTATGTGTGCTTGTTTTTGCTAAAAAGGCAACTAGTTTATGCTTGTTTTTTTGGTAGGGGGATGACAACAACTAGTTTTCCGTCACTTTACAGCCACCCCACCCTCCAAACACTCATAAATACACACAAAACTCAGACGCTGGCACGTTTATGCGAGGAAATACTGATTGACAGACTCATGACAACGCGTTCACACTCGAGAGGTGTTGGCAGCTGTTCAGCTTTGATCCATCCAGCCTTGACTCTCTGTCTGTCTGTCTCTGTCTCACACACATAAATTCACCTGATCTCGCTCCAGCAGTCCGATTAAACTCAAACACGGCAAACACATGGTGTTTTTGCTACGTTCTCAATCCACGGGGGATGGAGCTTTTTAGGCTTTTCTCTTTATTTCTCTTGAGTCAACAAGGGCTGTTCTCCTCACCTGCCTCACCTCGAGGTTAGTGGCCCTCATATGTTTTTCTTTAAAGCTGTGGCACTGAATGAAAAATACAGTCAATAATTTTTTTTTATTTTTTTTTTTACAAAATGCAATATCACAGCTACTACAGCAAATGATAAGAATACAAAAACTTGTATGCCTATTAATTTTATTTATTAGTGTATTTATTTTACATTTCAAGATTGTATTTGTATTTGTATTCTATTTGCTTTTCAGTGCCTTTTATTGGGATTTTCTGTGAAAGACCCAATTATAGTACCAGCACAGATTTTTAATTGGATTAAGCCTTGGGCCTGTACTGGACCATTCTAACACATGAACATGCTGTTCTCCTAACCACATTTGAACATCTAATTTGGATTGTTGTCCTGCTGGTTGATGTTTCCCAGTGTTAAGTCTTTTTTCAGTCTCTAATACAGGGGTGGGCAACTCCAGGCCTCGAGGGCCAGTCTCCTGCAACTTTTAGATGTGTCTCTACTTCAACACACCTGAGTCAAATAATGAGGTCATTAGCAGGACTCTGGAGAACCTGACTGCACTTAGGAGGTGAATCAGCTGTTGAATTCAAGTGTGTTGGACCAGAGACATCTAAGAGTTGCAGGACACCGGCCCTCCAGGACCAGGATTGCCCTGCATGTCAGATCAGTCCTGAGCATCTTACATGTTCATATTTAAGAAGGAGCTTATTCTACCTCTCCTTAAGACTTTCCTTCAAAAACTGCATTCTTTTTGCCACTGTTCCATAAAAGCACCCACAGCTTTTTTCCTTCTTTCCTTTTTTCAATTTAACACACACCTCTGGGTCTTCCGCTCCTTCAGAATAACCAAGGGTCTCTTAGGTCCTCTTGATTAAGTAAGGCCCATTTTTCCTGGCCTGTCAGCAAATCTACATGTGAACATGGTAGGTTTGCTACTGTCCTACACTTGCCACTTTCACATGATTAATTAAACAGTTCTCTAGTAAGTGCTCAAAGCTTGAGACATTGTTTTATCATCTAAGATCACTTTAAACTTCTCCGTAGCTTCATCCCCAACTTTTCTGTTGTGTTCTTCAGTCTTTATCACACTGTTTGTTCACTAATGTTCTCTAATAAATTTCTGAGGCCTTCACCAAACACCTCTACAGATGGTAAATTGTACACAGATGTACTCTATTTACATAAGCTTCTTGCTTTCTTACTTAAGAAAGTTTGAAAATCCTCAATCTTTTTTCTTTCGCTTCACAAGTATGGGCAATTTCAGGTTGGTCTATCACCTAAACTTCCCAATAAAACATTGATATTTGTGGCTGTAATGGGAGAAAATCTGAAATAGTTCAGTGGGTATGATTACTTTTGCAGAGCACACCAATTTTTGACCTCGAACATTCTAATATATGCTCCTCCACTGAATTTTAACTTGTTAGAAAATGACATTGTTCCAGACAAGCATGTACCCCCCCTACCAAAAATATGGCACAGAACTGGAAGGAGCTTTATGAGATGAAGCCTGAAGTGCCTGTCATGGAGCTTTGATCAGCTATTTTTACTGCATATCCATACCCAGAATCCATAAAATAATATCTGCTAAGCTTTTTATACTTTTTGCACCAAACTCTCCAACAGCTGAACACTTAATTTCAAAACTTAAGAGCCATCTTAGAAACATTTTGGTTGGGAGCTGGAGACCTAAAATCTGGAGAGGGGTTTAAAAAAGGCTCAGTACAGCTGATTTTGCATGAATCCTTCCAGTTGTGGGTCGTGTTAGTCTTTTGCATTAGCCTTGGCTGTCTGTATCTTCTAACATCCCTTTCTGCCAGCATTCCAAATTAATTAACAGGACTGGAAAAATCCTCCCTCTTCTACAAAGTGCTCACTGTTCTCGGCAGTAGATGTATAAAAGGAATAAAAGGACAGAAGTTCACATGTCATTCCACAATGATGCGGCTGGGTGTTGCTCCTAAAATTGCAGCACAATTGCCAAGACATTGGCTACTGCTAGTCTTGCATGATTCATTTAATACTTTCCCACCACATTTTGCAGTCTGAAAGGGAAAACTCTGGAAAACACAGCTCTCCTGTCTAATCTCTCCTGGGTTATAAATAAAGGCATGCTTCATTATCTGTCTTTGTCAGTGCTGTAATGGACTGCCAACTTGTCTCACCTCTCGCCCTGTGACAGCAGGGACAGGGACAAAATTGTAGGTACAAAATGGGGGTCAAAGTTGGCAAAGGGGAAGCTTGACCCAGTCGTTTAAAACAGCTCAACCTGAAAATGTTCGTGTCCATGGGACACAACTCTATATTAGTGGATAACGATCAGCTGATGTGACGGAGAGGCTTAGCCTGCTTCCAACAATGTAATTTTGATGTAGAAACACAGAAACTGATTGGTTCACAAAACAGTTGCAAAAGTCCACTTGTGAAATTTTCAATTCTGCAAACATGCCATTTTTTTATATCCTCCAACATTTTCGGCTTGGGTTCCTTGATGTTTTCTAAATTGTTTTGTACACCTGGACACCGATAATCACTGAGAGCCTTCTGAAAAGTTTACGTTATTTTAGTGCTGTAAATATGGAGTGAGTTAATCCTTTTTGCTTTGTTTGCTCCTCTTGTCCTCATCAGGGTCTGCGGGCTCCTTGGTCGTGGTAGAGCCTGTGGCGCACTGACTATGAGGGCAGCGGCTCCACCGCAGGCTCAGTCAGCTCCCTCAACTCCTCCAGCACAGGAGACCAGGACTATGACTACCTCAATGACTGGGGACCCCGTTTTAAGAAGTTGGCTGACATGTATGGGGGTGGGGATGACGATTAAAAATCCAGCCCTATCTCTCACATATATACACACACACACCCTCAACCCATAAGCTGGCCTGCCAAGCTCTGTCTCCACAACACAGTGGGGCTATTACACCCTTCTTGAACACACGTTAAAGATGGCATGTTCACACGGACCAACCAACCAATCTAACAACCCACCACAGAGGATCAGTGCCGTGAGTCACTTCCAGGTGCTCTTCTCAACCGGCTCCTGCTCTAAGCCTGTCTAAGACTGTACTAGAAGCTCTGATTTGCAGGCTTTGTGTCATATCTACTCTCAAACTCATGTACTTATTTTGTCACGTCAGTTTTTGAGTTGTACACTTTGATTTTTTTTTTTTATGTCTGGTTTTATTTCAGTTTCTATTGCCTTTCTTTTTGTCCTCGGTCTCGTTTGATTCAGAAGGGGGTCATTTGAGAACGCCGGAAGACTTCTTGACATCTGCAAGTCGCTTTGGAATCGAAGGAGCTTTAGGTTGAGCTACATGCTTTTTCTGAGGCAAACAAAAGTGAGAGAAAAGGTAACATGGATATGAAAGCCCTCTTTACATGGAGGGTTTTGATCCATTCTTTCCTGAACTTGAATTACTTAGAACAGAAGCACTGTTGTTTAAAAAAGTGCCTTCAGTGGTGGGTTTCTTTTAGCAGACTCCTGCTAACTCAGGATTGGTTGCCATTATTTGGGCTAACAGGCCGTGACATGACCCCAGACCCTTTAATTCAGATCTCCCTGGTTATTTCTCCCGTCCGGCAGGGCCGTGGTATCTGCGGGAGATGTCAGTTCTGGTTTTAGAGGGTGCTTCAAGTAGACATACTGTACATAGGCCTACAGTGTGTCTCTAGGTAACGGACAAATCATTAGGCTTTTTCCAAGTCAGATGTACCTGTGGCCCTAGATCACATTTAGCTTGACTGTGATTGCTGAAATCACCAATACATATAAAGAGGTTGTCTTACAGAAAAAAATCATTGTGTCTTTGTTTCTTGTAGCAACAGCAGCTGTGTTTGTTTTGCTCTCAGTGTGTGAGAGATTGGGCTCATTACTAAGCATAAAGGCTGAAAAGCTAAATGTGTTGTTTCTGCAATGTTGCTGGGTATGAAGTGCTTAAAGAGGTTATTTAGGAGCTTGGCTTTAAGTTCATCCAATATTTGCATATGTACTCTTTCAGTCAAAGGTGGTTAATTACCTTACAATTTTTGTGAGAAACATGTTGTGGAAGTATAAAGATAAAAGTTACAAATATCACAAAAGGTAAAACACAGCCATTGGTGTGACTTTATCTTATTATTAGCTGTACCTTGAGTTACTCTCTAATTTTACTCAAATTAGCCCATATTGCTTTTCCTATAACTTTATGACATAAACACTGCTACAAACAGTAGAGATTCACAGTGAAATTGTCCAATTTTCAGCTTGTACTCCTGACTTATGATCTAGTCAGTCAGAACTCACAAAAACACACACACTTAATATGTGGACATTGTTACTTTGGGAAGAAGGCTCAAAGTTTATTCCAATGAGGGGTTAAAAAATGAAATTAGTGAAAGCACAGTAGGTGGAAAAAATTTAAGAAGGGAAAAGTGTGTTCTATAAGGATATCAGGATCAACTGTTCTTCAACTCCATTATAAATTTGTCTTTGTTTTAAAATTGCAAAACCCATCACTCTGACACAATGTGACATCTCCTCTGCTTCTAACATATAGTAATTGAGAAATCATGTAACTATTACTGTTATGACAGTAGATTACAAAGATTCTTAAATCTGCATTGACAGTCCATAGCTTTACAAAAAACCCAACATCGGTGCATCTCTAACAGAAACTGGGGCAAATAAGCAGAGGCAAGTAGTCATAGCACTGTCACAAACCAGCTCTCTTTAGGCAGCGTTCCACTTATTTAAAATGTTAGTCTGAAAATGCTGACATTAATTTAAGAGATTTTACAAAAGGTAGATTTGTGTGAAGCCCATGTACTTTAGTAATGAGACTCTTCCTAACACATTCGCTGTCTGCCAGCTGTCTCTTAATTTAACTGCGATGCTGCTTTTTGCACTTTTGGTTAAACATAATTTGCTCATTAAAGTTTCTGAATATGCAAAACATTTAAAAAATGGTACAGGGAGAAACTGATCATTGAAAACATGATTTGTTCAGGCAGCTTTGTATTGTTTCTTACTGATAAATAACCAGAAGCAGGTTACAAAGGTCAGTGGGTGTAAAGCACATATGTCAGTGTTTATAGGTACAGAGCACTTTCAGTGATCTTGATTTAGAGTTGCACATTTAGAATACAAACTCCCCAAAAAATTGGCTCCGTCCATTTGACTTTGACACCCCTGGTGTAAAGGATCAAGCTTTTTCTAATTATTCCTTTCCTAATCTGTTCAGTTTGTATTCAACAAAATTTAGATAACAATCAAACCCCTCTGTTTTACAAAATATGACAAGGAAGCAGGCATGAGCTCTTTGAGATGCCTAGAGGAAAAATACACGGTTTCATGGTATCATAGTATTTAGACAAAGATTTAAAACCAAAGTGATCGAGTTGCTTTTATTTGAAAATATGAAGTGGCTAATGGTCTTGTTGCTGCAAAATAACATACTTCTAGTTACATTGATTGTACAATACCATATTTTATTTTGATGCATAGATTAAACATTTCAATAAACATGAAATTATTTTACTAGCAGTTTTTAGATTATAGACTTATTGCAGTGTTATACATTTTTGCTCTTTTTAGATGAACAGAAGTGTAAACAGCTGATATTAGCTTCTTAATTGGTTGGGCTATCTGATTGGTTAAAGTGTAAAGTTGGCTGTTTAGGTTATTGTTACTCATAATTTGTGAACTGTAGTTTAAAAACAGTGTTATTTTAATAAAAGCGGTGGGTGGTACTACATAATTTCTCATACCATGATTGTTTTTTTGTTTTTTTTTGTGACTGGAAATCTATACAGAGTTGACATTTTATGTGTTTTAAACAAGGAAAAAGGATAGTAGCTGTTATTCAGCCAGCTTCCCAGCACAGGTGGAGGAGAGACAGTAAACAAGGAAACAGTACTCTGGTCACTTCCTCTCTCATCTCTTTTAAAGGACCTTGAAGTGTAAACAGTGTAACAGACCCTTGTAGGAGCTTTGAAACTGTTGCTTTTTAAATCCTTGTCAAACCTTGATAGCAGTAACCAGTATGTAAATTGAGTAAATATAGACTGGTAAAAAAAAAAAGGAAATGTTTGGCTGTAGATACAAGTAGACAGAAAGTGGTGTGCATCATTTGACTTTAAAAAAAATGAAAGGAGCAACCAATCCAGTGTAAATAAACAGGTCAACAGGGTCAATTTGGTTCGGTTGGCAGATTGATAAGTATGAATTGCTGCTTATACAACCTAGAAACGTTGATCATCAGGATAGCCACCAGCTCAGATATGAAAACGGAGTGGTTTCCACAGCTCACTGCTAGATAAGCTCTTATCTGTGTGACTACCTTTTAGCCTGAAGAATATCCCACAAAATAAACACAGCTGTTAGTTCCTATTTGTGATTCTTTCTGACACATAAATGTTGTAAATATAGAATCTTTTTATACATGTGGTGACATTAGTTTTTCTGTGCAGTCTTTTTTTTTCCACTATAGTTTGGTTCCAAATGAATACTTGGCAAATTATATTTCACAGAAAGCCATGTGCATTTACTAGAATTTGTATAAATCTGTACGGGCTGAGCCATAATTGTATTGCTTCATCGTGGCGAGAGGGTTTCCACTCCAAACCGACCTGTACAGTACACACTCACTCCTCTAGGCCTTACTGTACATATAAGAGTGTTCTATATTATATAATCCCATTCCGCAGTGTTTCAATTCACTCAAAGAGCAGCACTAAGACTGATGGTCATCCTGTCTCCAAAGAAAGAAGAAATATCATAGTGGTGATGCTCTGTAATCAGACATTCAAATCAGATTCTGGGACAAACAGATGTTGGCACCCAACCTTCATAAACTGTGTTACATATGAAGACATGATGCATTGTTGTTTGTAGTGATACTGGATGTTGGCTTGGCAGCAAGGCACCAGTGCATAGACTGAAACTTGACCCCGCAGTGATCTTCAAAATATTGGTTATTTCCTGTTGAAGTCGTGGTCCATTTGTTGTGTTGACATTCTCTTGCTAATATAAAGGGAGAATTAACAAATGAAAACCAAGAGGGATCTGCACTGCCAAAGTTCAACCCTGAGTTCTGTCTGACACTTGGAGTTACTCAAAGAACACCCGGTCACTATGGGCTGTTCTGGACTCTTTATCACCATGGACGCAAACCTGAAGGGAGATTCTAAAAGATGCCAAACTTTTGTTCTGCTATGGATTGAAGCCCAATCATGGGCAGCAGGCTCTTATACAAGTCCTCCTGCTATTCAAGTCCAAGTGTACATAATGTAATATTTGCTTGAAGCTAAACAGACCATGTTAGGCAAGCTGTAACTGTACAATTGGAGCTTTTTGCATGTGTCTTTTTATAATGGGCAGATGAGTTCTACTGCAATTATCATGAATGAATTCAAAAACTGTCCAGCCTGCATGACGGAGGCTGGAGTCCAGATGGGACTCTGGTGTACGCATATTGTTTCAAATGAAGGAGAAAAAAAAAAAAAAAAGCAGAAAAAATATTGCACAGGTGTTAAGTCAAAATACTTTTTTGTAAATTGCCAACAGCACAAATATTTTATATTGTTGTTTGTACCTTTTTTTAAAAAAGAAAAGAAAAAAAAAAGGGAAAGAGTCTGTTATTTTAAGCGTGTGTTTATATTGCCTCTGCGACGTTGGTTTCCAGAAACACCATACAGTACATTCACAGCCTTGCAAATAAACCTTGTAATATAGACGCTGAGCCAGAGTCCCTGTCAGCATCATGTGTTATAAATAAAAAATTCCCCTCCTTGTAAGAACAGAGCTTCTTGTCTTTTTGTAGGTCACCTGCTGTTTCCACTAAGTAATGCATTTCATCTAGCTCTTTGTTACTTAAGTGTTTATTTGATGCAGAGCACTTTAAGGTTAAACTTATAAGGTTAACACAAATGTTTCCTTAATCGCGGTCAAAATTCCAAAAGAAATCCAACTGAAAATCAGCAGCAAAATGTGGAAATTGTTTACAGATAGTCCTAGAAACTATTTTATGGATAACCTTTAGATATGTTATTAAGAATAATAGACAAAAATGTTAGTGTCCAGATTAGCGGTACTCAAATCCAGGCTTTGAGGGCTGCTGTTCTGCAACTTTTAGATGTGACCCTGGTTCAATATGCCTCAATCAAGTAGCTGAATTACCTTCTCTGCAGTCACGTTCCCCAGAGTGCTGCTAATAACCTGATTATTTAACTCAGGTGTAGTGAAGCAGAGCAACATCTAAAACCTGCAGGACTCTGGCCCTTTAGCATAAAAATATTTATGCTTTTTCTTCAGTATTTCAATTATTTACAACTTTTGTTGTTCTATCGGATGGAGTCTCCATTAAACTTTTAAAATGTGAACAACCTCAAAGGTGTGAATACTTCTTGTATTCACAGTTTGTAAACACGGCAACAGTATGTTTGGCCTTAAACCAGAGGTCGTGTATGTGAGTCATTGGGTTACATTTCAGGCTGATGCTTACCGTTAAATTAAACTGGACTGGTTTGATCTTCATATGTAAATTATGTACTTTTAGTCTTCCATAAAGCAGTGCTTCTCAATTCCAGTCCCCAGGCCCCACTGCACCACATGTTTTAGATGTGCCCCTTTTTCAGAATAGCTGATCCAAATGATTGCATTACCTCTTCTGCAGGCATCAAGCACAACAGAAGCCTATTAATCACTAACAGATTCGATCCAGGTGTGAGTAAAAGGGAAAAAACAACTGATGACTAATTCCCTTAGTGTCTTGCACTGCCATAAAGAAACACCTTACAGGAAACAGTCCTCTAAGGCAGTGTTTCCCAACCCTGATGGTCGTCGGGGTTACAGAGCGAGCCAGCAGTTAGTTACACCTTAGAGAAGAGATTCGTTTTCGTAAAATCTTTTCAGCACAATTAAGGATGTTCATTCATCAGATGTCTTCCAAGGCAACTTAATGAGGCCTCCCTTTGCTGTGGCAGATGAAAAACAGGAGGTTTGAGGTTTGAAAAAAATGGGAAAAAGCTGTGCCTAATTTTCTCCCTCAATCTATTGCAAATTTGATCAAACAAAACCAGATGAAAACAAAACCAGATGTTTCAAAGCTGTAAATAAGGGTAAATAAGGGTTCATTGATCTGAAAATGAACATTTTTAATCAAACTTTTTCTCAGCATCTTACTTTCTGCTGCCTGTTTTTTTATTTGTTCCAAATTTTGTAAGATGCTTCACATATAGCAAAAATGGTTTTTGACATTTTTTAAACTGCAGGGCAAATTTCCTTATACTTTAACTCAATTTATCTCCTGTGGAAAAAGAAAAAACAATTATCTTTTATCAGTATTTATGTGACAGGGAGAGTAGACAATATTGAGCAAGTGAAGTTAATGTGCTGGAACTTTTTGCTTTTCTTGTCCCTGGTTTCTTGGGTTTTACAAAGCCGCCCTACAAAACCAACAGCAATATACAATATCAAAGAAAAACATCTATAATCAGTTATCCAACACATTTATCCTTGTAGGGTGTGCTGGTGGGGGCTGCAGGTCGTGGCGTCGTTGCGCTTTGTGAATCTAAGGAGATTTTAAGGAGACCAATTTGACCTAAGAGTCATGTTTTAGAACTGTGGGAGAAAGCCAGAGAACCGAGAGAGAATCTATGAATGCACTGGGAGAACATGCAAACTCCATGCAGAAACAGCTCAGCCTGGGATTTGAACCCAGGACTTTCTTGCAAGAGAGAAAGTCCCATTGCGTCACTGTGCATCCACCGACAAAGACTCCATCAACCATAAAAAAAAGTTAGACTAGCTGAAAAAGACTTAAATAAAGTTTACATTTTTCATAAATTCAAATTGCCATAAGCTAAAGATGTTATAAATATTCTTTTCCAAGTCAAGTATCAAGACTTTTGTCCCAAGTTTGAGTTGAAATGTCTGAAAAAAACATTTTCTCATCAAATCCATGACATCTACCATACCTCATGACACAGGCTATTTTCACAGCACTAGTAAAGTATGTTATCATTCTATTGAATAAAAGAGAGGCTACCATTTAAATTTTACTAGGAAAGGGAGAGGAGTAATACGCCAGCCACACATTGTTTATTTATTATTACCAAAACGATCAGTATTGTCTTCAACAATTTATCGCTTTCACTGCATCTGAATCATCTTAGATAGCCTCACTGACAACTCTTCTTTAGGTCTCAATCGTTCTCTAGACTCTGTGGGAGCAAAGGTAAATATAAAGAGAAATCTTTTAGCATTCAGTTCAGGCAGCCATGGCAGCTTGAGGAACAGAATAGAAATGACTTTTACTTTTTCTCTTCTGGCACAGCAGATCGGTGAACCTACACCCCATTCCACCTTCTCCACATTGATTGACCTGTCAGACCATGTCAGTGCAAATGCAGTCAGAATGCTCTGTTGTTACACGCTGCTCACACAACTAGTCACGGACAGATTTCTCTTCTAAAGCTACAACATGGGACAAAAAACAACATACCTCTGCCCTCTAAGCAGTCGGGTTGCAGTGTTGACATACTTATCCAAGTTTCTGGAATAATTAATTTGACATATAGTGGAGCTATACGTAGTTGCACATAGTTTGCAGAAATGCCTCATGAATTGTTTTTTTCTTGTGTGGATCCATCACATGAATGTTTTTATTAATCTTACATTGATCTAAATTGGAGCTCTTTCAACATCTTTATCCAGTGTGGTGTAATAAGACTGATATCTTTTCTGTAAAAGATAGGTTACTTATCAGATAATATGAGATTTTCTGTAAAGAGATAATTAGTAACTGGTTAATTCTTGTATCAAATACATAAGATAAGTGAGCTATATGTCAAATACAATTTAAAAGGATAGACAAGGAGGGCTTGTTGAGCAATCAGCATAATCTCAGGCTAGAGAATCAGGTGAGACTTTCTTAATGGGGAGCCAACATGTAAACCTTTGCTAAAGTACTAATTTATACCCATGAAATGTTAAACACTTTGTCATGTTGCAAGCCCAAACTTCTATATTTTTAATGATATATTATTTGATGGGCCTGCACAAAGTAGAAGTGAAATAAAAATTATGCAGTCTACATATATATTTTGTATACGTATGTATTTCTGTGCATCATGTAAATAGTATTTGAAAGGATTTACTTAATACAGGGAGAAGAAAATGTAATTAGACTGCACCTGAGAGATTCATAATCTTTCCATTTATTAATCAACTCCATGTCATATTCTCTGCCTAAGGTACAAGCCTACCAGAAGCACAGCGGCAGAACACTGACCGTCCACCGGCCAGAAGACATTTTAAAACCACATCTAAATTCTGTATGATTGGATAATTCTTTGTGGTGCAAATTTTTGCATTTCGGCAGTCGTGCAACTTATGCAGCATAGTCACGCTTGGTGTAGGGAATATCTCATTATAATGGAAGCAAAGCTCAGCAAACTGTCACACAATGCATCAAAGGGATCATTAATGAATTCTTATGTGTGTCTGACATAAAATACACCATGATGTGGCACCTTGATTTAGACATGGGCTGAGGAACAGGCGCAATTTGGAGACTTTTGGAGTCACTGGCGGTTCATAAGATACAATTAGAAATGTGTTTAGTTAGACCCCGCAAAAAAACTGAAGTCCATGCAGTATAGAAATCACTAAAAAACAAACCAGATCTGAAAACATAAAAGTCATTGTAGAAAGCTTAAATGTTTCTTCAAGTGCAGCCACCATGCTATGAAATGTTGTGATGTGTCTTAGCTCTCATTAGGAACGTCCTAGAGAAGGAAGACAATGATTTAACCCTGCTGAACAAGATACATTGATCGAATTAGCAACACCTTTGATTAACCTCTGCATCAATACTTTCCAGAGTTCAGACAGAAGGCACGCTGCAACATCAACCGAGTGAGACAGTATGAATGAGGTCTTTACGGCTGTGGAGCCATAAGGATGTAACAGTTGGAAAAAAAAAAAAGATCAAAGAGAATTAAGACCATTGTTTCTCTGATAAAATACAAAGAAGTCAGGTTTCATATACAGAAAACAGAAAATCAGGAAAACATGTTTTTAAATCAAAATGTCTTATTTGTTAGACGCTTGTAAAATCTGAAAACAAAAGTGTATACCTAAAGTTAGGTCCGAGACATATATGTGCCCTTAGCAACTGAATGAACTTAGTTAAAATTATATTTGTTCCCTGAGGGAGCTCTGAAGATGCAGTCATCAATCTGTCCATACCATTTCCTCATGTCATTCATCAGTGACTTTCATTTCCTCTATGATGGCCCTAGGATGTGGTGGTCAAAGAAGGATGCAGGGAGACAGTATATGGCCCTGCTATGATTGGATATTCCACTAATGGCCACTTTAGTGGAATATGTGCATCACCTCTGGACATAGACAAGACACCCATGGTAAATAGGAAATGGCATGACCAGCCCATGATCTAAAATGTCTCTATTTGCTCTGAATATTTCAAAAATGTTTAGCTATTAGAAATATAAATAAACAAATGGTCAAGCGACACTAGTGTTATTATCCTGAATCTTAGATGTTTACTTTTTAGTTCTTACATGCAGATTGTCTAATGCTTTTGTGACAAAGTTTTTTGTCTAGTCTTTTATGAAATATGCATGCTATTGAGTGGACACAAGAAAATTATTTAAAAAAAAACTCCCAAATCATCCATGCTGCAATTCCAATAGCCATCACACACAATCTGCAGTATTTCAAAAGAAGCCACTGTTTGACAGCAGAGGCAGGTGCAATGATTTCAGTAAAGTTATTTTAAAGAAGCCTGGCATATGAATGCTGATATTAAAAACTAGGAATGTAACAACATGAGGTATCCAAAAATCAATGGAAAGTGCCTAATGACTGATTTTGTTGATCTTGTTGCCACAAGATCAGTTTCTTAAAATCTAATCTGAAAAGTCTGTTAAAGAGCACAAAGTTGCAGAAAGTAGTCAGGCATGTAAAAAAAATTCTCAAAGAAAAGAAGAAAGACAAAAACAAAGCAGAGCAGAATAAATACATGCGACAACAAATAAGCACAATCCAACCAAACAAGAGCTTGAAGAGACCAACCAAGAGATTATAGACACTCAAAAACAAAAAGGAAAACATAAAGTAATATCAGCTGTTTTACATCTGTCACAAATTAAGAAATGACCAACATGGGCACACTGACTGGTCTTTACCCACGTAGTTCCATAAGCAAAAAACTGCAGTGGTCTTTGCATTTTTATACTTTTCTGTCTGTCAGAAACAGCAATAATTTTTCCAGGAATTTCAGCCACTGTGACTCACCTTCGCTCTCCACTTACATCAATGAACCATGACTCTGTCTCTGGTTCACCATTGATCTAACAATCACAATGTCGCCCCTTTCAAACTCGCTGAGAACCTTTGACTTGCCCTTTTTTTCTGTCTCTGATGGTAGAGTTTAAAGACAAAATGCTCACTTGCTTCCTTATATTTCCCACCTACTAAAAGGTTCCATGATAATAACATGCCTGATTGGTTTACTTCAATCATTGTACTGCTATGGTATTTCTTGCATTTATTTTCAAGAACATTTAGCATATAAACTTTGCTCACTGCTAAAAGAAGTCATCTTAAAAGGTGATTCTTAAACATCTGAAATTAGAAACAATAATGTGTCCTTTTGTATCAATGAGGCCACATCCAGGAGAGAGCAGCTGCAGCCAACAACATTACAGCTGGAGAGGGACGTAGATAAAGGAGAGAAGCTCTGGGCCCATAGTCCTGCCTGAAATCAGATTTAGATCCCATTCTTACAGTCAAATCATATTATGCTCCACAGCTATTCAGAGACCAGCAATCTATCACTCACATACATACTGTCAACATGATCCCACCATCTGTCAGTACTTACCTACACAAAGCCTCGAGATATGGCCCTCATAGAGCTACTGAAAAAGCTATTGCATTGAAATAACTCCTTGTCTGTTGTGAAATACAGATATGGAAACTCCAGATCCTATTCACAACACTCATGGACAGAAAGCTTTTTACATTATCTGCATTTCAGATTTTCTAATATGAAATTTGTGTGAGAATTAAATAGGCTGTGTTTTTCAGACCATTGATTTTCAGTTTGATCTTCACCAAGTGGCATGTTTGATTCATGAGATCTTTGTGCAACAACGGATACTTTGTTCATGAGTAAAATCTGAAATATTAATCTGACATTACTGTGTTGTGAGTTGGAAGCATACAATCGGAAGACTGAGGAAACCCCTGACAGAGAAGCTGCTCATGCTGTTTGCCTTGATGTAAAATGCTTTAGATTTAAATCTCCGCTGGACTTACTTGCTGTGTAAAGATCTCTTTCTCTATTTCAGCACAAAATTGAGCCTCAAGAGTTTACGATCTAGCTAATGGGGACTTAACTAATTGAGTCTCCAGCTTCCTTTGGCATGTTTTACATAACTACTGAGCTGTTCTGTCTCTATTTCCTTGTGGCTTGAGTGATCACTGCATTGGCTGAAAGTTTCCAAGTTTGGATTCCAAAATATGTCTTGTCTAATCCAAATACCAGCTCGGCACAAACGAGAACACCCGCTCTACTTCACTCTGTGCTGCCCCGACCACCAAGCCAGCAGATCACACCCACATTCTTATGCTGCGTTTGTCACTGCTCCCTCAGCAAAAGGTCAGCTGCTGATTGGTGTTCTCTGACCACATAATCAAGGAAAGGGATGATTGAAGATTCTCCATGATGAGGCATCATTTGGCTCACAGAGGAATGAAACTGGCTGTGGTTCACCTTTTTCTTCTCCATTTGTTCCCATTTAAGATCAGAGAAGAAGAAACTAGACCGTCTTTAAATTTCTTCAAAGGGCCTCTGGCCAGTACTGCAGATTGCTTATTCTGCCCAACCTCATGTGTGTGTCCTACTTTTCAGTGTACATTTGAGATAAGAGAGGAGAGGGTAATTATTTTATTTATTTATGGGAAGTATGCTTCGAAAGAATTCACACACCTTTAGTTTTTGCAGGTAGTGCACAAACTAATATGTATTTTATTAGAATTTTATGTGATAGACCAACACACTGGATAAAAGAAAAAGGTACATTTCTGGTTTTCAAAATTTTCACAAATAAAATTCTGAAAAGTGCATCCTATATATGTATATGTATGCATATGTTGCTCTAATTTGTTTTGCGTGACCAAATACATAAATATAATATGATCAAGTTTGTGGTAGTAATGCCAAATGTATGAGTATGAATGTTTTTGCAATTTATTTATTTATTTCATTTATGATGACTGAAACTGTTATATTTGATATTAGTAATTGGAAAGTATAAGACTTAAGGTAGGCCAGTTTACTTCTATATTGCAGTATTGTTGTAACAACCCATTTTTGACAACCTCTTAAAACTCCTGAAGTTCACTACGTCGTCCTCATTGGCCTCCATCTGGCTATGCATTTGGAAACTTTCTAGAAGTGTCCTTGGGGCAGAGGAGGCCCAATAAAAGATCCAACAAAGATCTACTGGCTCAAAACAGCAGAAAGTTTATATTTGTTTCTAGGCATAAAATTGTGTAAATATTGTATCACCTAATAGAGGTGAATAGTCAGATGATGACACGAGCATCTTACATCTGTCAGATTACATGTAGTCTAATGCATGGGGTGTTGTCATTTAACCAATAGTGCAGCTATTTTAATAAAGTAGTTGATTTTAAACACTATACAGTAAGTAGATGTTTTTCCTCCAATAGTTATTTATGTAAAGGAAAAGAAATGTTTATATTTCCTAAGCACATTTAAAATTAACATGGGTCAGTATTTTTTTGTTGTTGGTTTTTTAAACCACTCTTCTCTTACAGTATGACTCCAAACTTTTCCCTGCAGTAACTTACCCACAATCATATGACTAACAAAACCTTATAGAAGGCCATTAAGACCAGAGTCTATAACCTTGCTTTTCTTTTCTCGAGTGCTCTCATCAGTAGGGCTTCAATGGGCTAAGTTCACAGTTGGGAGGCTACGGAGGAGCAACCTATGAAGTCAATGTTTGTGAAAATTCCAAAACCTTTAGCTTTTTCTTCAGTTACATTAAAGACCTTCCTTCTCTTCGAAGCACGACAAAGTAGGCAAATGCACAGCCTTTCAGCCAACAGTGACTGTAATTGATGGACACTTGGCACACTGCACGCCTGCCGATTTGTAGAATCCATAAAAAGATATGTTAAAGTAATTATGTTTGTCATGATATATTGAAAGCAGAAATCGGCAACCTAATCGGAACAGTGGACAGCTGCAGCATGCAGATGCTATCAAACCTCTTGTCCACAGTGATGAAATGAATGCGGGTCATTTTAACAGGTAACAGCTGTTCATGGCTAATTTGTTCAATTATGTGCAGAGAATATAAGTGGAGGTTGATTCTCAGCCCCAAGGGATCTACTCTCACCACTCGTGTTCAGAGAGCACATAGTAATGGAAATCCATATACTACTACATGAACACTATGCTCTGCGAGGAATCACCACGTCTCTTTCATTTACTAAGATCTTTTGTTCTCTCAAATTATTGGCAGCATATTTTTTGAAAGGCACAATAAGCCCTGCCTTTGTAATTGCAGATTGCTAGAGTTGTTTCTTAAATTTCCTTTACATGACAAACTTTGACCAGATTAAACTCATCAAAAAGCAAGGAGAGTCCCACCTGAAACCTCTGGGTAGTGCTTAAGATGATATTATAATCAAAAACACACAAATATTGGGTGATAAGAATTGGGATGTTATTAATAATGACAAAGGTTTACCTGGACCACAAGTTCAGATTGATTAAAAGCCATGCTGCTTTCCTCATAGAATTGGCTAAGCCTGACCTTTAGAGGAAACATTTAATCTGGGGACTTACTTTCTTCTCAATTGCTGCCAAGACGCAGCACAATTTTTAGCCCAGCACTTATATGCCAGTAAAATCAGCCCAGCCTATTAATCAGTTGTGAAAATAACCTTTATCTTTTTTTTTTTTTTTTTTTTTTAGAAACTTAATTATTAACAGTATCTAAAAATTTAATTTACATGAAGAGAATAAATGTAAGGATTTAGGGTGGAATAATACTCAATGCAATTAATATTGTTTTAAAGATATTTTAGGCTGTACAAACCACTATTGTACAGTAAATAGACAAAAGAGAGCGAGATGGGCAAGACATGCAGCAAAGGGCCCCAAGACTGGGACTCAAACCCAGGACAACTGCGTCGAGGACCGCAGTCTCTGCACATGGTGCTCCACCCACTGAGCCACCCTACAACCTAGAGCCATTAATTTTAAGTAGAGGAAAAGTTGAAGCCAAAAAACATTTATCTCAACCAGAACATCCAGGGTTTTATTTGGGAAAAAATATAGTAATGCTAATAACTGACTATAAATCTTTGCTGATATTAAGTGTGTGTGTGATTATCTAAAGCATTTCCCTTAAGAGTGACTATATATTATAAAGAGTGCCAAATTTCAAGAAATAAATAGCTTTTGAAATAATTTAAATCAGTCACTAATTTGTTAAAACTGGAAATGAATACGAACATAATGTATTAACTGAAGAATTATATGTGCCTGAATTGGACGCATTTATTTCATTTTAAAAGCTATAGTGACTTTTTGACTTTCTTTTATAAAATCAGCATGCAAAAGCTTGTTCTTATGTTTTTTTATTTAATGAAATACAAAATGGACCCTCTAACTAAGGTTAGATGTTCCTTTGACCTCAGTGTTTTTCTCAGTTTTCATTGCTAACTTTCAGAAGTCTGAGAAGAATTTAAATACATCAGCTACAAGAACACCATGTTCTCTAACAAGCTCCAAATGTCAGAAGCAAGCCATCATTTTAAGAATGGAATGTTTCTGATTTTCTTCCACAATAAAAACTTTCCAATCTGTCTGTTTTAAAATGAAAAGTCAAGATTTCAAAATGAAAAGTCTATTTCACTTTAAGGCCACTGTCTCTTTTATGAAAAAAAAAAAGAAAAAAAGAAATGGTTTTCTAAACTCAAAATGACTTCACCAATTCTGCAGATGTTCTAGCAACACATATTTCATTATAAAATGTGACAATAGCTATTAAATGGAAATACCCACCTCAGAATAAATTCTTTAGTAAGGAACTCTTCACTGATTGACTACATTCAGTACCAAGCAGGGTGTCAAACTCAAGCTTTAGAGGCCCAGTGCCCTACAACTCTTAAAATGTGTCCCTTTAAACACACTTGAATTAAATCATTAGTAGCTCTCTATAGAACATGATTATATACTAACGATTCAATTCAACCACTTTATTTAGGCTAGTTAGGCCAGGGAGACATCTAAAAGTTGCAGCACACTGGAACCCGTGGATACCAGTGTCCAAGAAAGACCATTTAAATGTTTACTGGGTTGCTGCCAATTCAGTTGTCCACCTTGTTACAGGGCTCATCTTCTTGGTCAACAGTTTCTGTCCTTTGTAATGTAAAACATTTAAAAGAAACACCTGACTAACTATTAGTGCGGTTATGTATAACAATTTGAATCAATTTACACTTGATTCAAAATGAGTATATGTATGGTTTAAAAATCTTTTTAACATTCACAGAATCAATCAATCATACAATCTCCATGCCTTTATAGGTGCATGTAGACCTCCTACAAGAACTGTAAACAGCTCATCAACAAAACCAGAAAACAAGAAAAACAAACCAGAATAACTGAGGGTGTGCACTATATTCAAACCACGTACAAGGTCACCAAAGCTGTCCCATCAGAGTGCTTTTTAAGAAGCCAACTCTGCTCTTCAAAATCCAGAAAATAAATATTTGAAATATATTCCCTCATCTTCATAGTTGTCAGTCAAAAACATTATCCTGTGAGCAACAGCAACTTCTCATTATGCAAAATCAAACAAGACTGTGGAATTGAGTTTGGTGTCCCAGAGTAACATAAGCAAATACAGCCTGACAACTCATATTAAAGATGACTTAGAAGACTGCCTTCGCCTGGATATCAAGACAAGACGACAACGGTTTCTGCAGGCACAGCCATAAGATACCTTGTCTGCAGAGAGCGCAGAACAGACAAGCGTCTAAGCCTCAAATCCACTAGATCTGAAGAAATATGAGTGCCTTGCAATGATCCTTACTGAGATGTCCATCTGTGTGGGCGTGTCTGGTGTGTAAAGATCCTCATCTTTACACACCAGACTCAGTCTTTTGAGCAGCAGGACACAAAAAAATGATGCATGCATAAAATGAGATGGGACATAAAAGCAAGTTAGCTACATGGTAAATACATTCCAAAATTACTATTTTAATTGGCATCACTTCAGTATCATTAGGTCAAATCGTAAGGTCTTTAAAAAATACAGACTTAGGCCCATAATAAGCAACAAATTCTATTGCAAACTGTCTGATAAGTATCAGATACTTCCTGTCTACCATGGGGTACCACTGCCCTCCTGTGGGATCTCTCCTCTCTGCACTTTAGAGTCAACATAATGCACCTTCCTTATCATTACTTGAAAGGCAACCCTGAAAACAGCAAGTCTGTTGTTTCATGAATAAATACATTTTAACCTGCTGCGCCTTACATCTGTAAAATTACTGTTTCTAGAAATCGTTGCAGGTCCTAATGCACTAAATTTGAAGGTGTTATCAATTTTACAATGCTCACATTTGAGAACTTTTCTTGCAAGTATTTTATAAATACAATAATTTTGTTTAAAAAAAAAAAAGAACGAAAAGAAGTGTGTAAGCATTTTGTTGACAAAGCCAAGGGAAAGTGGGAAAGATATACTTCCACCAAAAACAGACCCTTTTACCTACACTTTTTCATCCAGGCTTCTGAAATAGGGTTGCAAAGTGGCACAGTTGCTTTGCAACAGGAAAGTCCAACGTTAAAATCCCAATCTGGGATCTATATGCATGGATCTATATG
Organism: Gambusia affinis; assembly: GCF_019740435.1. Taxonomy (NCBI): domain Eukaryota; kingdom Metazoa; phylum Chordata; class Actinopteri; order Cyprinodontiformes; family Poeciliidae; genus Gambusia; species Gambusia affinis. The sequence continues at coordinate 31,558,609 of NC_057868.1, read as the reverse complement.
CAGGGTTGACCGACAGTGCCGAGACCTTATTCCTCTAATTAGTTTGTTTCCGACAGGGTACAGTGCGTTTTTCTGCAGATGGCAATAGGACCACAGGGAAGAGCTACATTTCTTTTCACAGATTATGTGTCTCGTGTTATACTTTCATGACATATGGTGGTGACGGTGGCAGAAGTTTGCCCTGCAATCAGTGGATTGCTGGTTCAGTTCCTGGTCCACCCACCCTTATTTGTGTCCTTGGGCAAAACACTTCACTGGCGCTGCATATATATATATATATATATATATATATATATATATATATATATATATATATATATATATATATATATATATGAACAGAAATAAATCAGTGTGTGATGAAGCTTACATGAGAGTTTCAGTTTGTGACTTGAATTAATAAGAAACATTTTGACAATATTCTAAAGTATTGAGAATATTATCCAAACACTTGTTATACCAAACCATCACTTGAAGACCTTAAAGAGAATGTATTCAGGAATAAAGGCACAGAGGGAAGATCATCAGTTTTGTTTTGTTTTTTGTTTATTATAGATCTTTTTGTTTGTCGTTTATAAAATAGTCATTAAAAACCTTTTCTTAAATTCAGATATTTACATATAAACAAACGGCTGTGCAAAATTTACAAGACACGACCATGAGATCGAATCATTGTCTCATGTCAAACATTTATATACAAGTAAAAGAAAAGATTTTGAGCTGAAGTTGTCAACCAAAAAAAAACCCAAACCATTTACTAAAAGTGAGCTCAAGTATGTATTCACCCAAATTTCCAACAAAAAAAGCCAGAAGTAAAAACTAAAATTTCTATGTGCACTAAAACACACACAGTGATTGCAAAGTGCTGAGGAATTTGCAAAAAATCTAATTAAAAAGTTAAAATAAAAACCAACAAAACTTTTTTTTTCTATTTTGTTCCCAATATGCACCTGCTTTTCCACTAATTTGGATGTAAATGCCTAATTTTAAAATGGCATAATAAAGCACAGTGTGTTTAAGTATAGATCCTTTTTTTCCAAATGGGCTTTAACCAAAAAGAAATGACAACTTGACTTTGTAATGCATAAGAAAATAGTGGCCATACTTCTGCTCTGTAAAGAACATTACACAAATGAAGTGCATTTAAAATCTGTAGTAAATCTGTTTCAGTAAAAAAATATATATGAACTTCTGAACTCTCAATGCCTTATGGTCACCAGAACACTGCATAAATTAAAACGGCAGATAAGAAAATTGAATTAATCCTAACTTATTTAGAATCTCTGAAAAAATATTGTTGGATAAATAAATCAACACTATCAAGTGGATATGGCTTTACTTGTTAAGAAGGCAACTGAGCAGATGTCATTTCAACAATAAACAGCGGATGAGCCAAGTGGAGTTGCAGTGCCCTCTTCATTTATTGGCATCAATGATAGAAAATCTGTACAAAGCATAAAAATAAATTCTGTTTTTATTGTAGCTCCACAATCTTGAAATTATATTTTAGAAAAATCCAATTTTGAAATTGTGAACTTGTATTCACAAGCAAAAAAAAAAAAAAAAAAGTCCAAATAATTTGTTTTGGTACCACATTTCTTGGTATCTCAACAGTTAATCCTAGTAGTAAATTGCTTCTTTTGCCAATAGGAAAGCAGAGTATTCTCTGATACCATCTCAGAATATCTGAGCATCCAGAATGAATGCTCAAATATAGCATTTATAGGAATATAGACCTATACATTTTTGCACAAGGCTTCAGGTCTGAGATGTCTGTGGAAGAATGATGCTTTTGTTTCGACTGAATCATTTTTCTGTTAATACGGCCATATGTTTTGATTCATCATCCTGCTGAAAGACTTGATGACCACTCATATCCAGCTTTTTAGCAGAAACCATTGGATTTTTATTTAACATCTCCTGGAATGTGAAAGATTTTGTGAGCACCAACAAGGTTCCCAGGACAAAAAGAGGAAACCCACAACATCACAAATCCTCCAAACTTAAAAGTGGGCAAGAGGAACTTATTTACAAAGCCTTCCATTTCTTCATGTGTGACCCACCAGGAGTTTGTTGCTGAAAAGTTCAATATTTGACTGAAGAACACTGTTCAGTAAAAGTCCCAATATTTTAGCCTACTCCACCGATTCCAATTAGTGATGATGAAACAAAAATCTTTCCTGGCATGGCTCCTAAAAAATAACCAAACTGTTAGATAATATCAAACTGCTGCTGTGGATACTTGGCAACTCTGAGGTCCTTTTGATTTGCTGTTCTTTTGTATTTCTTTTTTTTTTTCCAACTAGACCTTCCTTCTCGTCATGACAAAACTGAGATTATGCTGCTGCAGTAAAAATGTTTTTATAGCTTTTCACAAATCTTGAGCATTGATGTTAATAAGTGTGAGGGAAACTGGTGTCATTACCTGTCTTTTAATTGCTGAAGATACCACACAAAAGGCCAGTGCTTGAGGAAGCTCACCTCTGCTTTTCAGATTATTCTCTTCTTGCAGATATAATACTTAGAGCAGCAGATAAAGCAAAAGGCCATCAGATACGTTTCATTAATACCTCTGCGAGTCAATAGTCACTTCAATCCAGCCTTTATTTGAGGAGACCTTTGTAGAGTAGCTGGGAGTGATTGGAGTCTCTGTCATTCTCCAGACATAAAAGCAGGTCCCGGAGGTTAACTCTGGTGATGCGCTGGCGCATAAACTGTCTGGAGCCCTGCCCACTGGAGCCTCCAGGCTGGGAGGATCCCAACCCTGAACCCTGCAGGTTGGTAGGAAGGAATCATTTAACAGTTCTGTCAACATTACTTTTTGTCGAAAGGTTTAAAAATCCTTACCTCTGCACTCGCACCGCTTAAAGGGGAGTCTGTTCTCCGTTTTTTCCTCGGGCCGATTGCTGCCAACGCTGTTAGGTTGGCTTCTCTCTGCCTGATCTGAGCCAACTCCAGCTGCTGCATCTGGAATACACACAACAGGAACATATGGATTCATCTTATTCATCATAATAATATAAAAAATAGTTGCATACTCCTTCTCTGCATGTAATTACCTCTTTGGCCTTCTGTTTCAGTCTGAGCTGCTCTGGGTCTTCTTGCCGTGACCTAGACTGCAGCAATGCAGAGGAGACTTTGAATATTTCAGGCTGAATCTGATCAGTTTATTAAATCCCTTGTTTTATTCATTCACTCATTTATAGTTAAAATATCTGCTAGCTAGTAGCAGAGAAACTAACATTAATGGTAAAGATCACACCCTCACACTGTCTATGCAATTATAACAGTAATTCTTCCTGTCACAGGTATTCTGTGTCCTTGTTAAAGTAATGATAGGTCATTCTAGGTCAACAAACCACATAAGATCCATCTATACAGAGGAGGACAGATCCACTTTTTTAATACTTCAATACCTACTGAGCAGTAACTTAAATAAATCCCTTCTTACATAAAGCTATAAATATATAACGCCTACTTTTATTCATTTTCCATTCCCTAAAATGATTGAGATTCAAATAAATAAATAAAAATCAAACTTCAAACTATTGAACCACCATAAAATTGTCTGTTTCTACCTTGGCAGCCTTCAGCAGGATCTCTCTCTCTTGCTCCTCCTTCCTTTGCTTCTCCATCTGATCCAGCTGCTCAAAGAATTTGAGTTGAGCTCGCACGTCGCTGACCTGCTCACACCGCTCGTCCTCCTGACCATTTTATAAAGTTAGATATTTGAGAGACGGACAGAAATAAATAAAGTTATGAAACCAGAATAAACTATAGTTCACAAAGAAAGCTCTCGAGTGACTGAGACACATCCTTACCTTAAAATTTAAATTCTTCAGCTGTGCAACATGCGAAGCGTTTTCCAACAGGTTCTGCAGTCGCTGTTGTGTAGCATGGGAAATGTAGGTGATCACATCTGTGCCCAATTCACTGACACCAAACTTTTTACCTGAAACAGAAGTGAGTTTGGAAGAAAGAAGAATGAATGAGAGTTCACGTACAGTAAGAGCATAGTTTACCTTGTCTTAAAAGTAAATCACTGACCAATCTGCAAAACTATCCGGGTGAGAGAGGGGATGGAGAGGAAAGCCTCATCCTTACAGGACCGAGTCACGATGCCAACAAGTTCAGAGCTACTGGCCATGATGCGGGCGTTCTCCTCGGATAAGTTGACCCCTGCCATGGAAGCCACGTCGTTTATATCGTCATCATCTCTGCAGGAACAAAGTAGAAAAAGGAAGGCACAAAACCCAACATAGATTAGATCTAACCTTTGATTTTTTTTTTTTTTATAAAAAGTTATAAATTATTCATAGTCCAGATTAGGACATCAAAACCTCATCACAAATGTATTTTTGATTGTATGTTATTGAACACACTGCGACAGACTGGCGACCTGTCCAGGGTGAACCCCGCCTCTCGCCCGGAACGCAGCTGGAGATAGGTACCAGCAACCCTCCTGACCCCATTAGGGATGAAGGGTGTACAGAAAATGGATGGATGGATGGTTATTGAACACAATTACCACATAATTATGAAGTGGAAGACAAAGAGATGAACTTTCGATTTTTGTGCAAATGGAAATCTAAATGGTTAAGCAGTAGCGCTCCCAAGCAAATGCCAGGTGGGCCATGTCCCCATCCTGAGGAGATGGAGGTCATTTGGTGTGTGCAGGACACACTTTCTGTGACTTTGTGATGGCTGTGGTCATCCTCTATCTTGGCCTGCTGGGCTTGTGGAAGCTCAGAAAGGGACAGGGAAACACTTAAACTGGTCAGGAGGGCAGGCCAAGTTCTGAACTGCTCTCTGGACTCGATTGTGGAGGTGGGTGAGAAGAGGACGTCATCTAAGCTGAAAGCAATCATGATCACCTCCTCTCACCCTTAAGACTGTGGGGGCCTTAAGCAGCTTCTGTAGCAGCAGACTGATATGCCCACACAGCAGGAAGGAAAGAATCTATGCAGTTACCGCTACATTAGCATTGTGCAGCACCAAAGTTTGTTATATATAAAAACATCATTTTACAAGGTGCAAGATGGCAGCGTTTTTAGAAATAATTTTTATTCATTGTGCATAGCTTATAGATTTTTTATATTTTACAGTATTATTTCATTGTGATTGGATTGTTAATATTTGTGAGTTGTTTATTGATATTTGGAATTTTGTTCGTCGCTGCTGTGACTTGCACACGTACTCATCAGTATGTGTGCTTGTTTTTGCTAAAAAGGCAACTAGTTTACAATTTCAGCATCACAACAATTGTTGGGTAATATACTTCAAGTGCTATGAACTTTCATTTTAGATGCCAATGTATTATTTAATCAGTTGGATGAAGACTCACTGAAGCAGATGTTCACACCGAACACAAATGACATTGCCCCAAAATGCAAATGGTCACATAGTGATGGAACTGACATCACCATCGCAATATTTACCAGTACTATCCCTATTCTAATATCATGCAGCCAGTGATGTCTTGATTCAAGTCCCAAATAACCACATGAAAATGCCATAATAATTTTTTTTATTTCAGTCTTAAAACAACTCATTTGACCATTATGGAATTTAATCAGAGTAATAGTTTCAGATTAATTTATTACTTTAAAAGATGTTTCATGTACTGGAACAGCAGGAGATAAAAAAAATTTTTTAAAACATCCTAAAATAAGTTAGATTGGGGCAGGCGACTGTCTCCCTCATTACAATCAAAAATTGGTTTACAATGCACCAGTGTCTGCATTTACAGTCTTAAGGAAAGTATGTTAACATTTTGAAAGGAGTTCTGCTGAATAGCAGTCTACTTGTTGTTTGGGAGAATCCACCCACAGCTTTTTTTTCCTTCTTTCCTTTTTTCAATTTAACACACACCTCTGATTGTGCTGAAAGAGAGCACAACTCCACCTTCATTACCTCCTTTTCTGTCATCATATGATGCAGGAAAGAAAACAGGTAAATACCGCCAACACAGTAAGCTTATTGGAGCAACAGAGGGAGGAAATATTGTCAAATGGGAGATGGTGCGCAGTAACAGCTTGGTAAGGTTCCATTGTTCTGCCCCAGTCATTTTTTCTTCATATCAGATTTTCTGCTTGGTGTAAGAGTAAAAAGGTTCAAGTCAAAGTGAAGTCAAGAGTCTTTGGTAGGAAAGTTTAAGTCCAAAGTATTTTATGATATTCTAAAGTCAATACTAAAGTTATTAAATTTGTGACAAGGCTGAATCAATTCTAAGTCACATGACTCAATTCTACACCTCACACCTACATTCTAATATGTCAAATGGGATTGCAAACACTTAAGTAAAAAACAGCATCATAGTAAGATAAAAAAAGACTAATTAAACAAGCAACAGTTTACTATCTGATCATTAACCTTCAGACGGTCAAAGATGTGCAGTTAAAAAAGGTATTGTAAACAGATCTGGGATCATTTTTACATTTTTTAAGAGCCACATACTTGAAAGTCCCCCCTCCTGCTTCCTTTAGCTTGTTCCTCTGAGCATCGATGAGGGATGCCTGGTTGAGTAGTTGAACTCCTCTGGTCCCTGGAGCCACATTTTTCTTCACCACAGAACCTAAAATGTATAAAAGGAATAAAAGGACAGAAGTTCACTTTGTGGTGTCACTTACTAAATCAGGATAAATCACAGAAGCTAGTAAAATGGTTTGAATAAATGGATTCCAAAATGTTTCTTGTATCCCACAATAACACAATGCAACCACAAGATGGCAGCAATACCACAATCTGAAATTTGATTGCAGCAAGATTTATTCAGGAGGTGAATATTTTATTTACCAAACTGTTCAAGATTAATACTACAGCTCTGCCTTGATAGCAACAACTTTTAACAGTGATATTAAAACCCAATCCTACAGAAATCAAACATCTCCATTGTGAAGCGCTGCTGAACTCACACCTTGTGGAATGTGTCTAACCATCTGTGGTTGACCCACAATGATGCGGCTGGGTGTTGCTCCTCTGATCGTTACCAAAGGAGACTGAGCCAGGGTCACCTGTGGCCTCACCTGCTGCTGCTGGGTCACAACCTGCACACAAAAATATTCAATGAATGAATATACAACAACAGAAAGTGGATTTTATGTAGAAAAAAACAAAACAAAAAAAACATGCCAACTTCAACATTTAAAGTTCACAGAAGCAGCTTAATTACCAGTCCGGGTTTACTGTTGGCTTTCTGAGAGAGGGTGATGACTGTGGCCTTGGTCGTGGTAGAGCCTGTGGCCGCACTGACTGCAGGAGAAAGAGAAGGACGCAGAACCACAGCGCCAAGGGCTGGAGAGGTTGCTGCAGCTGGCTGACCGCTTGGCTGGGGCAGCAGGCTTTGCTGGATGAAGGCCTCGGGATCTGGGGTCATTTGACGCAACGCCGGAAGACTTCTCTGTAGGCATCGAGAGGAAATAGAGATCAAATGAAATCAATGGTTTTGGTGTGAAATAATGACAGCTCATTAACATTCGCCCAGACTGTGCAAAATGCAATTCCATTTGTCTTTTGAAAGAAGCCAACTGGGCACCTGCTTCACAGACAGTCTCTCTTTCTAAATTATGTTATTGGTACTTGTAGGAACATCAAGAAAATTAATTAACAACCTTTAGTATTTTTTTAAAATCTTCAACTCCTGTTCCATCCTGTTGTATCATAACAGAGACATCGCATTGTACAATTGTCACATTTCAGTGGGACTTTATCTAAGCATCAACATAAGATACTTTCTTATTCAGTCCTGCTGATTATTGAGGACATCTGCAAGTACGCTTTGGAATCCATAGTGTGTTTGTGTATGTAGCATCCAAAGCCCAATGAGCACATGCTTCTATGCATTATCAATAATTTAACTGCGATGCTGCTTTTTTGCACTTTTTAAGATGACCTACTTGTTATTAGTTGACCCATTCAGAACACATATACACGCACAAACACATTTTTTATACACTGAGAGTAAAAAACAAAACACAATAATAGCTAATATTGTGGATGGCAATGTGATATTCTTGTTTATAGGTACAGCGCACTTTCAGTCTGATTTCTCTAATCTGAGATCAAATGTTGAGACTGAATTTAAGAAAAATCCAAGCATTTTCCAAGTACTGTCATTGATATTACACCTAAATGTTTATTTTCATTCTTTACTAACTGTAATCTTGACATATTTAGGATGAATCAGTAGATTTCTGCATCAATAACTGATGCAAACACTCAAGTAAACTGTCATTTTGTGTATAGGGTTCAATTTTACATCACAAAAAATTAGGAATTAAATAATAATTCAAGTACAGATGGATGTCATAAAACCAAAATACAATGGACCTTAAGGTTTATCTTTTAAACTAAAGTTTAGAGGTTTATCAAATACAAATTTCAACAGTGTTAATTGCAAATAGATTCAACTTGTTTACCCTGACAACTCTTCAAAATCCAATGCAATCACTTGCTTTGAAAAGTCCCCTACTTTGCAAATGGAAACCACCTGTGTATATTTCCAGTTCAGTATAAATGTAGCTATTTTGTGAAGACCTGAGAGGTTTGTTAGACAACATTAACTAAGTTGTGGGAAAGCATTGTTCGGTTATAAATAATAACTTTGAATATCTCATGGTGGAGTGGTAAAATACTTTTGGAGTTGCACATTTAGAATACAAACTCCCCAAAAAATTGGCATTCTAATTTCAGAAGAAAGTTGGTTCTACAAAATACTGACCTAATTTATTAGGCAATACACCAGAGCTTCCTGCATAAAAGTGTGTCAACCTTTTTTCAACACCTCACCTTAAGAAAAGGTACAAGGTATGGCTGAGGAGAAGAATTAAGCTCCTTGTACAACCTGCTGGTGAAATCCTCAGGCTCTATCTTCCCTTCCTGTTACAATAAAGAAAAAGATGGTTAAGAAATGTGATAAACAGATAGTAGAAGTGTAAAAATCACAAAACAACAAACTGTGCCAGAGAGAAGTACCAGCAAATTCCTAACAAGCTCCTTGACAGTGGCTGTAGTCTCAGATGACTGTTTTCCACTGGATGCTAACTTAATGAGTGTAGACAGAAAGTTTCCACACTTCTTCACATTCTCTAGTGTTTCCTAAAAAAAGAAAGAAAATCTGAAATAAAACCAGAGTTCACAAAAAAGACAAACAAAACAAGTTGAGGCGTTTTCACTTCTTTCTTACAGCTGTGATGGCTGTTGGAGTGACGGGCACCCCAGTGGCCCCGAGGGACCCCACCCTCTGAGTTACTGCTGCCGTTGCCTGCACTGTGGTTGGCGTTCCAAGAGCTTGTCCTGTGGAAGTGGCATTTCCTCCAAGTATGATGGTATTCTGCACAAGAGATTACTTTTACGGGAAATGAAAAAAAATTACATTTCCTCACTCATCTTTTCAGTGCGAGTATGAAGCAAGCACCCAGAAAACTAGTCATTAAAGATGTCATAAACAAAAAGGCATTTTACATGGCAACCTCTCTATACATAGAGAGTGCAACCTAGCACTGATGCTGAAATAAAGATAAAAATAAAATAATGTGGCACTTAAACAAATAAAAGTAAACAACTCAAATATCCTGTAAAACTTTTTTTTGTAGATGAATAAACAAAACACAAAAAGTAGATGACAATACAGCTTTTATTTCTCTGGTTTGGTTTACCTAGGTAAGTAAAAGGGGAAAAAACAACTGGTGACTAATTCCCTTAGTGTCTTGGATGATCATTATTTTTTTGTCAATATTATTAGCCATCCAGACAAGCTAATGCTTGAACACACATATAGAAGATCACATTTATACGACATCCTCGGGTTCAGTGAAACATTGTCTATTGTCAGTACCCCTGAAAATATTGGATTTTTTTGGGAAGTGCAACAAGATGTTTATGAATGGTACATTGACAGACTATTTTTATTATTAGAATTAGGTCAATTTGACACTTTGTATTAACTGTAACTACTACAATTAAATATCTCAGAATGCAGACTGACTGAGGTACCTGCAGAACAGGAGGTCTCTGGAGAGTGGTTGTGGTTGCTATTGTGGTTTGAACTGGGGAACCCTGTTTGATGATGGTCGTCGGGGTTACAGAGCGAGCCAGCAGAGGACCTCCTGGAGTCTGCAGAAGATAGAAAGAGACATTAAAATGATCAATTTTATCTGTCTTATAAAATACTTTAGATAGAGTGTTTTAAAGTAATTTAAACAAGAATAGTGTACTATATTTCTACATCAGATAAGTGAGGTTGTATCCAGCCTGCAATGTAACTTTAAAATAAAAAGCTTGGATGCCGTTTCAAAATCCATTTTTATTTTAAATAAAAATATTTGACAGAATAAAACATTTTTAATGTATGAAAACTAAAAAATTAGGAACACTGGAAAACATTAATGGTTACAGTTCTATGATATAACTAACTGTTGCCTTCACATATGTGCACGTTCTGTTCTTTCCACACAATCAAATATGCTGACCTCTGCCTTGATCACTGAAAACTGATAAGCTGGATCTCTGTTCGCTTTAGTCAAAAGACACAATGTCCACATTCTCCGTAACAAAAGGTAGTCTTTTTGTCGTAAGACTAGAATAACCTTCTATTTCACAGCAGTCCATTCAGAATATATTACACCTTAGAGAAGAGATTCGTTTTCGTAAAATCTTTTTTTTTGTTTTAGTGTGCCTGTAATGTCTTTTTAAGCTTTTCACAGAACTTGAAAAAAAGTCACACTGATAAAGTTGATTGACTGATTAAAGTACTTTTTTCCTTTCCAAGGTTCACAAATGGACTGTGATCAATAACAGTTGTTTAAAAAGAGTTGTTTCTAATAGGGTTGTTTCTCCATGTAAAAGAAACATTGTAACAGTATTATTATTTAAAAGCTTGACAATCACAGTGACAGGTTTTAGTCTTAACACTGGTGTTCAGATAGTGCTGTGGGTGTTTTAGAATATTATATTTCTATATTATGATCTGCAACTAAAACATTCTACTAAGTCTATGTACACTTATTACATTGCATTAATCTTTTTGGCAAGTACCTAGAATAAACTGTAAAACAACAAAACCAATATTTCAAAAAACACAATGAAAATCCATAGTTTTGACATTTGAAAATCAATTAAATTAATATCTATTCTTTAAAAAAATCCATTTGTGTAAGATTTTACACAAAATCTGTTTTAAAGTTTGGGAAAATCTTAAAAAAAAACTTCTACATTTCTCCATTAAAATAAAAGAATAATCATTTTAAAAAAGAAGAATAATAATAATATTAAGTGTAAAAGTTTTCTTAATTTTTGTCAAATGTAATTCTTCCTAAAGTGAAATACGCCATTGTCTGTATCAGCAGATATCTAGAAATGAACAATTCTTTTGTGTTTTACTGCAACACATATACAAGTCATATGTTCCCCGTGTGCATATGCTCATGCTTCTGGCACATGAATACCTGAAGAGATGTGACCTGGACAGGTGGAGTGCTGGTGGGGGCTGCAGGTCGTGGCGTCGTTGCGCTTTGTGACTGTGCCTGAGCCTGCATCTGAGCCAAAGTCTGCTGGTGAATCATCAGCAGCTGCCCACTCTCACTGCGAACCAACACCATGCCTGAAAGGTTCAAATATTAAAAACAAAAAACAAACAAACAAAAAACTCTAAGTCACAACTATGACAGAGGACAATAATCAACATAAATGACCCATCAATAGTGCTTTCTAATACATTAAAAAAACATTAATTTATCAATGAACTGACCTGAGGGTCAATTTTTTTTTGAAAAACACATAAGCAAAACAATGAGAGATGGACTGAGAAATCAGACAATGAGTGAAATCTGAAGATTTTCATTTTGGCAATAAATACACAGTGAGTCGAATGTGAAAGGTAATAGTGTGAAAGAAGACTCACATTAGTTATTTTAAGAATGAGTAAGGACTTTAAGAATGAAGTCAGGGGAGGGGAGACACAATATCTTAGAGGTTACTTGAAAAGGAAACAAAAAGTACTAGTAAAAAAATAAGATACTTACGAGATATTGAGTAAATAGCCATTATTAAAGGAACATAATGTAACTGTAGCAGACAAGCAAATATATGAGAATTAACAATGTAGCTTAGTGCTGCTTTGACAGGCCACAATAATGAACTTAATCTACTTTGAAATTAGAACCTTAACGACTTGTAGCCTCAGCTAGAATCAATAGCAGATTCACCTTCGCTAAATACAAAATTTCATAAGATTTTCCTCATCCATGCAGGAAATTAAATCCCATTTGTTGAACAGTAAACAGAAAGCTCTTAAACATCGTACCTGCAGGGATTTGGATGTTTTGGATACTTGTAGTGTTTTGTTGAGGCTGAGTGAGTCGAGGAGCTAACACCTGTGGAGCAATGGTCCGTATTCCTCCTGGCGGAGCGGCACTGATCGTTGACGATAATGTAGTCCTCAGGTTTTGCAGAACAGTCGGATTCCTCATGGTCGCAGACAAAACACCCGAAGGCAGGACCTGCGCACCGGCTGGAGTTATACTTTTAGTGGGTTCAGTTTTGCAGGAAACACTACCGCTCCCTGGTGATAAGATTGTATTTGGGCTTTCTGTACTTTGAGTCTCGTTAGCAGAAGTTTGCATTGGTGGCCTTACAAGCGCCACTGTGGGAAGAGTTTTCTCAGCAGGCTGAGACGAACTCCCAGATGAGGTCGGAGTATTCTGTGCACTCAAAGAAGTTCGAATAATAAAACCAGGAGAGGAAGAAGTGGGTCCATTCGCCACAGCTGTCTGTGAGCTGTCTGACTGCCCGCTTCCGGGGAGCTGACAGTTCATCACCGCGCCGTTTCCATCCAAAGCTGGAGCACCAGACGCTTGTTCTTTATCAGCTCCACCTGATGCTCCTGTAACTGCTCCACTTGTTGTCAGTGAATCGAAGTGACTCTGTGCGGCAGTCGTGATTGGTTCAGCCGCTGATGTGATTCCAGCTGGCCCGTCCATGCTCTGACCGTGGGACCCCCGAACAATTACTGACACCTTCAGTAACTCCAACCGCTACCGCGGCGGAAACATATAGCAGCAAGGGAAGTGTCGAGCAACTGTCCAATTCGCATTAGTTTCAGGAAAGTGATAAGTTAAATGAAGTTGGCCACAGTTAAGTTAAACAACCTGACTAAAACTAGCTATTGTCGACATATCATGGGAGTACAGATATCTTACCTGCTTTATATAGTCAAAATCTCACTTACTACCCTCAACATTGAAACTACCGACTACAGATAAACCACAAAAATGATTTGTTGTAAATTGAATCCCAGACGTCAAGTTAGCGCAAATTGCTCTTCTTAATAGGGTATTAGAGGTTCTCATTACCCCACTTACTACTTTTTTGTCCACCGTTCTGTTGGAGAAAACATCAGCCAACAAATCGGACCCCGTCGCCATCTTTACCTACCAACGTTAGTTCTTAAGACGCATGCGCCGACTAGTAACCCCCATCCCATGACGTTACCTCGGCAGGCGTTGTGATTGGTTCGAGAAAGAAAATAAACGCTGGAAGATGGAGCTGTCAGTTTTACTAGGGAAAGGGAGAGGAGTAATACGCCGCCTTCGGATCTGCTTTCTCAGAAAAGGAAATCAACTTTTCCATCGCCGGGGTTTTAAGAAAAGTATTGAAGCAGTTTGAATAAATGTTTCTGACCACGCATGTCTCAAAATGGCTGCGCATGTGCTTTTTTTTTGTTAAATATGCAACTCTGATTTCTGCTTCTTTTATCTTTTTGATGTGATATCCTACTTATGTTATGCTTTTGTTTTTTCAAACACACCATAAGTATCACTAACTCCTATTTATATTGTATATTTTTACTTACCCCCCAAATCGGGTCTGAACAATGCGAGTATAGATTAAATGCTTTGAATGTATATATCATTGTTGAATGGCTTTGCCATCCATTAACAAAAAATATTCCTCCCACTCCACATTATGATCACTTTTATCCAGGTCATCCTTCGGGTAGAAAATGACCCTGTACTTGGTGTAAAGCAGTACAGGAAATTATCCCTGTAAACTAGGAATCGCTTCACTACCGCAGTAGTGACGTGATTGACTTGAACAATCAGGTGAGTTAAACTTCAATCGGTGGGCGTGGTTCCAGCACTCCTGCAAATGGTTATAAATTGATTCAGCAAGCAGTGCAATGTCTTGTAAGACAGTAAAACAATTCATAGCACTTGTTCTAACGATTATTCACCCATGGCTTCTTCAAAGCCATATATTGGCTGTAGAATAGGGTTGCTTTCAAAGGCCCAAAATCGTTATGAGGGAATTTTGTACACAATTGACAAAAATAATTCCACAGTTGTGTTGGCAAAAGGTGAGTCCAATCGATTCTGTGACAAGAGATGTCTTTAAGATTACTTGGAGGATTTGTTTAGATTGTGAAAATAACATTTCTTTATGCACAGTAAAGTGTTTTGGAACAGAGGGGCGTCCTACTGAAAGACCAACGTCCCCTAAAGACGATGTCTATGAGTACATAACTTTCCGTGGAAGTGACATCAAGGATATCACACTGTGTGAATCTCCAAGGTCTTATCATGGCCTACCTCCAGATCCAGCAATCATACAAGTAAAGTAGGAAAGAAGTGCATCACTCAAGCGCCTGTCATGATTGTGTTAATATTTATTTTTATGTATTTTTCAGTCATCCAGTTCAAGCTCAGGCATATATTCAAGTCTTGGACTGTTTAGCCCCGTAAGAATGCCTGCTTATAATCAACTTGCTGCCAGCTCTCTTCTTAGCCAGCAGTATGCTGCTGCTCTTGGACTGGGCAAGTAGTCTCTCACAAATTTATATGAAGTAAACTAACCATTATAACCACCCTTGAGCTTTTGGAGGTTTTTCATCTGAAATAACTTGGCTGTTGGAGGTGTTTAAAATAGTGTTTTGGCTCTTTCAATTCAGGGCCTCTCCTTTCAGACCTGCATTTCAGACGGGGCCCCATGGTAGAGAAGGCTGTCCAAACCATCCAAGTAGAAAGGCAGAGAAGCGGTTTGACTACTTCCCAGGAAAGGCAATGGAATAGGAGGAGGCCCCCAAGGACCAGGAAAGTGAACTCCCAGCCCCAAAAGGACCCTGCTACCAGTAAGCCTCCTGTAATACTTGAGCTAAATGAAAACCATTAGTCTGAATGTCTACATTGTAAATCAGTTGTAGAGTTTAAACAAATAGAAATGTGTGGGTATATTTTTTTTATTTTTTGTGTTAAAGGGAGTTCAGGTTCTGGTGTGATTTCTAATCGACCAGAAGCACAGCGGCAGAACACTGACCGTCCACCGGCCAGAAGAAGGCAAGGTAGGAAAATTAAGATCTGAAAGTAAAATTCTTATTCCTAGGAGCTCTAACATAATTATATATTTTTTTTTAATTCTCCTTAGCACCTCGACGTCAGAGCAGTGGTAGAGGACAGCTAATGGTGGCTAACATTCCATCACCTATTCTCAAATTTGATACAGACTTTGACTTTGCTTCATCCAATGCACAGTTTATCAAAGAGGAGCTTGAGAGGGAGTTGCAGGAAAAAAGGAACCTAAAAGGTTTGTTTTAATCTGAAATGACTTGGCTGTTGCAGTAGCTACTAAGGCACACTCACAATAGATTCATGTGTGTCTGGAGTTCTGCAACAGTTCACTTGTGGGGTTACAACCAGGGCACATGAATTAAAGTGCTGTCAAATAATATTTCAAAAGTAAATTTCTTTCTGATCAAAACCAGATTCTTTTGTAAAAGTCATCCTGAGGGTTTTGTCTAAAATAGTAAATTATTAATTAATTATTATTATTTTTTTTTTTATGCAGATGAAGACATTAAGAAGGCAAAAGCGAGGATGCACACATTGCTGGAGAATGAGGATTTTAGCCCGAAATGTTACTATGACAAAGCAAAGTCTTTTTTTGACAATGTCTCCTCTGATAATGGGCTTAGGTAATCCCTTCTCTTAAAATCTAACCTTTTCCCTTTTTAAATATAAACTTAAGGTTTTCACTATTTGTATTTTTATTTATTTTCTTAAGTTTCAGATTAACATGGGCTGAGGAACGGAAGCGCAATTTGGAGACTTTTGGAGTCACTGGCCGGTTCATAAGAGGACAAAGCTTAAGAGGTACATTTACTGGACGCAGAGGAAGAGGAGCTTTAGACAGAATCCAGAGAGGACAGGTGTGAAGACCACTGAAAACTTCATCTGGATTTTTTTTTTTTTTGTCCATTTCTTTATTGTTGAACTTTACTGCCAAGAATAAAAAAAATTCTTTAGTTTTTTTGTTTTTTTTGTTTGATTATGTACTGGAAGATATTTTATTTACTTGGTTAATGTAATTTTGTTCTGATTGAGGCACTCACCATTTGAAGTGTTTAACTGATTTTTGTCTGAATTTGAGCACTTGCATAATTGTCAAATACTGTAAATATAAACATGAAGTTAAATCTGTATTCAAAGTCTTACCTTTTTTTCTGAAATTGAAACTTGAGAAACTGATTCTTTCTCTCGATTTTAATTTGCCCATGTTTGCATTTAGGCCTGCATGTATCTTGGAATTTGAAATGAGAAATTCCCTGAAGCATTAATGTCCTTCAATTGACTTCTGCTGGGTGGTGAGGGCAGAGACCCAGACTTTCTTCTCAGCAGTCACTTGGTTCAGTTCCTTGTGGGAAAGCCAAAGGTGATCCCAGGCCAGCTTAAGAAATGTTGTTCTTCCAACAGCTGCTAATGCTTCCTTTGAGTGGGATATGGCTGGAACCGCTTAATTTCAGTGAATCAACCATTAGACACGACCCGGTGAGGAGTTTTTTTTACAAACATGGCTTACAAAATCATGGGGGAAGTATGACTCCTTTCCAGCAGTACCGGATTCCCAGCTATGTTAAAGAGTTGAAGTGAAAAGCATATTGTGAGAGAAAACGCAGCAACAGAATTGACCACAACCGGATGGCTTGTGGAGCAGTGCTGCTCAGTCCAGAGTCTTGGGGAAATTTGCATCCTATGGAGTTTGTGCCTGAGGCACAAACAGACTTGTGGGATACAACTGTTGGATTCATTTTGTCAGTTTACTCCTGTTCCACCATGTCAAAGTTGGGGAAAAACTGAAATCTTCAGTGTCCAAAGACCTTGTTTTCAGGTAAATGTTCAATTTGCTCAGGAAAAATCAAGACCCCAGATTGTGAAGGAAGAGAAAAGTTTCACAGAGGCAAATTTGCTTGAGGTCAATTTTGAATAATCTGTAATTTTACAATTGAATTTGGAGCATTCCCACAAAACAATCAGCTCATTTAATTACCATGTTGATCACTGTGCTTGATCAACAAATTTGCTTGACCTGAACCCCAAAGAAAGTTTGTGGGGGTCTTATCAAGAGGAAGGTGTGGCAATAGATCAAAATAAAGTGTACAGTCTGAGATTACATTCTTTTGTTTCCTGAGAAACTGGACTCTGGCTTTCCACTATATGTACAAAGTTTATCTAAAAAAAGAAGAAAAAACTACACATTGAAATATATCACGGGTTGTCTATGTAGCTATATAGAATTTGAATGACGTTTTCATTTGAGTTATTAAAACCTCCTGGTTTTTGAATTTGTTTCGACGCACTTTTGAGGTTTTCGTCGAATCCCCTTTGATAACATGGATTTTCTGTTTTAAAAGCAAATGTCATTTGAAACAAATTACATTATTAGACAGAACTCATTTCACACAAACCAATTAGGGCGCTGAAAGCAACTTTAGTAATTGCTTCTCTGTGCCCTGAACAGCGCACGTAGCCCTCTACAGACAGCTTTCTTTGCCTGTCTATTCAAGGATACCCCATTTAGCGGCAGCCTATCCAGAGCCTGGGCTGTACCAACGGAGGAAGCAGAGGGATGTCCCTCCGCACATAAGCACTTTCTTCATGATGTTATTATTTAAATTCAGACCATAAATTACGCTTTGCGCAAAGTCACGTGTTTATTTCTATCCAGATACATGATGAGCTCTCCATTGTTTCTCCTATCATCACAACAATCATAATTTTGCACTCCAACCCCCTCCTTTTTTTTTCTTGTGCAGAAACTATGTAACCAAATAGAAGGCTGCGCTCTAGATAATAAATATTAGAATAAAAGGAGCGCTTTTATGTCTCATATGTCAACATGTCTGTGGCGTTTTCATCGACGCGTCCCAGGAGTAAAGGGGAGGTGACACAGCAAACCATCCAAAAGGTAAATATATATATTTATATATAGATATAAAATAAAATCAAAACACAACCAAAAATAAGAAAAAACTCGGAGCGTCGCGTCATTTAAAGCTAAATGTCGCTGTGGACGAGGGTGTAAGTGGTTGATGTCAGGGAAAGTATATAGTCTGAGGTGAATATCGAAGAAAGGGCAACAACTAGTAGCGAAGGTGCGAACCAAATAAAGCCATCACGGTGAGGGTCGGTATAAGCGCTCTGATCTGACTGGATACCTGATTCCTTGATGCTATCTTTCTCACTCAAGCTGTCTGACCAGTGCAAATATTCAGCTTCAGCCATGAAAAGAAAAGAAAAAGGAACGAATTTCTAGGGTTTGAGAGAAATTTTCTAGTTGACACTGATATTAATGATTAAGTTCAGTGAAAAGTTGGCATGTTGTCAAAGACACATCTACATCAATACGCATAATTTCTGTTGCTGTTCATCCTTCCTGTACCAACCTGTAATGTCACACACACACACACACACACACACACACACACACACACACACACACACACACACACACACACACACACACACACACACACACACACACACACACGTACACACACACATCATCATCATCATCTTTAGCTCTGTCTAGGATAGGTTAGCGCAGAGAAGCACTGAGCCGTCAGAAGCTACAATACAGTGGGTAATGGCAGCAGTAGCTCCTTCAATGGCTTTGTCCAAGAGAGATGGAAAGCAATTTAGCGTTCAATTTTCCAAGCACTTTAAATGCCAGATATAGATTGAGGTTGCTTTATCTTTCCCACAGATGCTGGATGAAAATCATCATCTAATACAATGCATTATGGACTACCAAAGTAAAGGCAAGACAGCTGAGTGCACACAGTGAGTGACTTTTGTTGTTGTTGTAAATAGTCCAAAGTCCTACAAAGGTCGTGTAAATTTCTGCAAAAATTTCCACCTTTCCAGGTATCAGCACATTCTGCACAGGAATCTTGTTTACTTGGCCACAATAGCTGATTCTAATCAGAACATGCAGTCACTTCTACCGGCTGTAAGTCTGCCTGTCATGTGGATTCTAGGCATGCAACAGAGCTGATCAGTTAGTGCACCAATCCATGAGTCAAAACAGGCATTACAAACAATAACAGCCAGTGGAATGAAGTGACGTTGTAATCCTTTTCATTTTAGCCTCCTAGTTCCAACATGTCCATTGATCCTGGAAGAATGAGCCACAGTGGGGGACATGCTCCAAGCAACCTCAATGACAGCACTGGATCAGGAGTGACCCCCACACCCATGTTGCAGAGTCAAATGAGCAATGGTTGGTGACAAATGTGGATTTTATATTGGCATGTTCAGCTACATATTGTTTTGTGTTTTATCTCTTTACCTGTTGTGTGCTTATCTAATGCTGACTGTACTGCATGTAGCCACTTAATGCCTGCATCAATGCCTGTTTTAATTACCTGATTGCTTGCTGACATCTTTAGGTTTATATTTAACTTATACATGGTTATTTTTTTTGCAGTTTGTATAGTGATTTTAGCTTTTCTTTTCAGTCTCTTAATCTTATTCTCATAATCAACCATTCATACTATTTTACACCCAACCTGATCTTTTGTTTAAGATGAACTGAATGTGGTACGCTGATTAACATGCCATGACATCACATGAGAATGTGCACTGGCCTCCTCTGATTGTGTGTCATTAGGCCCGAGCCATGCCCCCATGCAATCAGGTCACATGCAGTTGGCTATTCCATCCACCAGTACCTACAGTAGCTTCGCATCTGGCTACAGCCATGCTACGCCCTCCTCTCAGGGTAGCCTGGTCCAGGGCCCAAGGACAGGTTATGGTTCCTCTTCCTCTTCCTCTTCCTCCTCCTCCTCCACGCCCTCATCTTCCTCCTCCCCTCGCAGCAACCTCAACATGCAGTCGAGCCAAGGTGAGCCAGGAATAATGAAGCTCAGTCATTAATCCATAATTTAAAATATGTTTCTTAAAAGAAACATACATTTTGCCCCTGAAAACACTATTTCTACTTTGTTGTTTTTAAAATAAAAATCAATTGTTTTACTTTGGAATGGTTTTTTTTCTCTTTTTACCATATGGCAAATGCCTCGTTCTCTTGGTCAACATACTTACTTACATAACTGCTGTGAGAGCCTATACTCCTTTCACATTCAGTTCATCACAGATGTGTTCTGCCTCCTGATTTCTTATCTGAAAGGCTTGTGCCTTTCAGATCTCTGACCACCTGGGCTAAGATAAAGCCTATCTTTCTCTGAAGGTGTGTGTATTTTTACTGGATTTCAGTTTACATGCTAATTCCCTGGCTTTATTTTTAATTTATACCCCTTCACAAAGGAATCTCTTCAAAGAGATCTTGCCTTTTGCCCTTTTCCTGTGTCTGGCATGCAGTTAAAGTTCCTTTAAATTAGTTTAACCTTGCATTTCTACCAGTGTACGATCATTAAATACTGCCTTATGAATAGAAAATTGTGAACCAACTTTAATGTTCGAGATTGCTGCTTCACCTTCTTCCCAGTCTCCATGATGCACCAACAATCTGCTCCTCCACACCACTCCTCAGCCCACTCAGCAGGACAGTATCAGGGACAGCAGGCGATTGGCATGATGGGACAGTCCAGCCAAGGGAATAGCATGATGCCCCAGAGGCCCATGGGATCCTACCGCTCCTCTCAGCAAGGTAATGGGTGGACATTGCTGTTGTAATTTGTGATTTTTTTCTTTTTGTTACAGTGCTTTGCAGAAGAAAATTCATGCCACCTGACCCCTTTCACATTTTGTAAATATACAGCCACAAATGTCAGTGTGTTTGGTCCTCTACAAAATAATCCTCATTAAACACAAACAGGTTTTTAGTTGCGGCATGACTGAAGTTGTATGAATGTTTTTGCAATTTACTATTGATTTGTTTGTGTGAGAAGTACCGTCAGAGTGTAATGCTCCAATTTTGGATCGTAATGACTGCATGACATTACAAATGCTAAAAATCATCTAAGAAATGAAAGGAATTTCCTCAAAATTGAATAAAATCTATGAACAGGGCAATTTTTTTTTCTTTGGAAGCAGTATAGTAGCAGAGAAAGAGAATATGAAAAAAAATTTTAGATCCCAGTTTTCATATTTTGAAATAGAGGTGTCTCACTTTTCTCACATTGGGTTCCTGTCCCCTACTATTCTGTGTCAGCATGTTTCTAATTCTAGCCCTGCTTCATCCTATAATTTCTTTTGGATTAGCAGTAGTTAAAGGCATAGACTGAACATTCCAAGGAAACATTGGTCATCCTCATTAACCCTAGCATGGTATTATTTTTGTGTTGTGGTTTTAATTAAGCTTTGCAGCACTGAGCCTTTCCCTGTCTGGTACTGGGAAATTGCTAGACCTCTAATAACACCAATGTTCTACAATTGTTGCTGGTAGTTCAGATTGGAATATATTCTTGTGGTACATTTTGCTCGGTCTGACACATAGTTTAATAAGGAAATTTTGCTCTGCATGCATGTCTTTTTTGCTACATTCTTTCTTTATTTTGCTGGTTTTCTGATAAGTGACAGAATCTGGAGTTTCTGCACACCACCACCATATTATAACAACATTTTTTTTCATAGCAGCCTTTTTGTAATTATTGTATTCTCCTCAAGAATTTTCTACAATTATTGTAGAAAATTATTTTAACTGTAGTTTACAATATCACTTTGGATGAGGGTATTAGTGAGTTGCCTCAGAGAAAGTGCAGCTTAAGGTCAATACCAAAGAAATGACAGAACTTAAATGTAAAATGTTATTTTACTATCTTATAAAAATAATTCTATAACTATACTAAAAATGCATACATACATATAAAGAGAATAATATGATTTTACCAACATTATTTAAGGGTCTATTTTGGTGGCTTTTTAGTCCAAAAAATTGTAATCAAGGGTCGTGTCGCCTGTTTTACAGAAACTGCACAACACTACATGGGACAAGACGAACGCTACGGAGAGCAGTATGGACACACTCAGAGCTCCACCGAGCCCATAAACCAGCAGTATTACGCTGATGGTAAAAAATTCCCATTCATTAACTTCATATGCAGCTCTGAAAGACATACGTACCCTGCCCCCACTACAATTCATGCTATTCCCTTCCAGTACAATTTCACAGACCTGAGTCAAATTTACGAATCAACTTTTCCGTTTATGTAAATCAGCATGTCTGTGTCCATACTGACCCCTTTGGTGTGCCGAAATTTCAGCATTCAAGCATCGCTGTACATTGGAGTTGTAAATGGAGTACAAACTCCATGCATTGTTTTCTTTTGTGTGTGTGTGTGTGTGTGTGTGTGTGTGTGTGGTTTCTTGTTTAAAAAAAGAAACCTTAGAAAATATCAAAGGCCAAAAGTGTCATAAATAAATAAATTTTTTGATAGTTGGTTATTAACTTATTATAACCAACTAATGATGTTTTAATTCTATAAAATCCACTTAAAAATACTTTCTGTATATCCATAAGTATAAAATTATAATAATATATATAATAAATGACTGAGTTATTAAATGTGGGATTCATAAAAATATAGCTAATATGTCAAACTCTGTTGGCAGGACAATAACTGCTGTAAACTAGACCAATCTTTATTTTATTCATTTAATTTATTTAGAGCAGTTTTTTTTTTTACTACCAAACATATAAAATTATATGACAAATTATTAATTTGTTGGACTGTGGCACTTTTGTGCCTTGAAGGATGTTTTTTGCTTTTAATTTGTTACTGTATACATTCATTACGTGCTTCAGTTTGTATGAGCAAGATCATTATTGTTTTGGGTGCTAGCAGCTATGGTTACAGTTGAGCGGATTTGGCATGTGCTGAGTCATGTTCCCTACAGGTCTTGGAGAATACTCTTATCAGCAGTCTTCATATGGTGACCAAGGCTATGACAGGTCGCTTGATGAGTCTTCTCAACATTACTATGAAGGAGGTAACTTCAAACAAACTGTTTAATTTTAAAGGTTATTGTTATTATTTGTTTATACTCTGTGCAGTCACTTCCTTTATATGCATTAAAAGTAAATTAGAATGAAAACCTATCATTAAATGCTGATAAGAGTTGCTGTTGGTGGATTTTCAGGTAACTCTCAGTACAATCAACAGCAGACCTTATATCAGCAGAGCTCTGGTCAACAACAGCCTTACAGCCAACAGCAGTTCTCCTCTCAGCAGGGCTACAGTGGGCAGCCACAAGGATATGGTGAGAAATTATCCAACAGTATTAAGTCAAACACAAATCCACAAAATAAAAACTCTTCATGACTCGAATCTTTGTCACAGGTCCTAATCATGGCGGATCATCCCAGTTTTCCCAGTATCAGCAGAGTAGGAGCCAACAGTATGGATCCTATCGCTCTTCCCAAGGCGGTCCCGGAGCACAAACTCAGAGACCGTACTCTTATGAACAGGTACAAAAGTAACAAAGCATTAATCATTTATCATTACTTTCCTAAAACAATCTGCTCTACTTTCCAAATCTTTGAATTCAGTTGTTCCCACCATTTCTATTCCCACAGCTGCTAAAAATCCAACTCGTAGTCTGGTTCTACTAACATTTCTAAATGGTAAATGGGTTGCTACCTTTCAAGTGTGGGACATGGATAGGAAACCCACTTTTATAATAAATCTTGTCATAAACTTTTGACTCCTACATTACAGAATATTCCACAGTCAAATGTTGAAATAAGTGGAACTGATTAGAAAATTCAACCACAAAGTGGTTGGCTGCATAAACCCACAGTATAATGTGCGCTGAGAGTCATATTGCTCAGGTGATGCCATCGTTACAATGAAGACCTGAGTCCAGCACTTCAGTGCCAGGGTTTCCATGACATCAAAGCCTTATTACATCACCAAGTGTAATTTAAACCATTGGATGGAGTGTTGTTAATAAACATGACAGGACTTCATGTTTCATGAAACTCCCCTAGTTTTAGACAAGATTAAACAACAATAAACAAACCTTAGTTCTTTTAGTTCTAACAGAAAAAACACAACATAACTCCCCCCTAAAACACTAACATTTTCATGATTGTCTAATTTTCTTCCCAATTTCAGGGTCAGTATGGAAACTATTAGCAATAAAGCACCACGCTGTTTTGCTGTTCAAGGAACATCTGCCATTATTTGCTTCAACGATAATCTCCTCATCGTACAGAAATGAAGATCTCTCTTCACCAGATTTATTATCTTTTTAGAAATCATCATTCTGACCAAGATTAAATCATGTAATAAATGTTTTGCTTTCCTCCATTCTACACTGATTTAACAGAGAGTCGCGTAAAGGGAAAGCATTTCCGTTTACGTACAACATTGGAAATTTTTCTAAGTTTTTCTGCAGCCATAATAATCATCTAAACAAGGAAGAAAATCAGTGTTACAAATGTGTCTTTTTTTTCCTATAATTTTGCCTTTAAAGAGCCAGGAGATTTTTCTTTTGATACTTCTGAAGCATTTCAGTTTTTGTCTTAGGCACAGGGAAGGACTTGAAAAGGAAGGTCATAAAAACAAAATTTAACCTTAAAAGAGACATCCTTTTTATTGTTAATGTGTGTGGGTTTTATTTCAGGGGAAGGGAATTTAATTTTTATGAAAATTAGTTATTATTTAAAATCAGGGGTAGGCTATTGTCTGTGTTAGTCAAACTGTGATGTGTTGCCGTGAGCTCTAAGATTATATGCATTCACGTTTTATACGTCTGAGACCCAATAAGTAGCTCACTGATAAACACTGTATACTTGTCTAGAATGAGCTTCGTAGTTGTATTTTCAAAACCATTTTTAGTGGCATTGCTCTGCTTAAACATATTGCAGAGATGGACTGGGTAATTGGCTGTTAATCGGCTCAAACTGCCATAATTGATGACAGAACAGCCAGAAACTCAAAATTCCGACCTTTCATTTGATTAGTGAATGCGCCATACAAAAGTGTTACCAAGTTGCTAAGAAACACTCTGCCTTTTTGTGATTGATTTTGCAAGGTGAAAAAGACTTAGAGTTAACTTTTTCTAGCATTAGATGTTCAAAAATAAATTTGAGCCACAAAAAGAGATGTTAGAAGTTTAAATAGTGTTTCCTAAGAGATGTCGAAATGTGACAAAAGTATGAACAACTTCAGGTCAACTAGCCACACTAAAAAATCTCCCGGAGTTTTATAGACACCACTGTGGCAGTGAAGCATCTGGACCTGAAAACCCAGCCGATGAAAAACCTTACCATTTTGTCTCTCGCAAAAGCTGGATCAAGTTGGCTAAATATTTGCAGTTAAGATTTCTGATTTATTTTTTATCTTATGTCAGTCCCTTTGCCCCTTTTACCTCCACTGTGCCCACCCTCCCCACAGAGGTCTGGCACCCCACACTTTAAAACGCCCTGCTTTAAAATATACACATGATGTGCTAACCTTTATCCTAACATTAGCACATAGAGACAACTTTTTTAGTAATCTTACTTAGCCAGTTTTACCATACAAATTTCTGATATACAATGATAAAGACAGTTTAAATTGCCATTACTCTAATCAGATTGTCTTTGTTTTTTAAAGTATTAGTAAAGTTTAACATTGCCTCTATTCTTAGTATACATTTACTTCTTAAAACAGAAGTCCAACAAATTTACGTTGAATGCTGTTATTGTGTTATATTCTATTACAATTTTAAATAGAAATCATAATTGCTTAAAACTGGGATCTGAACTTCAAATTTTTACAAAAACCTCAGTCCATTAGCCAAGTTTTAGATTGATTAATCTCTAGCTGTATGCAAAGTTAAGAGGATGCCATTCAGTACTTGGGTTGCTGCTTTGTCTGCACTTTATTTTGTAGCTACAGTCAACATATTGTGTAATTTCTTTAACATAGTTTGTTTTTGGTTCGCAAGTGATCTTCAAAAAGCCAAAGTAATCCAGAAACTGAGCAGTGTCATATCCTGCATATATTGCTTCAGTAAGTGCAATACATTCATCTGTGTTTTACAACGTTGTAATGTCTAATTTATTATTCCTTTGATGTTTACTTGATGCAAAGTAAAGTTGTCTTGGCTTATTTATGTCCTGACCTTCTGCAATTCTGTGGTACAACTAGTGTGGTATTTGATAACATTTTGCATAATTTGTGTGCTCCATCCATCCATCCATCAATCCATCCATCCATTCATCCATCCATCCATCTATCCATCTATCCATCCTAATGCTTAATGATTGTTGCTAATTTGTTTTTCATAAAACATGAAGAAGCAGAAGAAGAAGAACAAGAAGCACCTCAAACTTTCGGTTTTTTAAATGGGATTAGTAACATCTAATGATTATTGGTGTGGTCCTGTTAAAACTTAATTTACCTCAGACTGCAGACTAACAGAACAGTTGCAGTTGTTTTGCAGTACCTGTTAAGAAGCTGGCAGTCAAATAGTCAATGAACCATTCAACTCTGACAATCATGGCTCTGCTGTGCTGTAATGGATTGGTATCTGTATCTCATATTACTGTGAATGGAGTTTTTGGTACGTTTTTTTCCCCCAATTCTGTTTTGTGTCTTCACTTCTAAGTGTAAACAGCACTTCCTTTGAATGTGTGTGTGTGTGTGGATGTGTGTGTGGGTGTGCAGGTGTGTGTGTGTATGTGTGTGGGTGTGTGTGTATGTTGGCTATGTTCTTCTGTATCTACGGAAGAAAATAGTCCAATTGGATCTGGGTCATACAAATCTGAAAATCCTTCATCTGTCTGTTGGAAGACTGTTGCCTTATGTCTTTTGTTACTATTTGGTAATTAAAAATAAACTGGCTTAAGCATTTTTAGATATGGGTTGTATGTTGTTTTTTTTTCCAAGAAACATCCACAAGTCACATAGTTTAATTTGATGATTATTGTCAATGAATACTTAGGGTTCAGTCAGTATTGTAATTTTTTATTACAGAATTTGCCCAATGAGAATGCAAAAGCTTAATTCTGTTTATTGTGTTTTTATTAATTACAATTTTAAAGACAATTAACACTTCACAAAATTACTTAGAATAATTACATATATACATGTACTTTTATTGATATATAAATGTCATACTTGTTCCTTGAAATGTCAATAAAATTAGTAAAATGATATATTCTTCAGATTTAATAGTAATATTTGTCATAAATTAGGGAATGTAAATATCATGCAAGGTAGGTTACAAGGTTGCAAGTGTAAGCAAGACATTTGTGATTTAAATTTAAAAAAAAAATCTATCATACGCAAGTTTTATTTTCCTTATTTCCTACCACCTTGCTCTGGTCTGTCACATAAAATCCCCGAAATACACTGATGTAAAAAGGAATAGAAGATCTTTAGAAGTGAGAAACATTCAAGTTTATTTTGTGAATGAACTTTTATTTTGACCGATATTAAGATGAATAAAGATAAAGGAGGGTGTCAGAGTTCAATTGAGAATTGCTGAATGCTGTGGATATCAGGAAAGAAAAACAGAGACATACTATTATTATTTTAAGTATCCAAGATAAACTCTGCAAAACAACAATTGCTGTAGTGACGGATAGGGCCAGAGGGTGGCAGAGATGCAGCAGAATAACTGCAAAACCCCCGAGATAGTCGACGATGAAGAAAAGCACTTATGTCCTTTTGCGGGTTCCGTAGATCCATTAGTTTACAGTCAAAAATTTACCATTGGTAGTGTAAATTTAACGAATGTAACGACTACGTAAAAACTTTTAGAGGGCGTTGTGTATCTCTTGAGTTTACTCGATCATTTCCCTAGCTATATCTTTTATTTATTTACTTTTCGTCTATTTTTCTTTATCGTAGCGGAAATTAGCTGTTCAAACAGTCAATGTGACAAACCCGGTGTTTATTTGTAACTCTTTGGTAGCATGTTGAAGGGCACGACGTTGATGCTCTTGTCGAGAGTTAAAGCAGTCTCCGCTGAGGTCATTTACAGATGCAGTTTAAGGCAGGACATAGGTAAGAAAGCATGGAGTTTGTTCAGTCCACGTTGTGCGCCAGGATCAGTGCTGTGGAGGCGGAATGAGGGTTTCTTCAGAGAGGTCTGCACATCCACAACACTTCACGGGAAAGTCAGGGGAAACAAGAGGAAGAATGAGCTGTCCGAAAAGAAGTTGGTATGTATCTAAGCTGCTTATACGTTAATATTTAAAACAAGTTTCTGCAAATTGTGAGGATTTGACCAGGACATAAAAAACTGTGTTTACCCTACATTATTTAGATATACAATTCAGTATATTATAATGCAGCTATACTTTTTACTTGTCAGTTGCAGGTTTTAAAGAGCATAGTTTATTTTACATCCTTTGCTTAAAGCATTACTTCTAAAATATTGTTAGTCGACTGCATTTTACATTCAAACTCAAAATTAGTCATACCCATGCAGATGTAGAGTTAATATAATATTTATTTAACCAAGTCTGCTTCTGATGAGAATTGGGGCAAACACCTCTGAAATAAAACTAAAAAGTGTATTTTTATTTTCATTTTAATATAAGGCTAGCATAGATTTATTTAATTATCAATATTTCATGGCTACCTTTATTTGTATTCAATTAAGCTTTTCATATTGTCATCCACAGACACGTCACTTTGTAGACTGTCGTCGTGTGAAGTTGGTTGCTGGTTCAGGGGGTAAAGGTGCCTCCAGCTTCCACAGCGAGCCCCGAAAAGAATGGGGCGGGCCTGATGGAGGAAATGGTGGCGATGGAGGAAGCATCATTATAAAGGGTAAGTCAGTCATCCATCTCATTTGTTACAAGAAATGCACATGGATTAATACACCAATTTATCGATCTAATTGAAATTATAAAAATGGGTCCAATAGATCCCAACCAAGACCAATGTTTTGTGAAATCAACAGGTGATGATGAGTGTAGCACCTGGTGACTGTGACTGAACGTGTTTTAATACCACAACAAATATATTTGCTCTAATGAAAGGTTTAGGATCTATTTATTTTATAAAATACATTGCAGCATAGTGAATCAACATTAAAAACATTACCATGCCCTTTAAAATTTCCAAAAATAGTCCAGTCACTCTTTTCTAATAAAAGTATGGCGCTTTAGATGTTTTCTCTGGTTCAGGAGTGGCTTAAAATAAGGAATGAGAATTAATTTGCCCAAAACTGTTGAATTGCTTTACAATAATTTTAAGGCTGTACTTATTATCCCTTCCATATGGCCCTCTGTAAACATAGAGCTTCCATAACAGTGACCTTTTACAGCTTTCCCCCCTTGTGGAGGGTATGAGTCACTAATGTTGGAAATCTGTCACAATTATGCAAATTATAAAATGATCAAATTAACATATTTAAGTTTCAATAGTAATTTTTTTAAAAAATTGCTGTAATGTAATAGATTTTTGGAGAACTGAATTTTAGGTTTTAATTACTTGTAAACTATATAGAAGTTAACATAAATAAATATATATAATATAGTAAGTGCCTGCTTAAAAATCAGGAAAATCTAAAAAAAATATGTCAGAATTCATAATATTTTTTTTTAGGATTTACTAAAACAAAAATAGCCATGAAAGTGAAATACCTTACAGATTTTTTAAAAATTCATTGATGCTGAGTCTGCAATCATTCATAAGTTTTATTTTCTATTCTTTCAGCCAACCGGTTTGTTAAATCGTTGGCCCAAGTGGTCCCAGTTTACAAAGCAGAGGATGGGGAGTCAGGGGGCAACAAGAACTGCTACGGTCGCAATGGCAACTCAACCTACATTTCTGTGAGTTGATGCGTTTTATCATGAAAAGCTTATGTGCTTGTTTTGAGCTTATGGCCTGATCTAACTTCTCATTTGGTCTTCCTTACTAAAGGTACCAGTAGGAACAGTGGTGAAGGAACAGGGCACGACCATAATGGACCTCGCTGAGCATGGCGAGGAGTATTTGGCAGTGTTTGGAGGTGCTGGTGGGAAGGGGAATCGTTTTTTTCTCTCAAACGAGAACCGGGCGCCTGTGATGGCGACCCCAGGCACGGCAGGCCAGGAGCGGGTTCTTCAGCTGGAGCTACGCACCATGGCTCATGCTGGACTGGTGGGAAGAAGATCTTATATCTGAGGAAGCATTTCAGATAATGCTTTTCAGTTTTTCTTGTGAATTTAATATATTTTTTTTTTCCTTCATGTTTTCAGGTTGGCTTTCCAAATGCTGGTAAATCATCACTATTAAGAGTCATCTCCAATGCCAGGCCTGCTGTGGCGGCCTACCCCTTTACAACACTCAACCCACATGTAGGAATTGTTGAATATAGAGATCATGAGCAAGTTGCAGGTACTTGTCTCTAAAAACCCCCACAAATTTGCTTAAGCAAACACTTATTTATGATGAGATTTTAATTATTTCAGTGGCATTTATTTTTGAAGGAAGCATGGGCTCGGCCTGGTTATGAGTATCAGTGTTCGAAAATGTTTCAAACTTGCTTTAAGTAATTTATTATCTCTTGATTTTATATTCTGCGTGTGCAGTTGCTGACATCCCAGGGATCATTCGAGGTGCCCATCTAAATCGAGGCCTGGGGATCTCCTTCTTACGTCACATCGAGCGCTGTCGCTTCCTCCTCTTCGTCTTGGACCTCTCGGCGGCAGAGCCCTGGACCCAGCTGCAGCACCTGTGTTATGAACTGGACCAGTATGAGCCCGGTCTATCCCAGCGGCCTCATGCTATTGTTGCCAATAAAATGGACCTACCAGAGGCCCGGGAGAAGCTAGAGACCCTGAAGAGCCAGGTAACACAGCGGGTCATCCCAGTTTCTGCTCTGACGGGACAAAATACAGAGGAACTCATTCTCCACCTCAGAGAGTTGTATGATGGCTACCTCCAAGATGATGGGAGCGAGGGAGTCAAACCAGTTAGGTGGTAGAGGACAATAATTAGTTATGGACAATTTTTGATGTATTTAAATTGATTATAAATAAAAATCAACCAACATTTGGTGTTGCATTATTGACATATTGCTTTATACAGTACGAAAACACAGACTAACTGAATAAAAAATGTTCAGTTTTTGTAGAGTGCATTTTAACGAATTGGAAAAAAATCAGAGGAAAGGCAATTTGTTTCAGCAATTCAATTTAAAAAGTGCAATAAATATAGAATTGATAGTTTCAAAAAAGTATATCCATACAGTGTCGGTGGCTCCTCAGTGCTCTGAAGGCTGCAGCTCTGCATTTTTCTACCACTATTTTATCCTTCCACTCAATTTCCAGTGTTTTAGTTTTCTTAATTATCCTAATTAGTTTCATTTGAGCTGTCTAGGTTTGCTGTTCTATTTAGCTAAGATCAGGTATGTTCCTTGCACATATCAAGTCTGTTTAAGTTTGTGCTCTTTTTGAGAAAATAAATCATATCTAATGCCACACTTCAGTGGTGTGTGTGTGTGTGTTGTCTGACAAGTCCCGGATAAGTTTGGACTTGACAAGTTGACTAAAGCAGCCACATTTTGATTTAAAATAATTCATAAAGTACATTGTCTTTTCTTATGCATTTTGTGAGTTTTTTATATTTCCACAAGTCACCCTAATTTGCATCTTTGGTAGCATAGCAGTAGCAATGTCGTACTCTACCAAACACGGACTACGAATTGGAACTGTAGCCGGACTGAGAAATACACCTTTTAACAAGGTCACATGGACAGATGTTTGACAAGTTTATTGAGAACTAACAGAAATGTAACATTACAATTTTCTGTCTACCCAACCACACAATAAGAAGGTTCTACTTTTTGAAGTAGAGCCTTCAAAAAGTAGAGCATGCTGGACTGGTGACACGGGTTGCACCGTGTCAGCTGTTGGGGAACACTTATGCCGTGTTCAGTTTGTCTGAGAAGTCAGAGCATGGATGTTCACAGATAGACAGTACAGGGTTGTGTGTGCCAAAGGTCAATGAGATAAACTGAAGTTCCAATACATCTGCAACTCTTTCTACACTTTAAATATTGAACTCTTTGTGGCTTAGCAACCCATTGTACTGTTGGTGTTTTAAGTCAAACTTTCAGAAACATTCTTTCAGCATTCCCAGAAAAGACAATTAAAAATCTGACTTACAAACTGAAACTGAAAGTCAGTTTCTTCATCTGGATGTCCTTTCACTAGATGTTCTGGGTGTCACCAGATGAAGACACCCAGAACATTAAGAAACCTAACAAATGAAAAGTTAATATACTGTACACGTTATTAAAAAAAAATCTCTGAGTCCACAAGTGTACCTGTAGTTGAAAAAAATACATTCAAAGTATCAGAACTGAAAAGTTCTCCATAATAGAACAAGGAAACTGCAGCTGCTTTGATACACAATCTATGTGGTGGACAAATGCAAATGAACATTGCATTTGTTCATTTGCATGACTTTAAAGTCATGGACCTGACTTTAAAGGTGCAGGATCTGTATATGTAGATTATCTAGCTATTCTGCTTATACACTTATCAAAGCGTCCCCTTATATCTCTTTTTAATACCAAACTAGAGGGTGTGAGAGATTATATTAAATTCCAGACATCTCTGCTTTAGGAAGCTCGGGCTCGTTTGCCATAATGATCTTTTCCATGGTCTTGAACTGTGGTCCGAGATCATTCAAAAAGCTTAAATCATCCTGTTGGCCGTCAGATGACAACCCATCCAGTGACATGCAACTGTTGCCATTCCCCTCATAATCATAAATCTTGACATTGTCATCTTGGCTGTTTGATTCTTTATCACAAATCACTGAAAGAGTCTGTGGATTTAATTGAAAAAACAAAAACAAAAAAAACATTAACATAAATATAAAACACTCAAACTCAAGTTTTAACATTTTTAGATAAAAATGCATTGGTTAAGAGACTCAATGATTGTGCTTCATGCGATTATGGACAGAAATTTATTTTATATTTTATCAAATGCACTATTGTGTCTTTGACTTTTTTTGACTTTATCATTACCAAAATTGCCACATACTATATTGTAGAACATTCAAAGTTGTCATATGTGTAATGTGTGAGATAAAGCAATCTTACCCTCTGAAGTAGACCGTTAATACGATTATCTGACCAGGTACTCTGAGAACGGCTGAAGGGGACGCTCTGTCAAAAGAAAACTTAAATGTCATCCATTAAAAAAAAAAAAAACTAACTGAAAATGCACTAATTCCTGGATACATTTCTATTGAGTTTATATTTTACACATTTAACAATCTGATTATAGCTTCTTGAGAAGCACATCCATCCATCCATTTTCTGTTCACCCTTGTCCCTTAATGGGGTTGGGAGGGTTGCTGGTGCCTCTCCAGCTACGTTCCAGGGGAGAGGCGGGGTTCACCCTGGACAGGTCGCCAGTCTGTCGCAGGGCAACACAGAGACATAAAGGACACACAACCATTCACACACACACTCACAACCAGGGAGAATTTAGAGAGACCAATTAACCTGACAGTCATGTTTTTGGGCTGTGGGAGGAAGCCGGAGAACCCGGAGAGAACCCACGCATGCACAGGGAGAACATGCAAACTCCATGCAGAAAGACCCCGGGCCGGGAATCGAACCCAGGACCTTCTTGCTGCAAGGCAACAGCTCTACCAACTGCAACACTCTGCAGCCCCTCTTGAGAAGCACATTCTTTTGGAAATGCCTACTTCATCTGCAGACATACATACACTTGCAGATATTTTCCAAAGAGCTGGACATTATAAAGAGAGAGTGGTCTCAGTCAGTAATCGCCAGTCAATTTCAGATTGTATTATTGTAGCATTGCAAATTGTGCCTACTACTTGCAAGTAATTAACTTGATTTTGTCTTGCAGTGTATGTTTTCACACACATTTTCCCTGATTCTTCTGCAAAATAGCTCAGCTATCAGGCCAAACGGAGAGCATCTATTACCGTAGTCTAACTTTTGCCACAAACCCTCAGTTCAATTTGGGTCTGGGCATCAACTGGGATATTTCAGGATATGAACATGTTGATGCTGTGATATATAATCTTATTCAAAATGGAATTTCACCTCTTAAATCTCTCTCTCTCTGTCTCTCTCTCTCTCTCTATATATATATATATATATATATATATATATATATATAGATGATAGATATCTATATATATCATATATATATATATATATATATATATATATATATATATATATATATATATATCATGTATCATTAACCCGTTTTAGACATGCATATACCACTTGGTGTTAATTTCTTGCTAAAATGCTATGTTGAGGTTTGTTGTATGCAGGAAAAAAATGTTTTAGGAGATGACGCTTAGAAAGAGATGGTAATTCTTTTGCATTGTAAATAAAGCGATCTGCTTACCTGAACTGTGCTTCTCATGCCGGATGACACTGTTGAGCGCTGATTTAAGGAAAAAAAGCAGTTAAAAGCTTTATCTTTTAACTATTCTAAACATTTTCTTAGTCAGTGATACACTCACACTCTTTCAGCCACATTGACAGATTTCCTTTTTCTGGTACAGGATTTTATTTTATTTCATTTTTTACATTTTTTGTGACCTAATTGGTCTCATTGAGCATGATTGCTTTTTAATTAGTTTTTTTCAAATGTTATGAAAATATATTATAGAGTATACTTTTTAGAAAAATATACAGAATTGAAAAAAATATGCAAAATCTGAATATCCATCTGAAACCTCACTGAGTACAATTTCTGATGGATGGATGGACTGGACAAATCCTGTGAGAACTTTGTGACAAATAATAAGGTCAAGGACATCACTTGTATGTAAACCATAGTAAAAACCATTCGCTATCCAGAAATGACTCATTTTATTCTTTGAAACATGAAATAAAGTCTGCAGTCTGGAAACTCAAACACCTGCACAGACCTACTTACATGTTTTCATACTTACTTCATACTTTCATACTTACTTCTGGATCTTCCTAATTTGTAGATTTTTTTTTATTAGCAAATGCTAAGTGTGTGTATGAATAAGTAACTTTACTAAACAAAACAATGAAGGTTTTGGCTGGTGACCATTTTTCAAAAGTGCTCCTTTAATCACTCTCTTGTACTTTAAAACCTATGGTCTGCTACTCAACATTCACCAACAGTACCAAAGTGACACAGAACCGTATATATGGCACAGTTATTAAGAAAGATCAGATGATGTAGCCATACTCACTCTGGCATTTCTCGTCATGCCTTTGTGGATGCTTCTCAACCGCTGAGACTCCAATAGGTTCGTCTGTGCAGTCATCTGTGGAAATACATTATAATTAAGCTAAATTACTGGCAAAGAGGTAACTAGAGTATAGTCACTGAAAATAAAAACCTGTTCAGGCTGCAAAAGACAAGTCTAGAGCACTCCTTGTATTGTTGTTCTTGTTACCTGAACCTGTCAGTTTGGATGGGTGGCCATGTTTAAGTTTATATGGTGTATTAAACACTCACATTTAAGATATTCAGAGACTGCAGTTTTATATTGTTTTATAAAACTTATCCAAAACTCTATACTTCAGCCAGAGCTACAATGAAATGGTTTAGGTTGTGCTAGAAGGAACAAAACAGAGTCCAGACTGTAAATCTGATTTACATTCTCAGGCAACATTTTAATATTGATGTTCATAAAGGCTCTCCATCATTTCTTTGTGAAATGGGCATATTTTGCTTCACATGAATATGCTTTGATTAAAATGATTCAGGTGTAAGTCTGGCTGTAATATTTAATCTTGTTCAAAATGGAATTTGACTGGTAATCCTGTTTTAAATTCAAAAGAGCCTCTAACCGATTTTCTTCAAAGACTTCCCTTGCCTAACACTGATCAGTTTGGTAGAGGCTACTTAAAAAAAAAAAAAAAAAAAAAAGACTTGTGGCAAACTGCAAAATGACTACTCATGCCTCTCTTTTAAAAATTTAAAAAGTTAAATTCTTCCATAGAGACCAGATTTGTGAAGTGCTTATCTAATCTCTGTCCTGTAAACAGATTTTGTCGACCTGAACTATGGATCTCTGCCACTGTGCGTTACTCTGATTCCTTGGCCACTCCTTGTATTATTGTCCTTCTTACCTGGACTTGTCAGGTTGGATGGATGGCCATGTTTAGGTTTTAGATGATGGATTAAACAGTGATATTTAAGATATTCATATAGACTGCAGTATTGTTTTGTAAAATAACCCTACTTAAAACTTTCCCAAACTATCCTTCACAACTGTAGTTATGGAGAAAGACTAGACGAGTTAGCCATAATTACTCACTGTATAATTCTTCTTATTGCTTCTTTGGAAGTGAACAAATTGCTGAGACTCTGTTAGGTTCATGTTGGAGTTCATCTGTGAACATACAATACAGTAAAGTTGAAATTCTGTTTAACGGTGTAGCAGACATAAATAGTGGCATAGATCAGTAGACATTAAAATTACTCAATCTTTGATACAAAATAAAATATTTAAAACCTTAAATATTATTTCTGGTTTTTGTGTTGGATACATATGTACTATTGACAATTCCTGGGAATGTGTTGGTGATCTACAGTAATTGATGTCAACAAATGAATAAAGCAGAAACTTGAATACATAAATTTACCGAAAGGACTTTAGTAAATTTGAAAGCTGAAAATACAGAATCTTGTCTGCTTCTAAATATTGTATAATATGATTCTTGAATTACACTCAGTAATTATTTTTGCATTTCCTGCTACATTGAACAAACAGCATGTCAACATCGATTCAATTTTCATTCATTCATTCAATTTTAATTCTAAAATGAAAAAGTTTTAGACTTTTTCATTTTAGAATTACCTTTATAATGCAAACATTTGACAGTCATATTTTTGAGACCACTGACTGTTAGGACTTTTCTAAAAACCTCCTGGATTAGATTCTGTACTTAAAAATGTAAATACTACAAGGAACAAGTGCCAGTTTAAAGTTTTTATTCAGTCAAAGGATAATCATACACATTGATTGAGTTTGTGACTTGAATTTGAATGAAGACATAAAAGTAGTGAAGTACCTTTGTTTGGCCCAGCTTGATGCCGTCTACATTACTCCCTGTAACGATTGATGGTAAGATGATGGGCTCAGCCTGTCAAAGAAATAGTAGGTAAAAATACCTTTGTGTTGCTGCAGCAATGCATCATTATCTCTTTTCATATAGGACCAGTTCACATCAAATGTCATCTGAAGGCGTTTTACAAGTGAAAGTGGCTCAATTAAATTCCAATAATTCAGAAATACATGATGAATCCAATTTATTTAAATCTAATTTAATTTTACACACAAATTGGAGTGAATGATACAAAGTACAATATGATCCTTACTGTAATGCAAGAAAAAGTTTAGAGTTTTTGATGACAGAATAAAAAGAGTTAACTGTTTAAGGAGAACGATCCTGAGATGTATTATTGACAGTCTTCCTGCAGTCAGCACAGTCACTCCACAACTTACATGGCAATCAGTGCCTGGTCCTTCGTCATTGTACTTCATCAGTGTCTGAGTGTAAACTTCACTGCCGATAGGCTGTATATATTTTCGTTGATTACACTTCAAAAGAAGGAGCAATACTGTGGAGACATTAAAATAGTTTAAGCACCAGGTTTACAAATTCTATTTACTTTTAAAGCTAACCCTAAGTGTATAGCTCATGAGTTTTAAATTGCCTGTTAACATAAGGTTAAATGGATGTAAATGAGAATAAGAATTCAGTTAATTTATTTCAGAAGATTCGATATGTCAACAGTGACATAGCCTTTCTTTTGTTTCTGTAGGACAAGGAACAAAATAAATAGTTTGATCATTAAAATGTTCAAACTAGCATCTTAGTGGTGCCATATTTTAAGTTTTGAGAAAAGGGTCTTTTAGATTGAAATTCTACAAAGGAAGAAACAGCTTCAGAGGGAGGAGAAACTTTCAGATTCATTTGAACTTCCACAGTGCTCCATTTATTGGAGGCATTTGTTATTTTGTTAGGGAATTACTCTGAAGTCATGATTCCGTCCTACAGCTAATTGAAACCCAAATGTCATATTTTCAAAAAGTGAAAATATTACACACACATAGTATATGCACTTTCAGAATTTTGATAATTGTTTATAATTTTATACTCACATAGAAATGCAAGCAGTCCTGCACAAATTATTCCTATGACAGCGTCACCAAGGCCAATTGACAAGATCTTTGGGCAAACACCAGTTTCGTCACACTCACAAACCTCAATGTATAATTTCTCCTCCTTAGCTTGACTCTGTTTGTCCTGAATCAGTATCGGCACAGAGTATTTACCATAGTCAGATTTCTTCAGCAAAACAATGCCAACCTCTTCACCTGTTTATAAAAAAATACATTTGTAAAATATATGAATCCATACTTCCTTTTTTTGATTTTGCCTGTTGTACTCAAGTGCTCCATTTGTAATTTTGTTTGATTCCTGTAAGGTATCTTTGCATGTTTAGAAATTTGTTATACAAATAAAATGTATTATAATTATTCTTATTCTTATTATTACATAAAGGTAAATATATATGACCCAACTATGAATATATACTTTGGTAATTTTGGTAGTGAGGCCAAAGTGTGAACTAACCATAGGTAGGATCTATTTTCCAGCGTTCACTCACAGTTTTACCATCTGCCAAGGAGAAACTGAAGGGGCCACTGAATGGCTCAGCATCAGCATCTTTAGCACGCACCATGACCTTGTCAGCATGGTTTGAACACAAAATGGCAGTATTGTTGAGCAGCGCAGGAGTGTTGTCATTGATATCCCTGAGGTGGACACTGACTGTGCATGTACTTGTGGCTGGAGGTGAACCTTGAAAACCACAGGAAAGGCAATTTTTATTATTTAATTAGTAAATTATGCCGTCTGACCATAGCTGCAAATGTTTAGAAATGTCTTGTCATACCATCATCTATGGCAGCAATAACAATTCTGTAAATATTGTTCTCGTCTACATGAGGTGATTCTCTATCCATCTTCTCGATTGTTGTGATTGCTCCTGTTTTTTCATCAATAGTCACCCATTTAGCAGGGTCTTCTAACAGTTTAAACCTGGACAAAAAAAAAATCAAACAGTAGGTCAATTTTATTGTCAAGACAGGCACACCAAACCCACACACTGCAATCATACCAACCCAGAGATTCTTACATTATTGGGGGAAACCCATAAAAGAGAGATTATGGCATAATATGCATATCTTAAATGAGGAACAGTACTTAAATAGTATTTTTTTTTTTTTTTTTGGTTTTCATTTATTTTCTCTTCCTAAGACATACATATTACCACATCTTGCACAAATGTACACATTAGGTTATGATCAGTTGTGAGGCAGTAAGTTTGCAATTATTAATTGACTTTACAAATAATTTTAATGCCGGTCAAACAAGCAAATAATGCTGAACATGAATGCAGTTTTGTTGAGAACATACCTGACGTTAGGGGAGTCAACATCTTTAACCTTAGGAGTATACAGCACCTGTCCTTTCTCTGATTCCTCTGTCTGGTATAACTCTTCTGTATATTTTTCAAACACCGGAGCGTCATTAGTGTCAACCATTTTCACTGTGATGTTGACAGAATCTTTTGGTGGAAGGTTGCTTAAATCTTCAATTAATTTTCCATCTTTACAGACTTTTAGAGGTTCAATATTCTCAACTCTGATTTGCAGTTTTACCAAAGTAGTTATGTCAAAATTCTTCGCCTGAGGATGACACAAGTGTAGATGTTCAGTAACTCTTCATAATACTTATGCTAACAATTGGTGAACTCATAGGTTAGTCAATAATGAATGAACATTTTCTGTAAGGTGTGGTAAAACAGTTACCTTGACAACACCAAGAATCCCTTCATTTGTTATAGGGTCAGTGGTAATTTTGTACATGTTATCTTCATTGCCGCTGATAATGGAGTACTTGGCTCGCCATCCGTCAGTGTTGGGAGTGTCCTTATCCTCTACTGCAACTCTTAAAATTTCATCAGGGGTTTGCATTTCCACAGCCTCAGCTTCATACTAAAAACATGGAGAAATAATAAATTTAGTGGGATTTACAAATTAGAAAAATATAACAAAAAACATTGATATATAAGTAATTCTTGCCTGTCTCTTCTTAAATGTGGGTGGATGGCTGTTTGTGTCAATAATATTGAGTTCAATAACTTCAGTTCTGGAAACTGGGGGCTTTCCACAATCAGATGCACTAATAACAATCGAAAAGCGTTTTTCTTTCTGAAAAATATAGTTAAACATATTTTAGCT
The DNA here is from genome assembly GCF_019740435.1 of Gambusia affinis. NCBI lineage: Eukaryota > Metazoa > Chordata > Actinopteri > Cyprinodontiformes > Poeciliidae > Gambusia > Gambusia affinis. Next base: position 31,518,138 of record NC_057868.1, on the reverse strand, counting down.
TTACCAAAAAAATTACATAGTGTGTGAATTTCCAAAAACTACATTACTTTAATAAATTTAGGCCTACATCATAGTCAAAGCATCCTTCAGATACGAGTTGATGTATTCTGTCATTAATTCTCTTTACTCCAATCTTTGGTTCAGGTGGGCTTTGTTTACCCACAGTGACCACTACTGTTGAGTTAATTGTGCCTGGCTCATCGTCGTCTACAATGTCCATGATCACTGGCAGGTATTCTCCTGGAAGACAAACAAAAAAAATTATGAAAGTAGCTGGAAAATGTTCAGTCATTATTTATTGTTTACATAAATAATAGATAATGTATAATGTATTTACCACATTATACAAAAAAGATAAAAAAGATTTACAGAACTCCATAGAAAGAACGTTTAAACATAAGTATATCCACACGTGCCAAGGTTTTTTGTCGGCTAGATATGAAAATGTTATCCTTAAACTTGACTAACATTAATCAAGAAATTAAAGCCTTAATTGTCAAAATTTTTTTCAAATCTAAACCAGAAAGTTTTTATAAAATGTTTTTTTTATAAAAGTTTCATAATTTGGAAAATCTGCAGACTTTTGATATATTTGCACATTTCTGAACTTACCTTCTTTCGTATTTTCTTTCACATCGTAACTTTTCTGAAACTCATTAGTGAATCTCGGTGCGTTGTCATTTTTATCTTTTACATCCACATCAAAAGACAGATCTCGGTCAATTTTTTCCCTTGTAATTTTGTCCAGGATATCAAATGTGATCTGTTAATTATATTTTATTCAGATGACACAGTTTGTAATGACTACATATCATAACAGATATTAAAAGTGATGGATTGTCCCTCACGTGATAGGATTTCTTCTTTTCCCTGTCGAGGCGCCTATGTACATAGACTTCTCCAGTTGTTTTATTCATGCTGAACAGTCCTTCTTTCACACCCTCTCCCTTTATTTCAAACTCATATTCTGTATCTGCTGTCTTAAGATTGTGCATCTAGAAGAGAAACAAATAATCCAACTATCAGTGGCAGGTTTTTGCATTAATAACCTTGATTAGGCATTAAGCCAACAGATTATTGTATTTCCAAAGTTTATAAAGAATCTATGTTTTACCGTAGCAATTTTGTACGGGTATTTCACGTCCATTTCCTCTTCTAGCTCTATCGTAGACAGGACCCATCTTCTTTTGGAACGTGATAAGGATTCCTATCAAAGCCAAAATGCAGATTAAATTAACAATAATTTATTTATTTTTATTTTTTTTCTGAGGAAAACATTGTAGGAATTTCCTTGTAAATGTTCACTATTTACCCGTTTAACTTGTTTATGGCGCTCACTGCCCTCTGTACTTCCTCCCAAGACTGTTAATGCAACCTATGGATAGAAAATACAGAAAAGGAACATGATTAACTTACAAACATTTATTTCTCTTTTCTTCTTCTTTTTATTACTTAAGTGTTTGTCACGTTCTCTGCTGCCTCACAATAGTTCAAAGCTATATGCCTTATCTTTACCTTCTCTTTTTGACCAAATTCAGTATATCATCTTGTGCACTCAGTTCAAGGATATTCTCACAAAGTCAGTGTTCATTAATACAACAAATGCACATAAATCTACAGTAAAAGATACTGGGAGTAACCTATTAGCATGGCTTTTGACTCATAAGGAAACAATACAGAGTTCCTTAAATTAATGTTTGTGTTACAAACTTTTATACATTCATTGAAAATTATTTTAGATTAAGGATATATTTCCTACTGTTCATTACCAATTGTTACATTTTCTCAGTGGGTTATTGTCAATTTTTGCATTTGTGAATTGTCAATGGAATGATTTAATATAGCACCTTCCAGTCATGATACTCGCACTGTGCATTATAATTATACTCAGACATTCCTACCCATAAACATGTCTGTGCACAACAATGTGCAGACATGTAGGCAACTCGGTGTTCAGGGCCTTGCTCAGAGGCATGTGGAAAGAGGGAGCTGGAATCTAACCAACACCTTGACATTTTAACTTGCTACATTGTTTTATTGTCTTTAACTTTTTTGGGGAAGTGTTAGTGTTCTGTTTTTATTTATACTTAATACTTGTCCCCTTGCAAAAAAAACAAAACAAGAAAAAGTAACAAGAAAGAAAGTGAAAAAGAAAGATTACAAAACAACTACTCAACCACTCACACACATATTTATTTGGAACATTGTAAAAGCAATTTCTTTCAACAAATTCCACGTCATGGGACCCAAAGCCTGGTCCCCATAAGAAGTAATGTTTTTGAGTTAGGGGTTAGGTTTAGGACGAAGGTTTGAATTCAGTTTATGTGTGAGAGAGAGACGGAGCGGGAGAGAGAGAGATAGTAGCTCTTTTTTTGTTTTATAAAATTCACAATAGCTGTGGAAAAATTACAAAAAGAACAAGAAAGGGGAAGAGAAGCCTCATTCTGGGGATTAGTGCAGAATTTAAAGAGACCAATTAACATAATAGGTAGAATTTACCACAAATCATTTTATTTTCAAGTATATTTGGTTGAAATCTTCTTGATTACAGAATTAATTTTTTTGTTTGTGTAGCACTAACTGTTCCATTAAATAGGGTTTTAGTTCCTCTGACATTTCTATTTGAAATAAAGCTGTGCACCATAGCTCTACACTTTCTCCAAACTCAGTTATAATCATGTTTTCCACATATTTCTCAGAGAAAATTAGTTTTCATAAGATTATTTGAATTGTTTTAATAGTCTTAACATGAATTGTATTTTTTTCTGGTTGCACAAACCCAAACATGCTAAAACTTTAGAGAAGCGCAGAGGAAGAAAGGTAGCAGTTGCCAAAAGTGTCTCGCCAGCTGTAATTATTAGTGTTCTCACACTACTGACACCTAGAATAAAGCATTAAAAGGAACCTAAAAGCAGAGTCTTTGTCACTTTAGATTTCTGTATGAGACATTAAAACCAAACTCATCAAACATGTACATATGTTTCCTTCTCTGATTGATGACCATACAAGGACCTATTACGTGGATATGCATTCTGAAATGCCTTTTTAATTAAGGTTTTCTCTGCATACCAAAAACCAGTTTCCTTTGTTAGTAAAATGAAATCAGTAAACAAAGTTTCCCTGGAATATAAGAAGGAATTGAAACTGAAGGCTCATACTTGATACTTGATCAGCTGTCGGTTGAAGGCTGATCAAAATTTAAATCTCAAATTTTGAGATTTAAAAGTTTCAACTAATGTGGTAGCAGAAATATGCTTACATTATTTTAACTCACTCAATGGTTATTACCCTGCAACAAAGCAAAAGTGTAGAAAACTAAGGTACTAAATATGTAAAATTTAAACACACCTAGATCTGACAAGAAAACTTGATATGTTATTTAGATTATTCTTGTTTAATCAGTACATAAAAGTGGATATTTAAAAATGTAATGCTTACCAACAGAAACAGGGCAAGGCTCCTCATCATGCTTCTCGCTAATTCCTTTCCTTTCTGACAGGAGTGTCTGTGGCAGAGGCTACTTGATATATAGTGCTGGGAAGGCCAGCCCACAAAGTTTGCATCTTTGCAATGACTTAGTAAGAAACCAAATAAACATCTTACCGATAGTTTGGTATGAAACATTTCCAGTTGGCATAGTAGAAAGAATTCTTCCTGTTAGATTATCTCATTTGAATATCTAATGTTTTGTTATGAAAAATCTTTACATTTTTGCATTTTTCAATTCTCTGGGCTTGTTTCCAAAAATCTGTTAAGGTTACGTACCCCTGTACTGATTGTCCGTATTTTTAAAACAATTCTTAGATTCTGTACCAATGTGGAGAATTTATGCTACTTATGATGTTCTGAACAGGTAATCACAATTTATGTTGAAAACATAAATTCAAATTGAGGAAGTTAAGACAGATACAAAAACAGGTTTGTGGTTATGTTGGGTTATCATTCTTTTTTTTTTTTTTATTTTAAAGTAACCTGGGAGCTGTTGTAAAGAAACTGAAGATAATATTTAATAAGCTAGAGTACGCCTACCGAGTTAGCCCCAGGGAAGTTTAAGGTTTTTATGCTCATGGCTTTTCCCACGCAGTCACATTGTTCTCAACCAGTGTGCGCTAATTAATCTCTTTGCATTTTGGCAATCGTTCAACGAATGAAAAGAACAGGTTGTCATTGATCCCAGACTTTGTGAAGTTTTTAGTTATGAATTGTTGGATTTTATTTAATTTCTTGTAACAATGATGATTGTTTTGCTTGAGAGCCACAAAACCGAAATCATTGTTTGATAATAATTAAACTTTCTCTAAATCATTGCAATTTCTCCAAAAACTCTTCTGCGTTTGCTGGTGTGTGTTTTTCTTGCCAGTTTATGTCACATTCGCTTTGTCCTCAGACAGTTTTTAGTTTATGCTTTAAAATAACTCTCTCCTTTTTCTACCTTTTTGGGGATCATTTATCTTATCTAGTACACGGAATGCTTTTTAAATATTTTAAGCTTGAAATGTGTGCTTGTTGGTACAGTACATAAGCCAAGCGAAATCAAAACCTTTCCCTCAATAAAAACAACTTTTCTTGTTAAAAATATTGTTTATGGTCTACCTGTTGTTAAATTGCTGTTATTCCATACCATGCAAGAATACAAATGTCAACTTTTTTTTGAATGAGAGTAATTTGGCTACTCAGCTTAGACGATGCTTAGATAGTGCTTTCACAGAAATCCTGTCAAGACTGAGTACATGCTCAGTTTTGTGTTGTTACACCTTGGTGAAAACAATCACCAGGTAAGAAAATATAAGGGATCATAACTTCAGAAACTCTGGCTTCAGGCAGTCAACACACTGCTCAAAGTATTGCTCAACATGAGGTGTGCAGTGTGCAGAACTGCTACGTGGCACTGTGTGATTTATGATTAGCCAGGGGTTGGAAAGTACCACAGCAGTGTTTTTGAGTGCATTTTTCCTTATTTGGTGGTGAAAATTTGAGGCTCACTAACAATAATGAGGGATTAAAATGAGGGGTGGAAAATTGTGAGGGCTGCACAGTGGCGCAGTTGGTAGAGCTGTTGCCTTGCAGCAAGAAGGTCCTGGGTTCGATTCCCGGCCGGGGATCTTTCTGCATGGAGTTTGCATGTTCTCCCTGTGCATGCGTGGGTTCTCTCCGGGTTCTCCGGCTTCCTCCCACAGTCCAAAAACATGACTGTCAGGTTAATTGGTTTCTCTAAATTCTCCCTAGGTGTGAGTGTGTGTGTGCATGGTTGTTTGTCTTGTGTGTCTCTGTGTTGCCCTGCGACAGACTGGCGACCTGTCCAGGGTGTACCCCGCCTCTCGCCCGGGACGCAGCTGGAGATAGGCACCAGTAACCCTCCCGACCCCATTAGGGAAGAAGGGTGTAAAGAAAGTGGATGGATGGAAAATTGTGAATCAGAAGAGTACAATCGCATTTGCTGGTATTGATTATTTGTAATATTGTAATTTTTTGGGAATGTAAGTGGTATGAAAAATAAATGATGGAAACGTATCTCCTCTTGGTTAAATATTTGAACAATCTCAGGAAAAGTTTAATTATTTCAGACTGCCCATTGACATTTATGTATCATTTATTTTAGCTTGAGATCTCAGGCTCTGGCGTGTCAAGGTCACTTCTGACATTATTTGTTGAAAAAGATTTGCCATGTCTGTGATCGAAAGATTCATTGTTTATCTTGAGCTATGAAAAGTCCACTTCTACTAGAATTGGTTTAAACCCGAACAGATTTTTAGATCATCCAAAGCATTAAGAATTCATGAGTGTTGGCACCATACTGTTATTTCACATTGACCTATATGCAGCTCAGTTCTGGAGCCAATTCCATGAAAACATGAGATGTGCAACTATTTCTTTATCAGTCAGTTTTTCAGGATTTGTTTCAATGTATTTATTTAACATTTCTATTATATGTTTTACAGTTATTATAAACATATTCCTTGTATCCTTTTTAACCATCCTGTTGATAAATGGTGCTATATTTATGATCTTGCCTTGTCTAGGCTCTTAAGGTTGAATATGGTAAAAAAAAAATAAAAAATACAGAAAAACATGATGGCAATATTTTCTAGGCCATATTATCACCAGCTAAACTGTCATGTTCTCAAAGCGCAATGCAGTGAGCAATGTGCTTTGACATTAAACTGTAGTAAATGTTACATTAAACCTATATTCTAAATTAAACTTATGTGCAGTGATTAACATTAAAATTAAAGCTAGTGCAGGAATATGCTAAATAAAGATTGTTTGGTTTAATTCTACCAGTAGAGGGCAGTAAAACTAAATAAACCAACTCCTAGGTACTGGTACCAACATGTGAAGGCTGCTTAACGAAGGTCTGGCATTGATCAGAGATTTCTCAGTGTAGGTCGGATCTGCATTTGCTGTTAAAGGAAATCTTTACATACATTGTTCAATTTTGTACAACTGGTGGGTAACAACTTGAAAATATCACAGCAACTAAATATTGAAGAATATTAACTTAGATAAAAAAAGAAAATAATAATCTGAGACTGTCTCGTGGGTATTATAAGGGTGCTATGACTTCTCCAACGTAAACTGCAGCAACACCATGAGTGGAGCACAGGTAGAGGAGGCCTTTGAAATGGTGCTGTTTGAGGCATTGTGGCACCACGATTGTTTTTTTAATTATTATTAGTTATAAACATGGAAGTAAAACACGTATATATGCAGCGGCAAACTGTAAAGTAAAGTAAAATAGCCCAAAACAATAAACTACCCCAAAAAAAAGCAGAAAATGTAGTTGTTTATTTTCAATTTACACAATTCTCTGCTTTTACAGTAAATTATACACAATAAATCCCAAGTACAACACTCAGCAGGTTTATTTTCTGTCCAAATATGAACTGCAAGCAGGACAAGCACATCCATCAAATAGTATTGGAATCGTATGTACAGTTTTTTTAACTAGACCAATAACATGCATCAGTCGGTACAGTTTTTATTGGCCTTTCTTTACAAATGCTGACAATCTTTTAATACCACTTTCAAATAGTTTCTTTTCAGATAGGTGATGTAAACAATGTGATAGCCTCTATCTCTATGTCTAGGGCATAATTACATCAAAAAGTCTTCTTCTACATATTTAGTTTTGTTCAAAGACCATTTTAGGCTTTTTAAATGATTTAACTGTATGGCTGATTTCCAGATTGCTTGAATTACAAAAATCGACAGATTAAACATTAGAATCATGAAATAAATATGTCCTGCTTTACCAAACTTTGCTCTTTACAGAAGTACGTTTCCGTGCTTTGGGCAGCAATGTCAGGTGAACAGATTGAGGCCAGAGGTAAAAACTTGTAATCCAGTTCCATGTCTTGGTCAAAGGAAACTCCAGGGTCAGAGAGAGTATCAAGTTCAAACTTGTGCTCAGAGTCTCCCTCATCAGCGTACACGACAGGTTCATAATCACCCAACTCCATGCCTGATTCCTCCAAAGTGAGTATTTTTGTTTTCATTTGATTATGCAGTAGATCTTCCAAAACATGGTGGCTTTGGAGTATCCTAACCTATAAATTAGAAGAAAAGGATTTGAGTATGTTTTTTTGTTTAAAATAATACAATAAATGACTCATGAAATAAATTTCTGTTCATATTAACATGCAGAGGATTTAAAAATTGCATCTTCAGATTTCTGATAACATGACAATGTTCTTTGATCAAAACAAATAAGACAATTTTTTGCTGGATTTAAAATTTTAATATGTATTGCAGCACTGTTCAATTTAAATAAAAAATAATAATATTTTAGATAAAAAGACAAAAGGTACATGGTTTGAAAGGTGCTTGGTTTTATAAGTATTCACACGTTTGATTTGATTTCCTGTTTAAGCTCTTTTTGATTAGTTTTTTTAGTCTGCTTTAATAAAAATCTTTCAGCATTTCACACTTTATGCTCCCAGTCTTTCAGATCTATGCCATGCTTTTTCAGATTCAGACTGGTTGCATGTGTGTCTCTGCTTTGGCTTTCTTGATTTTCTTTTGCAGTCACTTGAATATTTATATTTGAATATTTGCCTGTATTTTGTGATTCTGAAGAATAAATTCTTCTGCCTTCCATCAGACTCTAAAATTGGGCTAACATTGACAAGGACTCTGGATTGTTCATAATTTTTCCCAGTTTTACCTAGAATTAAAAGGTAGGGTAAATCACTCTATCTATCTGATTACCCTGCCAAAAATATCAGACTGTTATACACATTCTTCCACAAGACTAGAAGAGTTTATCCTCCCTGTAATTTTATATATTTAGAGAAGCATTTTATAAAATTATGTATACTAAGTTTGAGGCACCATTGAAACCTTCACATGATAGATATCTTTGTACAATAAGATCAGTCTTAACCTTTGTAAACTCTGTGAAAACTATGGCTTTAGCTACAAGATAGAGATGACCTAATTTAATGCAAATTCTTTGAAAGGATCTTTTATTTTCAGGTTAGTCAGGTTGACTATATTTGTATCCCATAATCTCAATGAAATTGAATGTTGTGAGTGTATCAAAATATGCTTCAACAAAGATTTATTTTAACCATTCACCATACTATCAGTGCAGGCAGAATCCAAAGGTGTGCTTATTTATTAAAACAGGATGTTTCTAATATTTTTCCCTAAGAAATATTCACCAAAATAGGCATCTGAGCACTTTTTATTTCCACTGAGTTAACTAATTCTGCTTTACACTGTGGTGCATTGTAAGTATACACAACTGTACCTTTTGGTTTGCTGTCTTTATTTCTTGCTGCTGATGTCTCTTCTTCATGCCTGAAGTAGAAGATCCATGGGAAATTATCCGTTGCTCATCCATAATCTTGACAATTAGACAGAAAAACAGAAAAAAACTGAAAAATATTGTGAGCAAAATTATGTTTGCTTCAATTACTCTAAAACAAAGACAGATACCAGAAATAACAATAATAAGTAAAATGTAATCACCGTCAGAGAAGAATTTCTCTCAAGGATTGTTCCTTGCTGGCAGCTGATCCTGTTCTGATGCATTTGTGAGTTGACATCAACTAATACCTGAAAACATTTTGGGGCCAATGATTTATGGCATTTTACTCAAATGTATTTCCTGAAGTAAAACATAAAAGATATTTGATCATAAGGCTTTCAAGAAAATGCCATTGCAATACAAAAAGGAAGATGCTTTGCAAAAGTGACCATTGTCTGTCTGTCTGTCTGTCTGTCTGTCTGTCTGTCTGTCTGTCTGTCTGTCTGTCTGTCTGTCTGTCTGTCTGTCTATCTATCTATCTATCTATCTATCTATCTATCTATCTATCTATCTATCTATCTATCTATCTATCTATCTATCTATCTATCTATCTATCTATCTATCTATCTATCTATCTATCTATCTATCTATCTATCTATCTATCTATCTATCTATCTATCTATCTATCTATCTATCTATCTATCTATCTATCTATCTATCTATCGTTTCCACTATACATGATTAAAATGGGATTCATTAGGTTACATAGCATTAAAACTGTTGGCAGTACCTACCGGCATCACTATCAATGGCTTGCCTTGAGATATCTGCTTCTTTTGTCCATGAGCAATGTGGTCCAGTTTTCCTAAAGGCAACTTAAGCACATACAATGTTTTCCGTTTTACAGTAAAATCTTCACTCTTCGGTAAATTATATTTCAACAAACAAGTAGCGATAACTTCAAGTTAGGAATTTTACTTTGCAATCAGATCCAGGTCCCTCTGTGTTACTCATCATTAAATATTGCCCTGAAATGTCACCTGGGAATGGTATCCTCTCAGGCTTACACGACATCCGAAAAGTTAAAAGCAGAAAGCCTAGTGTGAAGATCAGACACAACATGAATATAATATTGTTTTCAGTTCATGAGGATTCTGTTGACATTGATGACTTAGATTTAGTCATACCTATGAACAGTATAATGCTTAAAAATAAAATCCCCAGAGCTCCTGGTCCGAGTCTGGATCCAGTATCTTTCTGGAGTCTGCAGTCTGGGTTAGTTGTCTTGGAGCATTTGCACACACTAACTGACAAGCTATGGACAGCTGTTTTTCCTTGGAGATCTGACACTTGTAGCTGCAACTCATAATGTCCGAAAATCCTAATTGTTTGGGAAGCATTGTGTTCATTCACAAGCTTGAAGGAATAGCCTAAAAATAATAATAAAAAAACATAGCTGGTTACATGACCCATTTTATTCCTGTTGATCTGAAGGTGTTTTTTCCGGGGCAGAGCTCACCTGTTTCAGGATCAATCCTCCACTTGTCCTTAACATCTCCAAGAAGCTTGAACGAGAAAGGCCCACTGTATGGTTCTGTATCTGGATCTAAAGCTGTGACACTGACCGACGAAATTTTATCTCTTTGGCACATATCAATAATGCTTTTGTCCAAGGATGGAGCATTGTCGTTTACATCGATAATATTGATGCTGAGTGTTGCTGTGCCAGTCTGGGACGGTTCACCTTGAACAAAAAAAAAATGCATTTTACATTATTAGTAAATATTGCCAGTGGGGTTTAACATTAAGAAGTATTAATAATTTTTCTGGTCATACCATTGTCAGTGGCATATATTTTGATGACATACAGTCCATCTTTAACAAACTGTGACTCTCGGTCTAAACTCTTTGATGTGGTTATTTTTCCTGAGTTGGAGTCCACTGTAACAAAACCAGCTGGATCTTCTCCAATCATGTATCTGGAACATATAAAAGATATTTTTTTATGGCTATGCTAGACTTAAAAACAATGTTGTACTCTTTAAATACAGCCATGTAATGGCATCTTTATTTACCGGATTTGATTTGCACCATTAACATCAGGGTCTTTAGCAAATGAAGCCTAGGCGAAAATTCAAGCTGGGAGACAAAACACAGCTGTCCCACATCAGACACTCACCACGCCCCCGCTGCAGCCAATCGGGACAGGTGCGCCGCACCGCTTCAATGTCGTCGTTCATCCCTTCAAAGGACAAGCTTTCCCGGATCTTCTCGCTCGTCAGCCGTGCTTCAATTCCACGTATGCGCTTTCCAACCTCTCCCACATTCAGTCAGCTAGTCAGCTGCCTCCCGTCCGCCAGCAATACCGGTCCTTCAGTCCCTAATTCAGCTCGCAGAAGCACCTTCCGATCATCTTCGCCCTCTTTCAGAACCAGGTACAGGGAGTGTCCCTCACCTGCCGGCTGCGCTCCTGTCGACTCCCAGTCATTCCTCACCGATCTAACCACCCCATCAAGCCTGCATTCGGCCTCCATTGATGTCTTTCCCTCATTGATGACGCAGGCGTCCTCTGGCATCCGCCTGGTTCCCCGCTCCGGCTCACCATCGTCAGCTGCTACGCCTCACTGGTGCTGTCAACCTGCAGCCAAGCGCTGGTTGTCTCCACGATTCGCCGTGGCTCCATTGACGCACGTCGGCTCTTCCTCCTCGTCCCATCATGGACTCGATCCGTTGCCCCATCTTCTCTACCAGTCCACCTCCAGGAGAAAACCGAAATCAGACCGCTACGCTCACCTCCGCGTATCTCAGCTCGCAGCTGACTCTTCAGCCCCATCAACCGGGAACTTCGTTTACGCCCATCGGGCGTCGTCTAGGTAAGACGTACCCACTCCTGATTCGTTCATTTGATATGCATCATGTCACCGTCAGCGCACCAGTACCTTTAATTCAGTTTATCTCGCCTCCTATTGCTGGTCAGTCGGCATCTTCAGGGTCTCGAGTAGCTCAATTTGTTAGAAGAGCCGGGGTTCTCACGGCCCCGCCATTTAATGGCGGACGCTTTTCAATCAACCTCATTCCGTTATTTCCCCGCTCAGGCCGCCGTAGCCCTCTCTTTCCTCTGTTGCTTAGCTCGCTCCAAATTCTGTCAGAAGTCCCAGTTTGTATCTCAGCACATTCTGCCCTCCAGCCCAGCTGCGCTGGTCTCCTAATCACAGCACCATATTTCTTTAAGCTTTTTCACTAATAGAGAGGATTCTCTTAAAGCTACACATGAAACGCACCTGAAAACAAACGAGTTTGGTGCAATCTTTTATTTACAAATTCCTCTTTTATTGGAGGGAAAAAAAAAAAAAAAAAAAAAAAAAAAAAAAAAAAACCACACGTTGGACCTGCCGCTCTCGTCTAGTTTCACACTCCTTTTATCAGGGTCAAAGGAGACGTGCTTGCCCGTCTTTCATCCACGTAGTTCCAGTCGCCTGTGTAACTGGGTTTATATTGTTAGTTATATATTTCCACAAAATGTTTTCTTTAATTTATTTGTCCTCTTATATTTGTCTATTCTTGTGTTCCTCTGTGTCTGCTATTAGGGGTTTGGCCCTCCAGCTCCGCCCTTCTTTCTTCTTCTTTTGTTCAGGGTCCTCCAGGACCATTATATATACTCAGTTATTAATTTCCTCTTCCCTTTTGCTACTTGTTCCACTGGGGAGGCAAGTTTTATAATCCGTTGTATTCCTTTCATTTACATTGTTCGAATGTTTATTTTTCCGCCTGTATTAATGATGGCTATTTTCAGTTTAGTTGCTATTACGCCTTTATAACATTTGATGCATGTTAATACTGTTATTTTGTACAGATCGGGCTGGCGAACTAGAGCACATGCTATGTGCTAATGCTAATGTCTCCCGATTGACAGGTATGTTAGCGCGCCCTTTTGTTACTTGTTCCACTGGGGAGAGATTGGGCTGGCGAACTAGAGCACATGCTATGTGCTAATGCTAATGTCTCCCGATTGACAGGATAAATAAACGGAGACCGCCTCCAAACCCTGATTCGGAGTTTTGTGGTTTGTCTGATTACCACACAAAACGCAGAAGTGCACCGGTCACACCTGTCAACCTCAACCTCTAACAGTCAGTTTTCACCTGCACAGCAATCCGAACTTCACGGCGTCCTCTTTCAAGTCATTCACACGTGGCAATACCACCGACGGCTTCCTTTCCTCCTCATTCAATGGTTCCGACTCCTTTCAAGGAGGCACTCATGCAGCGAATAAGCAGGCATGCGCTCTAAGAGGTCCGTGCCATCTGCACAGTCGCCAGTCCAACAAACGCGTCAGGATACGACTAGCCAGCGTTTTGATAAATGCACGATCTCTCATGTTTGTCACAATTGCTACGTAATCTCTGCTGGAGCTATTCGCAGTGAACCACAAAGCGCACTCGCATAAACAAGCGTCGTCCTTGATAGCCTGACGGCTTATCACCAAGTCTAACCATCGTGTGGAGGCCAAGTTAATGTAGAAAATATTCAGTTACTGTAAAAAACTTATTCGTTTAATTAGTAATTTAATAAGAGAATTTGTTGAGGTTTAGGAAGTATTATTATATTGCATGTAGCTAAATTCATAGTGTTTTAAGTGTTTTATTTTAAGTTTGTATGCCTTATAACTTCATTGGCCACTTTGCAATTTATGCAAAAGAGGCGAGGAGCCTGGTGTTAACGGAAGGGAAGAGAGGGAAAAAGGCGAGGTCGCTGCAGTGAGAATTGTCAGAGCCACACAGTTTCAACCGTAGTTTGTATTATGGAGGTTATTTAAGATTTGACTGCTCATGTAAAGGATAACACAAGAAACTGTGGAATAAATCTTTTTGTTTTACATCTTTACATCGGAGCGCTGTGGAAGTTTTTGTTTTTCCTCCTCAAACACACGAGTGAAATCAGCGAAATTAACCTTGTGGCAACACACGTCGCCTGCGATAAAGCTTACAAAGATCTAACTTCCCTGGCATGTGGCCGTTTACCTAAAACCGTTATCGTTTGTCCCTCCCTGTCGGTTGCAAACGTAACCCAGGCTTTCCCTCTTCAAACCTGCAGCTGGTGGAGACACCCTACGGGCTCTGCGTTGTGTCATGTTGTATGTGTGAAGGTAGGATGTGTTCCTTACAGAAGAGTAATCAGGCGCAGGGCTGTTCGTCGTGGGGAGACAACGCAGCTTACGGCCATCAAGTCTCACAGACTGAAGGTCCCTGTCCACGCGGCTCGCGCCTAACAAGTCTATCAGACTGCAGGCCCCCGCAAAGCGGCTCGCGCCTAACAAGTCTATCAGACTGCAGGCCCCCGCAAAGCGGCTCGCGCCCAACAAGTCTCGCAGACTGCACACCCCACCACGCGGCTCGCATTCAGCCAACGTTATTCTCTCG